>NC_142772.1:7231785-7556071 GCF_988280905.1 Pimephales promelas | reverse complement strand
TAATTAAAATCATTAATAAAACCGACACAGAACACTAAAAAATAGCATTTTCTTCATGTCCCAACTCTCTATCTCTAAACTTTACCATGAAATATTATGATTAAAATCCTTCAGAATTCGGATTTTTCTCGCATTGTTGTGTGACTTTACATCCACCGCTTTAAAATGAAAAAAGGAAAAAAAAAAATTTAAGGTAAAATACACATTTTAGTCATGTCCCTGGATTTTCACTCAGTCCTGTTACTCTATCACACCACCCCCCCCACCCCCTCTGCTAAACGTAGACTATTCCACAAGACACATTTTCAACAGTAAGTTGCATCATCTTCTGAAGGCAATGGGGCGACTATAAGTCAGTCCTCTTATTTTCATTTCTGTTTACATTTGATGAAATTGTACCTTGAGAAGGTCAATCTCAATTTACGGTCCTGTTACCTAAACTTTTTCTTACACTCTAAAAAATGCTGGGTTGTTTTAACCCAACTTTGGGTCAAATATGGACTAACCCAGCCGTTGGGTTAAATTTTTACATTACATTTTTAACCCAACATTTCGGGTTTGTCCATATTTGACCCAAAATTGGGTTAAAACAACCCAGCATTTTTTAGAGTGTAGATTTAAGTTTTTTATTTAAAAAAAATATGAACTTTTGGTAAGGCACTAGAAATGGCTCAGTGTCCTCACGCTAGCATCAATGCTATGTGGACATATGCCATATATTTGATAGCTTTTTGCTTAAAAACTCAATCCTGTTACTTTCAGTCCTGTTACTATTTTTTTTTTCTTTTTCTAAAAAAAAATTAAACCACTAATTAATTACCACCCATAATTTATACAATTATTTAATGAATTAATTTTAAATATATATAAATTCGAGGCTTCTGTCTTTTTTAAAATGAAAAAAAAAAGCCTTCTAATGAAAAAAAAAGGCTTTGTGTGTGTGTGTGTGTGTGTGTGTTTTATCAAAATACACCTTGCTTTAATAGTGTTTTTATTGGCACAAATATTACTTTTTTGAACATATATAGAACCAACAATTTCTTTAAAATAAACACTCTTGTGGGGAAAACATAGGAATTAATTGACATGCTTTTAAACTTGCTTTTTAAATGACACATGATTTTCGGTAACAGGATTGAGAAAACATGCGCCCGTCTTCTGCTTAAACTTTGTAAAAAAAATAAATACATAAATAAAGTTGGTTAACATTGACCAATGCATTTTGAATAGTTAAATATGTGTAGTATTAGATTCAAAGTTGAAAAGGATAAAAAATAAAGTTTATTTTTGATGAGTTAGCCTACAACAAGCAAATGTCACCCATTCGGTGGAATGGCCCAATTTTGGCGTGGCGAAGATTTTTAATATAGCCTAGATAAAGCTGGCAAAACTGAATTTTCAGAAGCCCCTTCAGTGTCACATGATCCTTCAGTGGGGTAAACCTATTTTTCGCAAAATAACCATAGATTGGAGTCAGGTAAAACATGTGCCCGTTCTCATCCCAATGCGTCATATACCACGCTTTTGCCAAAGACATCCAACGCACATCCCAGACAGCAAACTGACATTGAATCAACGTGGAAACGACGTCTCTCATGACATTGAAACAACGTTGATTTGCTCATCGAATTAACGTTGAACCAACGTCAGACGCGGCATTCTTCAAAGCTAAATGAAATCGAAAATTGGTTTGCTTTCATAACGTTGAAACAACGCGTTGATTTCAAGTTGATTTTCCGTTAGTTTTGAAAGAATGACGCGTCTGACGTTGGTTCAACGTTAATTCGATGAGCAAAACTATGTCAGATCAACGTTGTTTCGATGTCATATTTCCACATTGATTCAATGTCAGTTTGCTATCTGGGATGGCACCATTTAGCGTCAAATGAGACACATATGGGCCAGAAGGCGCCTCCTAGTGGTCTAACCCTAACTGTATCCCATACCTAAACCTACCATAAGCGTCTCATTTGACGCTCAAGGGTGCCATGTGTGTTGGATGTCTACGCTTTGGCAAAAGTGTTGTATATGACGCCTTGGGATGAGAATGCGACGCGTTGAAAACACCCACGCTGGGGGGTAAAACGCCCCTCAGGGGGCATAGTTTATTTATAATTTATCATAATTTATAAGAATATATTTCTGTCAATCAAATCCTTTGTTTACACATAGGCTAATCCAGTATAACTACATATTTGAACAAAACAAATTACCTCAAGTGAGCATTAGCTAGCCAGCTAGCACAGTTAGCTCACTGATAGAAATTTGTCAATTTTGGACTTTCCTGAAATAAATATTAAGATATATGCATGTTAATACATTATGCCTTTTACTTTTAGAGATTAAAAACTATATTCTGTTAATTTCGCACAGTTGATCTATGAAGCAAACTGGTTGGTAAGAAAGGGGGTGTTTTACCCATAGTTTTGTACAAAAATATTTTCAAATTTCTAAATATTTACGAATGCTGAGCAATTTTAATATTTGACGAATAACTCCTGCCATAGCCACTCAAAACTGGGATGGCAATTCTAGTCACATCATGTTTTGTTTTTGTTTTTTGTTTATTTTTGATCGATGTAATGCTTTCTTGCTGAATAAAAGTGTAAAAAAAATCTTACGGACTCCAAAATCCGATTGGTGTGTGTTTTTTAACGAGCCTTTGGGGGACGTTTGATCTCTATAACGAGTTAAATTGATAGGCTACTCTAGTTAGTTGTGATAGATAGACTTTCTTTATATCTTTGATCATGACCAGACAGCAAAGATTGCGTAAAATGACACTTTCTATAACAGGTAAGACAAACATATAGATCAACGTTATTTGTTCTGGTGACATATTAATTTGTCAATCCATGTTTTTTTTAAGAGCTTGCGCCTAACTAAACCGAGATCCCAGAGTAGGACGAGCATTAATCTGTGGCATGCAGTAGTGGTGTGAAGTCAAACCAAACCCCGGTCCATCTATCTCCTGAGCTCAGTGGCACTCACCATTAATCAGTGTGTCACGTCTCATCTGGAGGTGTTGGCACTCCACTCGCCCAAACGGCTGATCACACACAGTGTGTTCACAATTCCCACGGCCTAATTGCACATTTCGCAGTGGCCTTTGTTCTGGTGTGGGACTATGCAACTCACTTTCTCTCTCGCAGTCACGCCGCTATTAGTTCATCATCGTCAGCTAATGAATGCAGGCTCCATTGTCTCTCAAAGTTTGATGAGATGACATGTAATTAATTGTGAGATGTGTAGAATGTAGCTCGGGGAGTTTTGATGTCTAAGAGACTGAGTGCTGATGTTCTTACATTGCACCATGCCCTTTTTCTCTCTCTTTTTTTGTGAGTAGCCTAATTCATTTACTGGCATTCAAGGATTTTTCAGAATGGCTGACCTGAAGACATATGCTGCGGCTGAAAAGTCAACATGAAATCAAAAATTACCATAGCTTGTGGTCATATTGTGCGGTGAAATATCATTGCAAAACAATTTCCTCTGTAACTTTTCATCAAAGTGCAATAATTTGCAATATCTCTGAACAGACTTTATTTTTTCAACTCATCCAACCGTATTTCCTTTTCTGGGATGTAACGCCCACTTTTCTCAAACGAATAAATTCCAGATAAATACTTAAATACATCTTTTCTAATTGAATATCCTAACCCAAACGGGTAAACTTAGTAGTTATCATTCTTTTACATGGAAATACAGCATTTTATTGTATGAAAACAAAGAAAGATACAAGTCAAATTTATTAACTCCTCCATTTTGTAAATATACATTTTAACTCCGCCTGTCCTGATTTTCCTTGTAGACTTGAAATTGTTCCCCTGAAAAAATGCTTTAGTTCAATCAGGATGCATTAAATTGATCAAAAATCACAGTAAATATGTTTATAATGTAATAAAAGATTTATATTTCAAATTAATCATGTTATTTTCAACTTTCTATTTGTCAAAGTATCCTGAAAAAAAGCACTTCAACTCTTAAACTGCAAATCAGCTTATTAGAATGATTTATGAAGGATCATGTGATGCTGAAAATTAAGCTTTGCCATCACAAGAGTAAATGACATTTTAAAATATATTAAAAAAGAAAAAAAAAACGTTTTTTAAAATGCATGAATATTTTACAATATATTACTGTTTTTGATCAAATCCTGTATTTGTAGTGCAGCCTTCGTTTATAATAAAAAAAAGTGAAAATTTTCCTTGGACTGTGAGTGTTCTTGTGGTGCCATCGGCCAATCATTGTTGACACTGATGAAAAAGATTTATTTGGTTCACACAAATTTGCATATGCTCGCATCGCATCGAATATCACTTGCATTCTTCACATCGCCAGCAGTGTCTGTTAGCATGTCGCCAGAAATCATGAAAATTCATCTCTTTGGGTCACTGTACAACTGCAAACCACTGTCAGTGTAAAAGTTCTTTAGAGATACACAAGTGTGCATACTCATGCCCGTCATCACTCTAAATTCGATGCACATGCTGCTGCATTAATATATAAATGCTGTTTTTTGAAATGCTGTTTGATTTGAAGCCTGAACAGCATTTTACAGAAAATCAGACAGAGAATTAACAAGAGTTGTTGTCATAGTAACACAACTATCCTCCGGCTACAGACAGGGATGTTCTGTCTACTCACATGTCTTCTTGCCTCAGGTTGATGTTAACCTGATTTACACAAGTCCTGTTAGATTGAGCTAAGGGTTCTCATGGTGGGATCTTCGTATTCCTGAAGCCATCCATCGAATTGCCTATCGATCTCTGGCATTTGGAAAATGGACAGGATTCTGTATTCCAAACACAGGCGTTCACTTGTTCCTCTACTTTAATGGGTAAAAGTAAGAGACTGGGATCTTTACAATGACAATGATGGATAACAGTTGTGATCAGCGGTTGGTTTAAATTGACAGCAGTGATTGGTGGCCTTCACCCCAGACTAAAATGAGCCTGATTTAAGGCAGGCTTTGATCTGCATACATGATGCATCTAAGATTACAAGTATTCAGTCATGTACAAGCACTGTATAACCAGTTGGTATGCACGGGTGAGAAAGTGTGGGTTTGTGTCTTTAAGTGTCTCTGTCCTTCTTGCCAATGCTGTCCATTGAGTTTCTGTCTGCGCGAAGATGAAACGGTAATAATGACAGCACCCATCAATATGCTGCCCTTCAGCAAGCAGTGATGGATGAATAGCAATATTCAGTATAATTGAGAGCTGTTACCTGGTTCTTTATGTTGCCTTTCTTTTCCGTGGAATTGAAACCATGCATTGGATTATCCCCACTATAGGGCTTTTTACACTTTAAGATTATCCCCACTATAAGGACTTTTTATACTACACCTTTATCCTTGGGTTAAGACTTCACTTGAGTAATTTCACTTTTCAATCGTAGGCTATAAAGTCTTATCCCACCTAAAAGTTAAAAACTGTGGACTTTTAATTTCAAAATACTAACTTTTTTCTCAGTTTCTGTTTCTCTCGCGATTCTGACTTTTTTCCAACGCAATTTCACGACCTATTCATACAAATTCATACGAGTGATTAAAAGGTGGCCAATTCATACGAATTTGTACAATCTCACTCGTAAAAATTCGTACGATTTGTCTTAACCCATGTGATGGGGCGGGGTCAGTGGTAGGTCATTCGTACGAATTCATACGAATTGGAAAACACGTAAAATATGTAGGCCTACAATTTAGCAAAAATTGGACAAATTTGTATGAGTGAGTTCTTATGAATTTGTTTGCATTAGCCACATTGTAAAATTCATACGAATTGCCGGGAGATTGCGTTGTTTTTTTTCTCAGAATTGCGAATTTTGACTTTTGTCTCGCAATTCTGACTTTTTTTTTCGCAATTGCAAGTTATAAAGTCTAAATCTCTAGTGGTACAAACTAGCGCTTTCTTTTTACTTAGTCAATGCCCCCATTACTAGCATTATACGCTAAACAGTTTTTAGAGATAAAACTCTCACATTCGATTATCATGAAAACAAATGTCAGAGAGCGGTTGACTATGTACCGATGTTTTATTAGACCAAAGGTTCATTGTTCGCCGGAGTTCTCCTTTAAAGTTACATTTATGTCCAAATACATTATGTCTATACATTTATGTCCAAATATCAGTTCTGTCACAAAATTTGGAACCTTGAAACTCAGAGCTTTCTGACAATATGTGTTTTGTAAAGATTAGAAAAGGTTTTGATCATAAATTATGAAACATAATGATGTCCAAAAGGGGAGGAGCCTGATAAAATAAGTACTGTCGCAACGTTAAATTGTAAAACGGTTTTCACACGATGAATTCTGAGTTTATAAGCTTTCAAATGATACCTAATTTATGATAACTACTAAAATATGTGATATAATAAAAAATAATATTATACTATATTTTTTTTTATGGAAAAATACTACATTATATGTTTTATTATGAACTTTTAGCATAAAAAATAGAAGTTTCAATGATTAAAAGTGGGTGCATCGACTTTTTGTGACAAAGGTCAGAACTCCTGTTATGATGCAGATTTTTTGAGGTGCACTCTTGTCATAAATTCATCAATTACTCTTCCTACATAATTTGTAACACAAAACAAGGGTAGAATATCTATTTAGTCTTAAACGTTTTCAACGATATGTAATTTGTCATAATTAGATTAGGATTTAATAGAAATATAGTGAAGTAAAGTTAGGCGTCCCGGGACGGTGACAATACTATAGTTTTGTTGATATTTTGTATTAAATTTTTTTACATTTATTCAAATTTTAAGGTGCCACGGTCACCTGTTCATGTCCCATCATCCTCTCCGGTTCACACGTAAACTCGCGCTTCACCATTACCCGCACCTGCCAGGGATCATCATCATCATCACTCACCACGTTCAGCTGTTGTCACATTGTCTTCATATATCATCTGTGTTCTCATACATCCTCAGTGTTCTCTTTTCACGGTTAGTACTCGTCAACACTGAGTTGTAGTTTTGGTGCGTTTCTTTTTATATCAAATTCCTGTTGTCTGAGTCAGCTTCGACGTGCCTCACGCAGCCACAAGCATGAAAGTAGGTAAGTGTTTTTTTAGGTGTTTTTTTTTTTAATTAGTTTTGTTTTATACTTGCCTATACTTTGTTATTATTTTCCAAATTATTTTAAACTCCCATTTGGAGCTATTTTTTGTTGTTGTTTGTTTACAGAGAACAAATAGACAAAGTAACTGTGCTTAGAATGTAAGTTACTTCATATTAACTTCTTGTTAATTTAAAAGTTGTATAATATCACACTTGCCGTTGGTCTGAATATCAGCACAGTTGTGATTAACTGCTGCTGGTGTCTTTTGGTAGCATTTCATAAAAGCAATAAGCCGCTCAGGTTTGCACTGTAATGTTTCTGTTCTGGGTTTAAGGGTTCAAGATGTTTTACAAACAATAACCTCTCATGACTTATTGCTTTATTTAACACTAATTTCTATTTTGGAGTAAATAGCACCCTGATGGATAACCCAGTATCATACACTGACAGGTTTACTGAGCAAACTGCCAAATAGACTGATTACAGCACATTGAACAGTCATTAAGATGTTAGTATCAAAAGCGTGATGCAGTTTCACAACACAATGAGCTGAAATGAATACTCTGATCTCTAGAGAGGATCACGACGACCGTTCATCATGTCTTGAATGAATGAGGAAAAGATCCAGCAGATTGCACTTAGTTTTTCCCCAAAAAATAAATAAATAAATAAATATGCAATGCCCTTTCATTCTTCTGTGTGCCACATGCTTTCCATACAATTATTATGAGTGGGTTCATGAAAGGAAACAAATTGCCACCCAGCTCATATTCTTCAGGGCAGCCACTCAACATTTGCATTCCATGTCCTACACGGACATTTAAGATCTGATCCCAGGCCAGAGTCCGTTACGTCTACATTAATCTGGACACATTTGAAAATGCACCTTTTTCTCTGTTACTTTTTAGCCTTCCATCCATACCGAGACAGTGTTTTCGTCCAGTTTTTGAAGACGCTCTCCCAAAAGGATGAATTTGAAATCATTGTTTTTGTGTTGTAGTTTTGGACTGTGGAAATGAAGGAATTCAATAACAATGATGCCGGTTTACTCATGTTAAAGTGACTAACTTTCCCACACTCAGGATTTGTTCTCTGCATTAACCCATCCAAGTTAGAGCACACACATTAGGAGTAGTGAGTAGTGAACACAGACTGCAAACTGTGGATACATAATCTCGAAACAGTGGGCCGGCATTTTTGCTGTGCCCCCGGGAAGCGATTGGGGTTTAGGTGCTTTGCTCAAGGGCACTTCAGTCATTTCTTGCTGTCATTGAGAATCAAACCTGCAACCTTTGGGTTACCAGTTTGACTCTAACCATTATGCCACAACAGCATGTGATGCATTATAGACGCGTCTATGCGCATATCATCTTTATATAGCACTGTTTAAATACAACTTGAGGTGACCAAAGTGCTTTACAAAGTATACAAAAAAGATAATACATCAGCATAGTAATAATAAAATTTAAAGCAAGTTGTACAATCATGAACATATAAGTCATGGGCCCTATTTTAACGATCTAAGCGCATGGTCTAAATTGTGAGGCGCAAGTGTATCCACTTTTGCTAGTTTAATGACAGGAAAATGGTCAGCGTCTGCACATGGTCTAAAAGGGTTGTCTCTATTCTCTTAATGAGTAATGGGTGTGTTTTGGGCGTAACGTGCAATAAACCAAACAGAGTCTCATCTGCCATTCCCTTTAGAAGCCAGTTGCGCTCGTGCCATGGCCGATTCGTTTTTGTTTAAAGGGTAACTAAACCCCTGGTCAGAGCCTGACTCCACCCACTGGCAATATTTGAAAAATGCTGAAAAAGGGGGCAGACCCCAGCGGAAATAGAGGGGATGAAATAGATGCTAAAACGCTCTATCCTGATCGTTTTCAATACTTGCAATTCTAACTCCTGACTCGCTCCATGGTTTTGACGAAACAATCTGTTTTTTTTACTGCCAAGGGCGTAGCTCGCGTGGTGAGCAGAAACCTGCGTACCTCATGAAGTGTGGAACATCCAATAGGAAAATTCAACTGCAGTAGCCACCGTTCAACCTGAAGAGGGCAGCACTAAGAAGTTTTTACACCATATATTGTAGAAATAAAACACTTTATACACAAATGTCAAAAAAGTTACTCGAATCAATGACTGGTACACTCTCAGAAAAAAAAGGTACAAAAGCGTTCACTGGGGCTGTACCTTTTCAAAAGGTACACTTTTGTACCCGAAGGCTGCATATTGGTACCTTAGTGGTACATATTAGCACCTAAAATGTACATATTAACACCTAAAATGTACATATTAGTACCTAAAATGTACATATTACCAACAAAAATGGATATATTACCACCTTAAATGTACATATTACCAACTAAAATGGACATATTAGCTCATGAAATGTACATATTGCCACCTAAAATGTACATATTAGGACCTAAAATGGACATTAGTTCCTGAAATGTACATATTAGCACCTAAAATGCACATATTAACACCTAAAATGTACTTATTAGCACCTAAAATGCACATATTAACACCTAACATGTACATATTAACACCTAAAATGTACATATCACCAACTAAAATGGATATATTAACACCTAAAATGTACATATTAGGACCTAAAATGGACATATTAGCTCCTGAAATGGACATATTAGCTCATGAAATGGACATATTAGCACCTAAAATGTACATATTGCCACCTAAAATGTACATATTAGGACCTAAAATGGACATATTAGCTCCTGAAATGGACATATTAGCACCTAAAATGTACTGTACATATCAACACCTAAAATGTACATATTAACACTTAACGTACATATTAGCACCTACCTACAATGTACATATTAACACCTAAAATGTACATATTACCACCTAAAATGGACATTAGCTCCTGAAATGGACATATTAGCACCCAAAATGTACATATCAACACTTAAAATATACATATTAGCACCTAAAATGTACTTATTAGCACCTAAAATGTACATATTAACACCTAAAATGTAAATATTAGCACCTAAATTGTACATGTTAACACTTAAAATGTACATATTAGCACCTGAAATGGACAAAAATTTACCATTTGAAAAGGTACAGCACCAGTGACCGCTTTTGTACCTTTTTTCTGAGAGTGTATTAATAAAGATCCATTCTTACAGATCATTTACTAAAAAAAGTTGGTTTAGTGTTTAGTTACTCTTTAAACAAAATCTGGATTAATGTAGGCGTAATAAAATAGATATATTTTTTTCCCCTCTTTGAGTAGACCGCAAGTATGTGTCCCATTGCTAAATGTGTCTTAGACTTGAAGCGTGTCCCTGATGGAACACAGTGGAAACATTGAGCTTCACTGAATATAGACAGTGCAAAAGTCCATCTAAAACACTTAGATAATGTGTCTTGAAGAATGGATGGCTAATGGATTCTGGCCAATAACCCTTTAGATTGCAGCAACAGCCAAATATCCTCAGTCTTGTGTCTTGGTGAATTGCCTTGGAAAATACTTGGTCCGTACCTTGTGCTCGAAACAGCATGAATGAAATCTTAAGTGGCTCCGAACTGGATCCACTGTCATCCTCACAATAGGACATCATGGAAATTCGGAAGTTGAGAAGAACTTCCATTGGCTCATTCATTCCAGCTGAAATGTGGTCTTGACCTTTCTCACAGTTCTTTTCTGGTTGCTTCATCAACATGGGAGAGAGATAGAGGCAAGTTCTCTCTCACTGCGTCTGCAGATAGTGCTTCTGTTGAGAGATGGCAAATCAACAGTGGATGGTTGGGCTTGTGTTTTCAAGCAAACAACTCCGCGCCCCCGCCCCCCTCCCATCCGCTACGAGAGCAAACGGGGTTAGAGTGGGACACGGTGCTGACACGCTTCAATCCTGCAATCTTAAGCACTCCTCGGGGCCTGTTTTGTTTTCTCATGCTCCGACAAGATTCATTCCCCCCCCCCTGCAAGTTCCATTTGGAAAGGGGAAAATAGTATTAATAAAATATTAAGTCATTAATCAAACATGCTGGCTTCTTCGCCAGTCCAGCGTGGTTATTGGGGAGAATTTAACGCTGTGGCAGGTAGCGACTTCCCTTCCAATGAACAAGCTTTCAAAATTTAAACCGAGTAATTGACTTATGCTCCCCAGACGGAGCACTGTAGTAATGGATGACTCAGACGCTCTCTACGTTTCCAGAAAATGCATTGCTTCGCGATGCAAAGTAGCATTTCCACACCTTGCGAGCGTGATTTATGCGTGCGTGCAAGCTATAACGGCTGGAGTATTTTGAAAAAGTGGCAAATCAAATCCAATCAGGACTGCGGAGAAGGAACTCCAGGCCCTCGTTTCTTATCACGCACCTTAGACTCTAAAAGCGCTGTTCGGCTTTTGAGTGGTTCATTAACAACTTGAGGGTGAGAAACGAGTTCCACAAGAGTTTTGCTCATTCGGTGGTTAGGAGCTTATTGATTTCAGAAGCTCTTTGCTCTATTCCGCCGTATGCATTGCCTTGAATCAGCATGAGCAACGAAGGCCCCTAATTCATCATTACAAATCAAATGCTCACTCACATTTGCATACACACTGTGCCTATACTTACCAGCACACGTGCTCTCGTTTGTCTCTGGAAATCTCCATAGAAACTGAGATATTTAGACTCGTTGGTCTTGTGAGAATTATTTACTCTCTGGTAGTTATCGGTGACTAGATGAGTAGAGCTGTGTTTGTATATGGTGTTCAGTGGTCATTATTTGTGATTGCATTAAAGAGCTGTAAGGTCTTGCAAACATTTGTTTGAGAATAATATCAAAACTGAGAACCAATTCTTGTATTAACGTCTCAGTAAATGAAGTTGGGCCACCAAATTTATTGCGGATATCTGAAGATTGTCTCATCATAAACTAATAACAAAACTCCCGCCCTGGGGTATTACTGCAGATAGGCTATAAAGCTTCGCTGTGCTAAACGCATTGATGAAACGATGAAAATTTATTTCACGCATTTACATCTAGCAGTTTACATCCAGCTGAGCCATTTTCTAGATCTCATTAGTGTAATAAGATGTTCCAGTTGACATAATTGAGTGAAACTTCAACCCTTTTTTGTCCAGAGACAATCAATCTCCTATAGCTCAATAACATTGTGTGCCCTTTAATGCATTTGCATTGCAGACATTTTTATCCATTGGGAATTGATATGCATTTTTGCCAGTAAATGTTTGTGTTCTCTGCCCATCAAACCCTTGATCTTGACACTATTAGTGCCATGAAGCAGATAAGTATTTATCCATTTATCCAAAAGAGTTTTATTTATCCTGTATTTTAACGCAGTTTAATTAGTAAGTGAAATCATGTATTCTCTCAGCCATGAAGTTGAGCAAGTTGTTATTTTTAGGGCAGAACTGGTGCTTAGAGATTGACCAGGGGTGTTTGCATGTATAAGATCCTGGAAGTAAGAGTGTGTTTGACCATGCAAGGCTCTGTAAATAATGACTACAATTTTAAAATGAAACCAATAGGAAGCAAATGAAGGGCCTAATGTTCACGTGCTATGGTAATTATGGTAAATATCAAAAGCCAACGTGGAAAATGCACACGAACACCCCCCACGTGTGGTATTTTCAGCCCGATCTCATGAAAGTTCGTATCTATGGCACGAATGTCATTTCTCGTGGCATTTATACGCCAAAAACGCGTACATATGATGCGCACTTTTTTGCGTATAATACGCACGAACTCCCCACCCCCCTCCCCCCTAAACCTAACCCAGGGTTTTTTAGTGCGTACCATATACACGAAAAAAACACTTTTGGCGTATAAATGCCACGAGAAATGACACTCGTGGTATAGATGCGTATCTTCATGAGACTGTGTTGGTATTTTCCACTGGGCAGCTCGTAGAATATTTTGATGCACGAATTGTCGAGATGAGTCGTGAATGGTAAAAATATGTAGTTTTCGTGATCTAGAAAATATACATTATATTATGCTCCGTTTGAGTTTTGATAAATCATTTTCTTTCTGTAGCAGATGACTTAAGCGATCTAAAGTTTTAGCTAAATAACAGGTCTGGATCTCCATCTTTTTACCACATTACAACAACAAAAGCACTTGAACGCAACACACTGGTAAATACCAGTTCACAAGTGGAAAATATCATCTTTTCCATAGCACGTGAACACACCATTAAGCACAGGAGTAATGTGCGACCTCTTGCTAGTCCTATCAAAAGCCTAGCATTCTGGACAAATTGCAGTCAATCCAGTGTATCAAGTGTATTAGGTCTACTGGAACGGTTTCAGATATTTGTATCGTTAGTTACATATCGAAATATCAATATTTTTGACAACATTAGGGTCTGTACGTATTTTTTATTTTTTTTATTTCAGCCTCATTACTTTATTGTTGAGTGGAATACGATCCTTCAGAAATCATTCTAATATGACCAATAAACATTTTATAATTATGATTTTTTTTTTTTTTTTTTTTTTTAAGATTCTTCAAAGGATAGATGGTTCAAAAGAACAGCATTTATTTGAAATGGAAATTATTTATTAACGTGTGACATTTTTAATGTTTGACTTTTCACTTTTGATTAAATGAATGTGTCCTTTTAAGGAAATAAATGCAAATCGGTTACATTTTATTCTAGTTTTGATCCAGTATGTTTGTTCAATATCCTTTGAAGTTTCACATTTGTATTTCAGCCTGAATTTC
Organism: Pimephales promelas; assembly: GCF_988280905.1. Taxonomy (NCBI): domain Eukaryota; kingdom Metazoa; phylum Chordata; class Actinopteri; order Cypriniformes; family Leuciscidae; genus Pimephales; species Pimephales promelas. The sequence goes on along the minus strand of NC_142772.1, from coordinate 7,542,293 downwards.
CATCCTTTTGTAGTTTATACTGTTTAGTGTTGGTTTGGTGGAGAGATCCTGCGACCGTACTCTTCTTTTCAGTGACGTCTTGCTGTCTCTGTCCATTTTCCTTTCTTTAATACGTCTCTAAAGCAAAATACTGCCTTTGTATAGCCCATGAATCATCAGCTTGACTCCTGCACTGTAAAGCCACGTGTGTCCCACTGCTGATAAGCTGAAATATGTGAAGTGTGCAGAAGCACTAGTGCCTGTCACTGTACTGACTACTCCAGCCGGATCAAATACTTCCAAATAATCCGCACACTTCCTTGAGCCAGATGTGCTAACTGAATCAAACATGGAGAGAGGGAGACATGGATAAATCTGCCCCCCGAGTGCATGATCCGACTGAGGATGTGTAACAAATTCTTAAAAGCTTGTTGAACAGGTAAAGAGTGTGTCCAAGTCTATTAGCTTCCATCTGTGATGTCTAAAATTTGGCCAAAAAAAAAAAGACTTAGTAGATATTCGCCCTTTTAAATGTACTTTCTCGTCCAAGAAAATGCACTGGAAATACAGATTTCCGTCCAATAAAATACTCTTATTGGATCTCATTCATGAAACACGAGCAGAACAAATTTTTGTGTAAATCGTGTGTAAAGTGGTTCTGGCGTAAATTTTCGGATTCATTAAAATGTTCGTATTTTCCAAATGTTAGTTGGTACGTAAGAAATCTACACTCCAGCCACGTATAAATGGTGCGCTTCACATCCGAACGTTTTGCTCATTAATAAAGGCTGCATTTTAATTCACCAATGGGTACATATTTATACAGCATTTTGAAAAAAAAACAATTTTATATAGTAAAGCTTAATGTTGAACCAATTTCTTCTCACTTTTGGGACTGTTCGATTAACAGATGAAACTCCATTAAAGGGTTAGTTCACCCAAAAATGAAAATTAAGTCATTAATTACTCACCCCCATGCTGTACCAACCCCGTAAGACCTTCGTTCATCTTCAGAGCACAAATAAAGATATTTTTGATTGAATCTGAGGGCTGTATCACTCTTCCATAGACAGCCTGAGGGACTGCCTCTTGACGGGCCAGAAAGTCATTAAAAGAAAAGGTTTAAATATTCCATGTGCCTACAGTGGCTCAACTATAACTTTATCAAGCGACGAGACTACTTTTTGTGCGAAAAAAAAACGTAAATAACGACTTTATTCGACTTTCCATCACTTCCTTATGGGCGCATGCGCGAGAACTGAGACGAGACAAGACGAGACCGTTCTTCTTCGACTACTTTTTGTTACCGGCTGCTCACCGCTTAGGAGTTTTACCGCCCCCTACCGTATAAGATGACGTACTGCTTGTAAACCGAACGTTTTGCGCCTCCGGCTATATCAGTACGTCATCTTATACGGTAGGGGGCGGTAAAACTCCTAAGCGGTGAGCAGCCGGTAACAAAAAGTAGTCGAAGAAGAACGGTCTCGTCTCAGTTCTCGCGCATGCGCCCATAAGGAAGTAATGGAAAGTCGAATAAAGTCGTTATTTACGTTTTTTTTTCGCACAAAAAGTAGTCTCGACGCTTGATAAAGTTATAGTTGAGCCACTGTAGGCACATGGAATAATTAAACCTTTTCTTTTAATGACTTTCTGGGCCGTCAAGAGGCAGTCCCTCAGGCTGTCTATGGAAGAGTGATACAGCCCTCAGATTCAATCAAAAATATCTTTATTTGTGTTCCGAAGATGAACGAAGGTCTTACGGGGTTGGTACAGCATGGGGGTGAGTAATTAATGACTTAATTTTCATTTTTGGGTGAACTAACCCTTTAACTCCATCTGTAATATGCTGCCAAGCTTTCTTTTTTTTAGGACCTGATACGCCACTATGTACGCTTGAAAATAAAATGTGGCGTTTTGAATGAACTTCTGATAATAAAACTTCAATTTCTGCATCCGAGAAATCTTTTTCATTCGCATTCATGTTATTATATGCCTCTATATAGATGTCGGTTGGATATAATGGGCGCGATTTATGGTAATTGAGAATGAACGTGCACGCACATCCCATTTACGACTGGTTGGAATTCAACACACACACATTTCACTATCACATCTAACGTTTACGAAGTGTCTGTGAATCAGGAGAAAAGTTTTCAGGAAGGTCTCTTTACGTGCAAATCACTCTCATATTTACGAATGTTTCATAAATGAGACCCATTGTCCCTTCTCCTTGTAACGGTCTCCAGCACTACATCTCCCAGCATCCTCCCTGGCTCCAACCTGCACACACTATGCCATTACAACGCATTCTCATCCCAGGGTGTCATATAGGTGGCGCTATTGAAATTGCATCTAAATTCGACGCACATGGCACCCTTTCACGTCAATATAACACGCTTCGGTTATGGGTAGGTTTAGGTCTGGGGTAGTGTTAGGGTTAGACCAATAGGAGGCGCCTATTGGTCTAATATCTGCGTTTCATATTGACGCTAAAGGGTGCCATGTGCGTCAGATGTAGATACAATTTCAAAAGCGTCACCTATATCATAGACATATAGATAGACGCCCTATCGACAGCGCAGTCTCATCCCAAAACGTCATACAACTGACGCTTTTGACCATACGTCAACATTCGCCTTTTTAGGGTATCTAATCCTAACCCTACCCCAGACCTAAACCTACCCTGTCACCTAACTGACGTTAAAGGTAAAGCGTCAGTTGGATGACGCCCAAGGATCGTCATCTAACCGACGTTTAAGGGTACCCTAAAAAGGCGAATGTTGACGTATGGTCAAAAGCGTCAGTTATATGACGTCTTGGGATGAGACTGTGTTACTATCGACCACTACTGCCTATTGGCACGGACGAGCTGTGGGGCCGCCATCTTAAACTGGTCATCTGCTCCACTCAGTGTAATCTGTTTGGCAGCTGTCAGCGTATTTAATGAATCATATATTACTGAATACCGAACTGATTTTTACATGGGTTTTTTTAGCTGCAAAGGTCATAAATGTAGCTACTGTGTGATACAGGACACATGGGACATTTTAATCACAAAATACTACCAATTGTACGGTAATGTTAAATCTTAAACCTTACTTGTGAAAAGTAATTCCCGAGAGATAGTCTGCCGATTGGAGCAGGAATATGCTGCACAGTGCTCTGGCATCTACTGCTGCTATGCGAAACAGGAATACGACCAGTTCAAGATGGCGGCCGGATTTCTCAGTGCCCAGCGGCCAATACTAGGGCATCAGGGTTCAAGTCTCACGCATTGGCCGTGAGACACACGCATTTCGACCGGTTCACATGCTCACATGCCACACTGTGTATTTCTCACGCTGAAAAGGCAATGCCAACCAAGTTGTCCTGGCTGAAAGCTTTCTAACGTTGTATACGAGGCGCAGGCAAACAAAGTGAAGTTTCCTGCCGCCAGCGCGTATCTCCGCCAGATTGCGTTCGTTACTAGGCAACATATATGCGCGCTGCGTGCACCACTGATCTCTACAATGACATGTCATTCAGTAGCGCGAACACACGGAAATGGACGGAACATCCTCGGCCACCTTACGTTCGTTACTAGGTAACCAACAACATCGCGCGAACACGTGTCGTGATGGAGAAGAAGGTACGTTGGAAGAAGCTCGTCTAACATTTTTAGGCTAGAACATTTAATATATAGCCCATCGTACATTATTATTGATGCAGTCAAAAACTCTACAACTACCAGGCTCAGTTTGGCTATCTTACGTTATCTGAAACTAAGAGAACTGTTAGTGGGTATGGAAAGGAATGAAGATTTACTGATTTTATTTTAAATTATATTATACTGTAATATTAATAGTCTTTAGTTACATTAAGGATGTATTACAGCAGATTGCTGGGTAATATTTAATCATTGTCATAATGTTGCATTTGTATTTTTCAAAGATGTCAGGAAAAAAGCAGAAAGATATTTTGTCATTTTGGGCACCAAAGGGTAAGCCCCCTAAAAACGTTGCCAGATTAGAGGAGGAGACAGTGGAAGAAGTGGTGCACTCTAATCTGTCCATTTGTTCTCAATGTGCCACCACACAATAAATCATTCGTCTAGAAGACGCATTCAAAAATCAAAATGCATTTTTTAAAGATTTGTTTGAAACTGTTTGGAGCAATTTGTTATATTTTTGGTTATCTATATTTGTAATACTGCATTAAAGAGTATATTTGATGTGATGAATTGTTCTGTCATTGATCAGATTTACTAATTGTTATAATTTCAGTTTGTTCTGGTTAATTATGAACAATGGGTAAAATTGGGGGCGGGGATGGGTGGGGCGGGGCTTCATTATGGCTCCTCCCCTAACCGCGTGTGATCTCACTCCAAGCTTTTGCTCAAACTTGAGAACCCTGGGGCATCTAGTCTCTATATCTGATATCAATGACCTATAGACCATTTCACAAGATGTAAACAACACTGGTCCAGAAGCACTTCCTGTTTCAGTTTTTTAACACTACATAAAAGCTGGGATAAAATACAACCAACAGAACATTTTAAACTGAATCAAAAAGTTAAACAAACATCTTTAAGATGTTTTCTTTACACGTGAAATAAAGAAAACAGTTACAAACTGAAACAGGAAGTGCTTCTGGACCAGTGTTGTTTACATCTTGTGAAATGGTCAATATGACGCCTTGGGATGAGACCGGACCCACACCTGCCACCAATCACCTTCATCAGTTAGCAACACATATAAGCCTGCGAGTTACACACTCCATTGTCTGCTCCTGATTCCTGTGTGTTGCCATAAGAAACCTGTAAGCATTTTCCTTACTTCAAGTATTTAGCAACATACTGGTGTTTGTCTGGTTGTTGTGGTGCAATGTGCATTGATCCTTTCCCATCTTCTCATTTGTTGTTTTTACATATACTCACCTTTTGATAAATTCTTTTTATCAAAAAAAAAAAAAAATACTAACAATTTACTAACAATCTCTGCGAATCTGTGTTCAGTAACACCCCTAAATATTAAAGGTAATGCTTAAGTACTTTAAAAGTACTTGCAAATTATTTGCAAACTATTTGTTTTGTTGTAGTTTCTACATTGTTAGTATATTAATAGAGTTCTTCATTCATTGTCACTGAAATTAACCAAATTATTGTTTAATTAGATCATATGTAAAGACAAGAGTTAGATCTTTTTTTATGCTTTAACAAATTATTAAAGGTGCCATGTGTAAAAATTGAGGTTAAAATATCCAACCCGGTCTCATCCCAAATCGTCATATAACTGACGTTTTGGGACGTCTTTTGACCATACGTCAATATTCGCCTTTTTAGGGCCCCCTTAAACGTCGGTAGATGAGGTTATGGGATCCTAACTCTACCCCATACCTAAACCTAACCCTAAACCTAACCCGTCACCTAACTGACGTTAAAGGTAAAGCGTCAGTTGTATGACGGCCCGGGATCGCCATCTACCGACGTTTAAGGGGGCCCTAAAAAGGCGGATATTGACGTATGGTCAAAATACGTCCCAAAACGTCAGTTATATGACGATTTGGGATGAGACTGTGTTAAAATATCCAAAAAATGAGCTATACGCATCAAAAGAATGAGAAGAAATAAGGTTGATGATGTCATTAAAAAAAAATTACAAGTTATTGTGCTGCCGAGATATTAACCTGAATTAGCATGCTAAATTACTAGCCCCGGTCTGGCAGGTGTCGGATGAATTTCTGGCATGTCAGAAATTTTGGTCGCTCCTCGTGACTATATCGCACAGTTGAAGCAAAGCTACGAACCGATTGCCCTAAACTCAGTGTTTTTTTCCCTCACTGCACCTGCGCGAAAACAGAAGTTTAACCATTTCATCTGCAGCAAAAATAAAATTAAAATAAATACGAAGAGGGAGATCTTTAAGTTCTGTAGTTCAAACTAGCTACAAATTACTGTTGCTTACCTCCAGTTCGTGTTGCAAAATGGATAATACCCACCGTCTTCCAAGCCACCTGCGATGTAACACCTTATTAATTTGTCAAACAATGTTTTTGAAATAAACCTGTTTTTAATTTTCATTGATGATTAATTATGGCAACGTTCGGACATATTATAGACTGTTAATAGTTATTTTATATGCCTATAATTCATTGTAATCGACCTAAATGTTTTAGACAATTTTTAATGAGGAGTAAGATTATGTAATATTTTATTATCCTCACAGCACGGCGGTTATGTGCTGTGAAAATATTGCGTGGCAAATTAATTATTATAGCGGATCAATTTAATAATAAAATTAGTAATAATGATAATACAATAATACTAATAATAATTAAATGCATAAATTGAAAATGCTAAATCATCTTGATACTGATAGCAGATGGTTGTTTTGACAATATCTCTGGATACATACACGTAAATAGGCGCAATCCAGGGGGTTATCACAGATATTACACGTATAGTGTGAGCAGTGAATTCGCAGCTCGATACAGCGTGAGCACATAAATCCTAAACTTTGGCTTTGCATCGCATGCGATTTACTTGTTGAGTGCGAGTAGGTACCTTGCTGAAATCGCACAGACATCGCACAGTGTATGCCCGCCATTACCTGCCGAGAAGAAAGCAGGACTTCAGCGTCTCTTCTGAACTCTTTCTCCTGCATTAGCTCTATCCACCCCAACATGCTTTTGTGTAATCTCCGGTCATGTTTCCGTTTTACGATCTCTTTTTTTGGACTTTTATAATCTCATGAATTGTAACCAGTTATAATGCATTACTTATGCATTCATTCAAACTTTAGAAAGTATAATAAAAACACGACAATATATATTATGTAATATTATAATGCATTTTATCTTTGGTTACAAATATTCATGAAAAGATATAACGTACATTATGAATACCTATATAATGTTTATATGACCTGCTTTGCCTGAGCCTACCTTTTTTTTTTTACTCTAAGGGAACGTGTCTGTTTTTATTCCTGCAGGTTTTAATCATCAGAACATCTCGTTGTAAACAACATCTCTAAAAATGAACACAGGAGAGTGTGCCGAGCCGCTACGAATCTTGGGTACATTAAAGAGGTATGACAGGTAGGAACAACCTTCTCAAGTTCATTGACTCTGTGTGTTTGCTTTATAACACCTCAGAAAGTGGTGGTAGAGTGAATGAAAGGCCATATTTCATCTGAAAAAACAATCAAATGCTTGTAAAAGAGTTTTTTTTTTACTTCTTATGGTTCCCTTTGCAGTTTTGCATGTACAGATCGGCCTATTGTTTTTGTAGCTCTTGTACTAACCTCTCTCCCACGCAAACATCATTCGGCTCACTATGTGGTCTCAGTTCTCCAAATGTGTTGTCCTTTGCCCTGCTTTTCTGGTCTTGTTGTTTGTTGGGTTGCACACCCTTCTTGTAGATTTCGATGATGCCGCTTTACTCGACAGCAGAGAGGAGCTCGAGGACATGCTTTCCGTTATCAGTCATTGTAAAACCTAGCCGTTCACCTGCAGGGAACTATTTACAGGTGCTTTAGAACAAACAGCCTGACATTTATCACTCGATTGTGTATTTAGTCTGGGACATTTCTTGTTTCTTGGTTGTTCGTAGCAAAAAAAAAGTCTATCTATTCTATTCTTAAACTCCGTTTGTTTATGTCTAAAATTGATTTAAAAAAAAACAATGGCCAACCATTCTTTTATGCCTTCAAACTATTTAGATGGAACATATTAATAGCTCTCTTTTGAGCATTGGACATTTTTTTGGGGGGGAAATTGGGTTCTTTTCATAGGCAAGATTATAATTTGATTGGCCATTGTCATTTTTTTGGTCATTATGATAAGCTTGCAAAAAGCTGAAAGAATTAGACTGCGAAACAACTTGCATGTCGCGATGAAGTAATTTTCTCTTTTGTGATGTTAAATGCATTGGACTACACAAATGACTAAGTCATAGAACTCGCTTGAAACATGGAAATTGTGTTATAGAATGACTTTCTATTTCTTTAGTTAATTCAGAGCTTGATACTTTGGATTCTTTTGGGGCTTTTTTTTTAGTGGAGAAAAAATATACACTTCCGTCCAATCGTTTAGGGTCAGTGTGTGTTTGTATGAATATATTATTGCTGTGATTGTGTTTCTAGCATGTTGTATGATTGATGGAGTGTGTATAGTACTTACATGTAGGAAGACCCATCATGGCCATATTCCAGGCTGACAATGTCAAGATTCATTAGGCTCAAATTGTGAAAGAATGGTTGAGAGGGAGCATGAAGAATCGTTTTACAAGATCCTAACCAAAAATGTATGCACTTCTTGATGGAAATAACATCACAATGTTGATTTCCATCATGAGGTGTATCCATTCTTTCTCAGTTTTAGCCTGATGAATCTTGACATTGTCATCCTGGAATATGTCCACAATGTGCCTTCGTACATTGTGGTTTTTTTTTAAGCAATGAAAAGCTTCACACTCCATCGATTAGGCTTAAAAGTACTGTTCCCAAATACATAACATGCTAGAAACATAATCATAACCAGTCCATTTCATTCCATATAATATTTCCGTCTAGTCCATTCATGTCCTGATCCAGTCAAGTATTTGCCTATTTAAATCCAAACAGCCATTGTATGTTTCTTGAGCACCAAATCAGGATATTAGCATAATTTCTGAAGCACGTTGAGGCAAACTGCGTCAGAAACATTGCCCTTGTTTGAGAGCTCAGGGTATTTGGAAGATTAGCTATATTTCTCTTAGTTGTAATTAAATCAGGTAATTAATGAGGTTGATGTCGTGTTTTGCTCACCTTTTTTTTTCTTTCATCGATGCTTTTAGGAAGAGACAGATAATTTTCACCTGACTGAAATCATTAGACATAATTAAATGAATACAGTTGAATCTCACCTCACTATAATGAATGCAATATTAGTTTGAATATATTTCAAACTGATGTTATGAGAAACATTTTAATTTATTTTGTTTAGGCCACAGCCCCCCTTCAATATCTGTGGATCACAATTTAAGCACTGGTTTTGGAAGTAAAATGTGTGAAGCATGAAAACTGCAAACCGCAATGATTCAATGTGTGAAGAAGGAATAATGACTTGTTATGCCACTGAGATTGAAATGACAAGAACTCTCTTTTTGATAAAACCTAAATTCTTTAAACTGAAATAGTCATGGCTTGACACATGGTACATCAGTTTGTCATTGTAAATCAGACAGACATCTGCTAAAAAGGATTTAATTATTCTAATGAGTACGTCCAGTCAAAATTGTCAAGACCTACTAGAATTAATCACAACAGTGTTTATAGTTCATAATATTTTGTCAGTTAATTAACTGTCAGCTGTCACTTTCTGCTAGGTGTAATTTAGTCATTAAAATTCACTGAGAAAATGATCGTAATGTTGCTTCTTTTTGCGCAGTATTTATGGAAAAGTTGTAAAACAAGTTTAAAGGCAAAGTGTTCTAACAGGTTCTGAGTTTAATGTCCATGAAATGCTTTTAAACGTTCCAGCTGGTCACAGATTGCTTTTCTGAAATTAGGCATTTTTCACAACATGAGTCCCGTGATGTGTTCTTAACATCTTGGGGGAAGCACTTAAACAAACTGCGATCGTTTCAAGAAATATTACAACCCAACTGATGCATGAGAAGACCTTCACAATCCCCAAAGTAAAAGTGTTTACCAGCACTGGATGAATGACTCTGCACTTTCCTTCGAAAAGTTTAATTTCCTATGCCAGGTTTGCTTCTGTACTCCCAGAGGAACGTTTTATTGCTCGGAGGTTGCTCTTTCATGAAGTTCTCGGTATAAAAAAAAAAAATGAAAGAAAAGAAAAATATCTATCAACTTTATCTTTGATGTTTTTCCTAAAATAACGTAGGAAAAAAATTATGACAAATTATAGCATGGATTGAATAATATGGCACTGGTGTAAAATCAGATTATAGACTTTGACATTAAACCTCTTGTGCCTCCTTAGGGACATTTTTGGTCTTTTAAATTTTAAATTTTACTCTTTCACCGCTATTTCCTTCCTAAAATCTTTTTGCACTAGGTTCACAAAATACTCCCTCTCAGAATCGAAAAATCGAAAGCTCATTTTTTTTGGAGACATCAACCTCAAATTTGGAGCACAACTTATTTATATTAATGGCTTTGAGTTCAACTTGTTTTTATAAAATTTATATATTTTATACATCATTTAATGTTAATAAATAATTTTCCTAAATTTTTTTTTTTTTTTTTTAAACTTGGATTGACTTATTAATTTTACTTCAGCAATAATCTGCCAAGGGACTTTAAAATGATACCAAACTTAAGTCTTTGCGCCCAAGCTTAATTTTTATGACAGTTTTTTGATGTGGAAATTTTTTTCCCCTGTATGGAGCTATGTGTACATTTTTTACAATGAGGCACAAGGGTTAAATCGTTCCCCAGAAGAAAATCCAGATAAACAAGAGTCTCCATTTTTAATCGTATTGCTCTATAAAACACACCGGAGCCGCCCTGACAATAACAAACATGTTTGCCATTTAGGTTTTTAAAGGGATAGTTCACCCAAAAATGAAAATTCTTTCATCATTTACTCACCCTCAAGTTGTTCCAAACCACTATGTGCTTATTTGTTCTGCTGAACACAAAGGAAGATATTTGGAAGAATGTTTTAATCAAACAGATCTCAATCCCATTGACTACCATAGTATGTATTTTTTCCGATCTGTTTGATTAAGACATTCTTCCAAATATCTTCCTTTGTGTTCAGCAGAACAAATAAGCACATAGTGGTTTGGAACAACTTGAGGGTGAGTAAAAAACGATGATAGAATTTCATTTTTGGGTGTACTATCCCTTTAATTCAAGATGATTATGTTGACATCAGTACTTCCACAACAGCCAATGAGAGAAATCTACAAGGAGACGGAAGTGACTGAACTTTTGAAATGGCGATCGCAAAACAATAAGCAACTTTACGGGTCGGGTGGGTAACGGAGATGGAGGAACGGCTGGTCGAAATATGGCAACAGCACAGCTGTTTTTTTTTTGTTTTTTTTCTTGCTACAAAGAATAATTATTGATACAGAAAGTTGCCGTGACAATGTATTGATTTTGTTTGTAACCGCTTCCCCTTGAAATCCCGTGAGGTACTAAATCTGGCATGTTAATCTTGAGAATATCTTGTTAGGCTACGGTGTATGGAAGCTTGTTTCCGCCACTGAATGAAAAATAAAAAAGATAATTGCGACTTTTTATCTCCCAATTCTGACTTTTTTTTTCTCAGAATTGCGAGTTTACATCTTGCAATTGTGACTATTTCTCAGAATTGCGAAATAAAGTCAGAATTGTGAGATATAAACTATTCTGAGGGTTTTTTCAGTTAGTCTCACAATTGCGAGTTTATAGGCTGTCTCACAATTCTGAAAAAAGATGTAAACTTCAAGATATAAACTCGCAATTATGTGTTGCGAAACATAATTGTGAAATGTAAACTCGCAAAAAAAGTCGCAATTCTGTATGTTTTTCTCAGAATTGCGACTTTATTTCTCAGAATTGCAACTTTATATCTCGCAATTGTGAGATAAAAAGTCGCAATTATTTTATTTAATCTTTTTTTTTATTCAGTGGCGGAAACATGCTTCCATAACTGTGATGTGCCACGATTTTCATAGCATGAAACCAGATTTAACAATCGGTCATGATTCATAAACTCCTGTAGTCTCAGCAGTTTGTATTTCATTTCTACAGTCTCTCTAATGGAAGCTTTACCTTGCTGGAAGCTGGACTTTTTACTTGTTTATAAAGTCAGAATTTTGAGATATAGAAATTTTCCTTCAGCGTACAGACTTTTCCCTTCAGATTACAGTGTGAAATCCCAAGAAAAGTCAGAATTGAGAGCTATAAACTTTTTAACCAATTATAAAGTTCAAATTGTGAGTTAAAAAGTTGCAACTCTGAGCTTTTCTAACTGACGGCTACTTGCACTGACATATCTCAAAATATTTTAGTGCCAATGTTTTGTCTTTTTTCTAAGGCACGTTTATAATCGCTCTAAATGAACTAAGGCCTATCCTGGCTTAATATAAGCCCTGTCTGTGAAACCAGGCCAGAGTTTAATAAAAAAAGAACAATTCTGTGGCAGAAACATGCTTCCACGCGCTTCTCTCTTTCTGTTTTTATTTTTTTATTTACTCCTTATTTTGCAATTTGATGCCCAAGTTGAAATGTTGTAAAGTACCCAGCTTCTTCTGTGGAGAAAATGCAATATTGATGTCAAAAGATGTTGCCGTGTTTTACAGTTCAAAAGCACTTAAGCTGTACCAGAAAGTGCACACAGAATAAAACAATGATGAATTTATGAGAGGAGCAAACCGAGACCTTCTGACATCAATAAATTGGCCCTGCATGAAGATCTCCCGATGGTACTGTATAAAATACATAAGCCACTTTCATGTCGAGAAGGCGAAATACACAGAAGCACAGAGAGCAAACATAGAAATGCTTGATGTGTGCACGTATATTTATGGCAGTGGTAGTTGAGCAAAACTTACTATGCGATATGAAGATGTTTGATGTAATTACTTTGACACCTGCCTCACAAGATCCACATCGCCTAACCATTACTCAAGGAGCCCTCAAGGACATAACTCTTCAATATTAACTACAGTGAAATAACTTGTTTTGTAGGGAATATATTGCATGTGAACATAATGACTCTCAGTGGACACTGAGAGAATATTATTATATCATGCCAGAAACTAAGCTATCGCTGTCCAACAGTTTTTCACACCAACAGAATATTTCACACTTTATAAATCTAAAGTTTTTCATCAGGTTCCAGATCCACACCAGCTCTTTCTGTGCCTCACATTGACTTTTTGCTTTTGTAGTAATAGTGCCAAATCCTGACTCTGTTGTGATTCTTGTAGACATTTCAAAAGCTCCACCTATACTTTTACACAGTCATGTCAGTCACCCTGAGATATAAAAACAGAATTTAAAGTGAGACGTCAAAAATTTCATGACATTTAATAAAGGAAGGGTGCATATAAAGGGTATTGTGCCTGGAAATTCATAGGTCCGGCAGGTGGCGCTCTTACTGATACACTGAATGTTATATAAAATTTGAGCTATTAATAGAAAAATAGGCAGTGCAAAAATTTCAACCCCTTTGAACTTGATGGTTGGTCATGGTTCAATGATCTTTATAATTGTAGTTTGAACATAAGCAGTGATGATGAAAAGTATAGGCTATATAGGGGGACTTCTGTGCTTCATGTGAGAGATGGAAAAGGGGTTAAGTTCTTCATTCAGTCATTCGAGAGCAATACTTCAGCAGTAATTTAGCTTCCCAATGGGAACTTTCATAATGTTATGCTTAATTTTCAGCCATCTCTACTGCTCTTTTCTCACTAAACTCCTCATTTAGATTACCCTTAAAGGATGTTATGTTGATTGGTTTTGCACCGGACCGGTCAGAGCTGTTCTCTGTTGATTTGACCATCTGTCTGGTGAAACTGCAAACTAGCTGGCAACAGATATGCCTGTATTGTATGAAAAAGCCAGGGCTGCATGTTTAAATTCAATGAATTAATATACTGATTAAATTCCCATTAGTTCGATTAGTTTACTTATAAATGCTTGCTGAGAAAAGGTATGAAATGAAGATACACTATTATATATTTACTGGAAAATAAAACATACATAAAACAAAAATACTCAATACAATTATTTGTTTGCTTTTAATTCATGTAAGGAGTAAGGGTCTGTAACATTTTTAATGTTTTTAAAACAAGTCTCTCATGCTCACCAAGACCATTTAAAAAAAAAAAAAAACACAGTAAAAGTGATATTGTGAAAAATTAGTGCAATGTTCTATTTTAATATATTTTAAAATGCAGTGTATTCCTGTGATGGCAAAGCTTCAGATTCAATTCGATTCAAATTCATTTGTATAGCGCTTTTCACAATACATATTGTTTCAGAGCAGCTTTACAGAAAGTGCATTTCAGAAATGTACATGGAAAAATACATTTAGTTAATCATGTAGTAATTTAGGGCATAACATATCGCCGGCGTCGAGTTGTCTCCTCACAGGCGTTTAGTCGTCTCATCGCAGGTGTTTGGGCATCTGAAGTCTCCATGAGAGGCTGAATACAAACTGGAGCTGACGAACGCCATTTTTTTCAGCAGAAAAGCAAATGGGAAATAATTAGCATAGCTGCTGTTCATAATATTAAATGTATTCGATCTGATTCAGCAGAGTAATAAAAGGTAAGCATTATGTGAATGCTTGGCTAAAGAGATGCGTCTTTAATCTAGTTTTAAACTGTGAGAGCGAATCTGAGCCTCGAACAATGTCAGGAAGGCTATTCCAGAGTTTAGGAGCTAAATGTGAGAACGGTTTCCTTCCTTTAGTGGACTTATCCTAGGAATGACCAGAAGCCTCGAATTTAGTGATCTTAAAGGGCACCTGTTATGCCCCTTTTTACAAGATGTAATATTGGTCTCGGGTGTCCCCAGAATGTATTTGTGAAGTTTCAGCTCAAAATACCCCACCGTTAATTTATTATAACCATTTGAAAATGTCCTTTTTGGGGCATGTTTAAAAATGACCTGTTTTGGTGTATACGACCTTAAATGCAAATGAGATGCATATCCCTGCCCTGCCTTTGGATGAGGGCATCACTTGCATACCTATGGCAGTCGGTAAGCAGAAGGGCTGAGAGAGTGAGAGACCCGCTGTTTTGAATGTCGTTTTGAATGTTTGAATTCAGCCGTACATGTTTGAATGGGAATATATAAATAGTCTCTGATCAGACCCAGATGACGAAGAGACTCTGGCAGAATAAACACAAATGAGAATGGACAAGGACGTCTCGGTATGGTTATTTGATACATTTATGTACTTATAGAGTTGTAATCGCGTCACCTTTGAAATTATGGATGTGCAACACACACACACAAACACTAACGTTGGCGCAATTTTTTTGAAACTACATGCGCATACTGTGATAGTTTGCTATGTAGAAGCGAAATTACATTTATGTGAGGGACCTGTTGTCATGCAGATGCTTCTGTGGCAAATGCGAGAAGATGGCTAACTTAAAGAACAACAACATATATGCAGTTTAATAATACAGTATCTTTAAAAATCTCGATATATTTTTAAACGTGTGGTTACACACTATACAAACAAGGTTTAATTTACATACACAGACATCCTACGACGACGACAACTTTAGACGCATTTGACTGAAATAACTATTTGCTCAAAAATCATAAAATACTGTTACTGAAGGTGACGTTGGATACGCAAACAGTAGACGACGATCCACACTTGAGGATTAACTTTGAAGCAAGACCTGCTTTGAATTGACCCTCGTCCACTAAACAGTCAGAAAATGATTCGCTTAACAATGGAGGATGGTGTACAGATCACCGAGGAAGGGGTCTATGCCACAACCACACTGTCAATAAACCCCCTTGCTCAATTCTAGCTTTTGAAACAGTAGTGTAATTCAACAGCGTTATTGTAACATCATTTAGAAGTCAGTATGGTTTTTGTTTTATTTTCATATTATTAAACCCTCGCATTTACTTAGTGTTCTGGATACAATATAAAGTGCTCTGGTAATAACCATACTAAATAAATAGTCTTTTGAATGGTGTGCAGCTGCCTCACCTCACTTACCTATGCTAATTTAACTGCTGTTAATATGGCCTAGCCAACAGATTGAGGAGGGTTTGATAAATCACCCAAGGAATAAACAAGCAGAAGGTAATATTGTTTCTTGCCAACTTGCCGTCAGGTGAGATTCAAGGAGAGAGAGGTCTTGAGGATTTGAGCCGAGCCGAGTCACCCGCATGCTTCACGTCTCACTGGATGGACACTATCCAATTGAATGCCAGGCGAGGAAAGTCACTGAATCTCCAGCGACCAAGGACACATCTGTGACTGTCCAAACGCATTAAGGTTCTATGCTGAAAGTTTCTAAGGGGATGTCAAATTCTCCTGGTCTCAGCATCGTTCACAGTGACAACATGAAGACCTTGGTCCTGGGTTTCTTATAATATCCAGGCCTGATCTCCTCTCACTTCCTATTTTACAGCTCCCATGTTAGTGTGCCATGTGTCCACGGACAGATTGAGCATGTCAAAACTGTGTCTTCATTACAAATACTGTCTCGCTGAATGATTCCGTTTGAGGGAGCTGTCGGCAATCGTGACTCCTTAAACCCTCACAGCACCATTAGTAAGACTCAAGTGCCCCATTCAAAAAGAACAAGACAGAATTTCTACTCGTGTTATACTTAATATAATTTATTCATACCATACTTTTATTATAATTCATGTTATAAAAGTGGACATTATTATAATGATAGACTTTTAAGCTAAAAAATAGCCTACCTCACTGTGGGTGGAAAAAAGACTCAAGTTCATAACTACTAGCTTGTAACACGTAGCTACAAACTACTCATTATTATTTAATTTAAAGTTGTAAGTTACACTTTTAGAAACTTTTTAAAAATTGCTAGCAACATTGCCACTAATGGGGGAAGTATAGAGCGGTGTAGTGACCTGGAAGTCAACAAGGTCTTTTCGACAAGACTAACAGGATTTTTTCTTTGCCTTTTGGATTATTGTGGAAAATACTGTGACTGACAAAAGTTTGGTAACACTTTACTTGAAGGGGTGTGCATAAGACTGACATGATACCTTCATAACCATGACATGACCTCATGGTTTTATGCATGTTTATGATAACTGTCATTTAGTGGCATTCACTCAATTATGACATATGTGATGCAAATATGCCATTGACAATATGACAAATATTGTCATTGTCTTTGTCATAACAACTTTTTGAATTTAAAAAAAATTACAGCTTCATCGGAATGTTATGATACTTGGTGACTTTTCTGGCATTTGTTATGTGAATACAAAAAAAAAAAAAATGAGGTCATGATCCAAGTATGCTAAGTGGTCGTAAAAAAAAAAAAGTCACAATTTTGGTCTACGGTCAGAAATGACCCACATAGGAAATTAATGGGAAACACTTTTTTTATCACTATTTCTAATCTAAACCATAAGAAATCATTTTTGAGATTGTTTCAAATATACCCCCCCCCCCCCCCCCCCCCCCCCCCCCGGGGAATTGTTTTTAGCTGGGGAATTCAGATGCCTCTCCATAGACGGCTGTACATGCCATCTAGTGGTTACACCATGGTTCTATACTTTTTCTCTATACTGTAACCAGATGGTGCGAATTTTCTTCCAATTTTTTTTTCTGAAGACCTAGACTCTATATTAAACTAAAATACTGCATTAATATTTAAAAAAATTAATAATAATATATATGTAAAAAAAAAAAATTTCCAAGGCAAAAATAGACCATAAATATTGCATAAATATTAATAAATTCAATCAAATTGTCTCAAAATGCTAAATTAAAAAGAATAAATATTATAGAACAAAAATAAATTGCATTGGTTTTTACTGGGATGGAGTAAACTTCATTTTTAGGTGTCCGGTCACTTCTGACCTGGAAGGCTCAGGACATGACTCCTAAACGAAGACCATCAGAGAGTTAAACTGTCATATTAAACCGTCGGTTGGCTTTGACATTGTCATAACTGTCAATGAGGCCATTATAACGGTGTCATGAATATTTTTCTTGACCTCAACTACAGTGGTACAAATCGAATTTGTCATTAACGTTATTATGGCCTCATGGCAGGTCAAGTTGTCATGACAGACACTGACAGGTTCTGATATATTGGTTTGTCAAGGTGTCATAAAGACATCTCAAACAATGTCATATTTGCATTAAAAATACCATAATTGAGCGAATGATACTTAATGACCGTTGTCAAACCTGTATAAAACCTCCTTCACATTCATGACATCATGTCATGACTGTGAAGGTGTCATGTCCGTCTTATGCACACCCCTTCAAGTAGTGTTACTCAATATTTCAACTGCTTCGCTCTTCCAGTAACAAAGCCACATTAAGTAGCGTGTTACCAAATGATGCATCTCTGTATTTTTAACACATTTTATTGCATCTGCTGCTTTATGGCTGAATGATGAAATATTCAAACATTCTTTCCTATAATCCCCTTCCTCATATTTAACTTTAATGAATCAGTGTGTTTGCAAGTTTGATACACGAACAATTCAAATTAAATTAAAATTCTGTCATGAATTACACTCATGTCGTTCCAAACCCATAAGACTTTCGTTCATCTTCGGAATACAAATGAAGATGTTTTTAATGTTCTCATAATTTTTGTCTATCCATCTGAAAGTGTAACATTTTAAAGCTTTAGGAGTAAATAAAGACTTAACATGAACTGAGTGGTTTAATCATAGTATCAAGTCCCGTTCACACCAAGGACTATAACTATGATTTTTAGAGCTATTTATAGATATAGTTATTCTAAATATAAAGGAATAGCCACTCTACAATTTGAACGCTAATGGCACAGAGAAGTGATATTGTTGGAATCACTTTCTGAATGCTTTGTTTCAGCTGAGGAGCAATAACAATGACAGCCAATCAGAATCCATACTGCTTTAGGGCCCTTTCACACCTAACTTGTTTGGTCCGGACTTTCGGACTTTTCAGTTTGGTCCGAATCAAAATTACAGGTGTGAAACCTCCCCCAGACCACGGACCAAACAGATGAAATTTGGTCCGACGAAAAGAGGTCGGTCCGGATCAAACTGGAAAAAAAGGTTTGGTCCTTTTATAGTGTGAAAGCATTTCTGTATGGTTCAGACTTTCAGACCTTTTACAGGAAGTTCTGGTGGTTCCCAAAAAGCCGAAAAAACAGAAGGTGGCGGGAAAAATTAGCCATGGTAGCACACGGGGAGATGAGGAGACGAGGTTTTTAATTGAAGTATGGTCTGATGACATAATGAGAAGTCAACTTGCATTCTTCTCCTTTCCTGCCGGCGACGATAAAATGTACGTGCGACGAGGACTTTCTTTTGGTGAATTTGAACTAGCCTTGTGTATAGTTGGTGCTACAGGTAATTATGCCATAAAAATAACAATATAGTTGCAACGATATGCATCTGTACGTTCATGTTGTCAAAGTTACCCGGCGAATTGACAACACGCTGACGTCAAATGCACGTCCATTTACTAGACCAATCAATGTCAAGATGCAGCCCACATAGATGATGACAGAACGCAAGTATGTCATGTAAAGTTCTTTAGTACGCTCGCAAAATTGCAGTGTGAAGCCAAACCAAAACTTTCTGAAAGTATAAAATGTATCAAAACGTCTACTTTGGTTCGGACCTTGGTGCGGACTTTCAGGTGTGAAAACGCCCTTAAAGAGCTTGAGCATTTAAAGCGGCAGATGACAACTGCAGTGCGCCATTTTTGGAACATGATGAAGCTGAGTAAATGATAACAGAATTTTCTTTGTTTACAGCAGCACATGACCAAAGGTTGCTCACCATCCCTCATTGAAAATCAATGGCCTCAGGCACTTTATAATGCTTCTTTATACTGTTTCCTCTCCAGATGTGATTCAAATTTATATATATATATGTATGTATTTTTTATTTTTTTTTAAATCACAGCCTGTGGATGATTTTGCATTCTCTCTTACACTCTCACTGTTTGTCCATGTTTGAGGTTTAATACACTTGAAGAGCATCATTGTGGTTTGAGTTTGGTGGATAGCCAGTATATGATGCGGCAGAAATTCAAATCAAGCCAATTACAAAGTGTAGTATCATGCATTGCTGGTCATGCAAATGTATTGGAGAAAAAGCTTTTATCGCTTGTCTCTTTGTTCCTAGTTAAGAACATGTAATTGAATTTGGAAACAGGAGAATTCCTTGGTTATATTTCTTCTGTCTCTCTGCTGCTCTCCTAACTAAGAAAGATGGACTGAGAGGAAAGGTAGTCTGAGATTTAAAAAGAATTACAGCAAAAGCTCACTCTACTTTAAAAGAACTTACAGATTCTATTGACGGTGACAGGAGGAGTGTGCAGTCCGTCATCTCTGAACATTAGCAGAAGTGGACGGAGGGATTAAAGCAAGATTGGATCTGCTTTTAAATGATAATCTAAGCAAACGGATTAAAATCCAGAACCACAGACAATTGGTCGCCCACCAAACACAGGTCTAGTTGATGTGGTTATCATAGTCATACACCTACAGAATACTGCTGTAAAATCACATTACAGCTCAATGACCCCAGGACTGCAGCCCATGTAAATCAGTTTGCAAACTCTCATTATATCGTTTACCCCCCTCACTGAAAATAATGGGAATACACCAAATTCAGCTGATTGAGTTCTGAATACATGCATAAAAAAACATACCATCATGCTTCTGAATTCTGTGTGCTAGCTCAATATATCATTTGTTACTGAAATGATAGTTGCAGTTAGTTCAGAAGTGTGTTGGCCTACTATTACTTTTGTAAAGCATTTTTTTTTACTGACTTACAGGTAGATGATAAATCAAAAATTGCATGGACTTTCGGTACATTAAAGGAGGGACACAGGCCAAATTTATGAAACATTCTTAAAGGGTTAGTTCACCCAAAAACGGAAATTGTCAATGACTCGACCTCATGTAATTCAAAGCCCGTAAGATCTTTAAAACACAGTTTAAAGGGGTCATGAACTGGCTTTTTAAATTTTATTATATTGTTGTCTACGGTCACATTTTGATGTTTTTGAATGCAAAAACCAAGCCAACGTCATAAGTAATAGACTATTTTGTACCCTAGTTTCGTGCTTAGCTGAAAAACGCTGGGTTTTTACGGGCATAGCGCTCTGAAGACTTGGCCCACTGCTGTGAGTGGATAACAGTTTTGCATATTATAATGAGTTTCAACTCACTTGTCAGTGCACTTGGGGGAAATTGTTTTGGAAACGTCTAATATTGTAAAATGGCATCCGTATTTGATTCGATCCGGTTTGTCATCACGAGGTAGGCATCTATGATCTTTAGCTCTGCGTATAATGCGCAAATCGGTGGGCGGGGCTAAACCGGCCGTGTTGAAGTAGCCGTTGATCTTCTTCTGTGGCGGTGGTGTTTTATCCTCTTTGACGTCATAGTTCACCGCTTTGAAAAACAAGTCGTTTGCCGAGCCTGGTGTCAATAAAAGCTTTTATTGGACTAACAAGCACGTTTTCAGTTCTGAAACTTACAGGATATTCTTATAATACGATGACCTCTTAGATGTCAAACGCTCAAGGAAAATTTGATTTCTCAGTTCATCACCCCTTTAAGACATTTTAGATTTAGTCCGAGAGTTTTCTGTCCCTCCATTGAAGATGTATGTACGGTATACTGTCCTTGTCCAGAAATTAAATAAAAACATCATCAAAGTTTGATTGTTTTGAAGAACTGAAAATAAATTTTGGTCCAAAAATAACAAAAACTATGACTTTATTCAGCGTTGTGTTCTGTTGTAAATAATGTTGTCTATGATATCATGGATATTATAGATATCTTGGCCAAATAAGCAATGACCCACAACAATAGTGTTACACGTTTCCTCTTCCTTGTGCCATGTTTGTAGTCCTTTTGTTAATTGTTTCCCCCTGTTCGGTATCTTGTTAAAATGTTACCCTTTGTATAGTTTAACCCCAGTGTTTTCAGTGTTCATTTCATGCCAGGCCAGTAGTTGGTTAAGTCACTTTGTAAAGAAACCCTACGCGCCTATAGACTGAACACATAATATGCACGCGCATGAAGTCACCATTTTCACAAATTCACGTTTTTGTAGTTTAAACGGTAATAATAACGGTATGGTATTCTTGCACTTTAAAACCCGTTTCCAAAAGCTTACGATTTCAGACCACCAAAACACCCTTGTTGTGTAAATGAATGGCCAAAATGAATTAAAAGGTTTTCGGTGTTGTGTATACAGCCCCTAATCCGCATTTGAATCCAGCTCTCGTCAGCTCTTTTTCTCCGCATTTGAATCCAGCTCTCGAACCAGTATAACATCACGGTAGCAACTTTTGCTGAAGAAATTGGGATTCTTTATAAAGTATAAGGACTAAGTAATAGACTGATGTGGTTATGGCATTGCATAACATTTTCTGCTGAAATTTGTCTTCATTCCTAGTTACTCTATGCCTGCATATTTCCCATAATCAGGTCTGTGAATCAAATTAAGTCCCTAATCTTTTTAAATAGAGGATTTGCTCTGTATAATTGCAGGTAGGTGCTCCATATGAGTGCAATCATAAATTAAGGAGCTGAGCATTATGGGAATCCACAGTGAGGTTTAACTGGGAAAATCTGCAGAAGGGGACAGAAACAGCTCATCGAAACAGCTGTCATGTTGATCACCCTGACCAGCCCATTAACACCTCAAGCTGTGAATGCCAATTAAATTAACTTATTGATCGTTGGTTTAATAAAGCTATTAAATGAAGGCATAGGGGAACAAAACCGAAAGGAAAATTCGGGGAGTGTCATTAAATGTGTCATGCCTTATATAGCCTAGATGTGGAGGCAGAGAGAGTTTTTTTTTCTAGGTCTGACTACTTGGACAAAGACAAGCTTAAGTGGTCAAGCTTTAAATGTGTCATGGCTTTTTGAGATTAAACTTTGCAAAGCAGCAATCTCACCAGGCAGAAAGAGCAACATCCTGCTCGGATGAAAGGCTTTAGATAACATGATATACTTTTACGGTATAAAACACTATTGCTCTTTCTCCTCCAAGTGTCGTATATCTTTTAATCCCCTGCCACAGATAATGCTGTTATCAACATCATGAAATGCAAAAATAAATCCACCTGATTTGGAGGAAATCTGATGTTTGATGCTCAAATAATGCAATGACTGTCATATTGCTCTCAATGGGCTGAACAACAACACATCTTAAAACAAATGTGTCGAATGTTCCAACTTAAGCTGTGACATGCTGTTGGTGCACACAAACTGTGTATGGAAAATAGACTAATTCCATTAGGTTTTTCTATGATTATTATACATGATATTAATGTAACTAATCGATGTGTATGATGTTATTTTAATAATGTTATATACATTAATAATATTTAAAAATCCCCTTTTTCTGAAAAAAGCCCAACTACATTCCATAAGAGAGTAATGACTGCTGAAAGTGTTACATTTCTAAAACGCAATGTTATTCATTTTCCAATTTATTTTAAATTGTAATAATACTACTGATTCTATGGTATTTTGAACAAATAAATTCTGTCAAACACAATCGGTAATACTAAGGTTTTGTTTGTTGACATTCATTAACTACATGCTAACCCATCTGTTAACATTATCTAATGATCCTAAACAAACAATGAACAATTGTGTTAGTATTAATTAATGTTAACAGAGATTAATACGTACTGTAATAAATGTATTGCTCATTGTTAGTTAATATTACTTATAGCATTAATGGAACATTATTGTAGAGTGTTACTAAAAAATCTCACCTCCCCCAAACATTTGAATGGTAGTGTAAAAAGGTAAAAATTTTACACTTACATGAATTCGTACGCTTACATTTTGTTCTGAATGTTGGTCAGTGTACATTGTCACTTTTCAAATAAACAAAAAAATAAATACAATTTTTTATTCCATTTTCCAGAAAAAAATATCACTAAAACAAGATACATTAAGATGAAGCAAAATTGTGAATATAATTAGAAAAATCCTTATCCGTAAGCTGCACTTAAACTTAAAGGGTTAGTTCATTTTAGGTTTATCAGAACCAAAAATGAAATTCCTGTCCTTATTACTCACCCCAATGTTGACCCAGACCCATTCATCCTCGGAACACAAAGATATTTTTGATGAAATCGTCAGTATCGTCAGTGCACGTGACTACAGTGGTTCAACCTTAAAGGGATAGTTCACTTTGAAATTAATGTTTGGCATGTTTTAGCTTACCTCAAGGGCATCCAAGATGTAGGTGTCTTTGTTTCCACAGTATTTTCAATTTTGATATTTTTAGGTCAAACCGTTCTCGTCTGTCAGTCATATAATGCAGGTCTATGGTCACCACCTCAAAGAGCATGCACAGAGAAGTCCAAATTAAACATGATTTAATGACGTCAAGTACACATTGATGGCCTAAGACACGAAACGAGCGGTTTGTGTGAAGACGAACAGTATTTATATCGTTTTTACCTCTTGTAAGTATTAAAATTAATTTCAAATAATTTATTAAAATAAATTAATTTTCTCTTCCTTGTCAGTCTCTGACACTTTTCATGTTATAAACACAGTGCATGGCTTCCAGGTTCCACAAACTGTTGAATAAAGTTGTTATTTTCGTTTTGTTTTTGCTTCAGGGACAGGGATGTAAGTCCTTAAGTGCTGGTGGGCTTTATAGTTGTCAGTACATGCGTTATATGATCGTGTTTGTATTTGATCATGTGGAACAAAACCGCAATGAAAATAGATTTTTATGACGGAAGCCCTCCCTTCTCTTTTGTTCAGCTCACAGTGTGATGGTACATTTGACTTTGCTTTTGGGAGTATTTCACACACAACAGTCCACTGTAAATCGTCATTCTGATTTGATGTGACTGTACTCAAAGTAGATTCTCTTTGTGGTTGCTTGACTTTTGATTGATGGATGTGGAAATGATGCGAAATTAAATGAAGCTCGGCCTTTTATTTATTTGTTTTTCGTGTATTTTTGCAGTAGAGTTTGCATTATAATGCAATCTGCGGTGGGGGAAAAAACACTACATTTATCTCAGACTCCCTCATCTTTACGCTGCCCAGCGGTTGCATTGGAAAGCAGTGGTACATAAACAGCATAATCATCACCGGCCGTGTGTCAGCAATAGCCGTGCGCTGTCTAAACATTCGTGTCCAAACATTACTTCCGATGATGAACGACAAGGTGACTCAGCCGCTGTCACAGAGTTGTCAATGCTGCCACACTCCCTTCTGGACATTAACAAAGCTTGCGCTCTTGCACAGGAAGTGAGCCTTTGCCAGCTGCTCATATACATTTGTCAAAACAAAACCTTTGCTCTGTTGAGGGAAATTCTGAATTACGTCTGTAAAGTGTCTGTGGTGCTTAGTGAGAGAATCTGTATTGGAGAACATGACTGCTACCGAAGAGATTTTGAGATTTTTTTTTTTTAAAGGTGAAAATCACAATCTCTGCATCTGTATCTTTAAAAAAGAGAAACTGTCTCAAACTAAATGGTTCTGGTGTCATTGAAATGAAGGAGGTCTATAATACCATGGATAAAGCTTTATATTTGCCAGTGTTGTAGTCGAGACCACCTCACTCGAGTCCGAGACGACACCGAGACCAGAGAGAGTCGAGTCCGAGTCAAGAACGAGTCCATAGAGAGTCGAGTCCGAGTCGAGTCCGGGACCAGAGACGGTCGAGTCCGAGTCAAGACCGAGACCACCCAGATAGCAAACTGACATTGAATCAACGTGGAAATATGACATCGAAACAACATTGATCTGACATTGTTTTGCTCATCGAATTAACGTTGAACCAACGTCAGATGCGTCATTCTTTCAAAACTAACGGAAAATCAACTTGAAATCAACGCGTTGTTTCAACGTTATGAAAGCAAACCAATTTTCGATTTAATTTAGCTTTGAAGAATGCCGCGTCTGACGTTGGTTCAACGTTAATTCGATGAGCAAATCAACGTTGTTTCAATGTCATGAGAGATGTCGTTTCCACGTTGATTCAATGTCAGTTTGCTGTCTGGGCAGTGAGGGTTGATTACCTAATTTACTTTTATTTACTTAGAGAAATCCTTTTTTTTTTTTTTTACTGAATTTACTTGGAGTTAAAAAAATATGATCAGTTTAGGGTAAAAAGGCCACATAGTAGGTGGTGTTAAAAGTAATTTTATTACAATTTGTCATGCGCAGTTGCGCACTAGAAAATCACCAATCACTGGATGTGTCAATCAATTTAAAGAAATATTTTATTAACATACATTAATCATCATGAAAAATATTTTTAATTGAACTCGAGTGGACTCGGGAATAATTCCGAGTCCTAAAAAAAAAATGTTCGAGTACGAGTCAATTCCGAGTCCAAATGGACACGAGTCCATGACAAGACCAAGACCATTAAAATATGGTCTCGAGACCGAGTCCGAGACGAGTCCGAGTCTCGAGTACTACAACACTGATATTTGCACTCTCATTCATCTCAATGGCTGGCGCAGGACACCCTGATTTGAAATCTGATATCTTAGCAGTGTTTGCAAATGGCTGTTTTGAGCCATGTACTCACCTGAGCTGTAAATGTCATGTGACTAATGATGGAACCACAAGATTGATTGGTTGATACAACCATAAAAATACACACCTTTCCAAACTACTTACTAGTGATTTTCTTATATTTAATGTCACAAACAGCAGAAAATAGAAGTCCATTTCTCGATTTTAGGAGCGAAAAAATCAGGCATTACTAAAACAAACATCCTTATAATATAATGGAAAAATGGATATACTATAATATAATTGAAAACAACTGAAAGACCCATCATGTTGGTTGCAATTAATCTTAAAGGGATAGACACCCAAAAAATGTAAATGTTGACACAGGTTTGGAACAACTTCATTTTTGGGTGAACTATCACTTTAAGGGTCAATATGCTACAATGTTTTTTTTATTTTATTTCATTATACTTTATTCAACTGTACTGTGCTGAGCAGTGGTGTTAAAGGTAGTAGAAAGAAGTAGGGCAGTGTTAAAACATCCATTATATATGTAGATGTATGTTGTTCTGATGATTTTCTTCTGATATATTGTATTAGTATTTCAATTTTATTGTATGATGATAGTCTTTTGTGTAGTACTTTGGCCAGCATTCTAACACAGTCTCATCCCAAAAAGTCATATAACTGACGTTTTGGGACGTATTTTGACCATACGTCAATATCCGCCTTTTTAGGGCCCCCTTAAACGTCGGTAGATGGCGATCCCGGGCCGTCATACAACTGACGGTTTACCTTTAACGTCAGTTAGGTGACGGGTTAGGTTTAGGGTTAAGTTTAGGTATGGGGTAGAGTTAGGATCCCATAACCTCATCTACCGACGTTTAAGGGGGCCCTAAAAAGGCGAATATTGACGTATGGTCAAAAGACGTCCCAAAACGTCAGTTATATGACGATTTGGGATGAGACCGGGTTGAGCATTCATGTTGTTTTACTGTGCTGTGTACATAAATTTGACCTTGATATATATAATATAATATAATGAAATATTTATGTTTTAAACTTTGCTTGTAAAAATGTCATTTTGTCTGAATATGGTTACTTGTAAATGGCCATTAATAAACAAAGATGCTTTTGCACCTAGATTGTAACCTAACCTATATTTGACATCTCACTCCAATTTAAGTGCAATTGTGTTGAAAACGAGCAGAGAGTCAGTCAGTTTATTAAGTAATGAGCTGTTTCTGCACAAAAGTTTATGCGTACTGAGGCATCTCTTTCATTGACTTATAGTCACACAAAACAGCCTCTGGTCTCCCTGTTAGCCGTTACGCTAACGTTTGAGCTAACCTTGAAAGCTAACCCTGGGGGAAGGGCTCTGCCAATATCAAAACTAATAGGGTGAAGAAATGGGATGTGCAAGAAATCATACAAATGAGAATCTGCACTTTTTTATCATTTAAAGCTGATGTTTTTCAATGTTAAAAAACTTTCTTTTCAGTTTAATATAGACAGAGATTGTTATAAGCAAACCATTCATAGGTTGATTTTTCTGAAAAGTGTGAACAGTGGTGCTTTGAGCATTGTCCTGTTTGTTTGCAAATTTAGCCAATCCAGGCTCAATGTAAAGATGTGCATGTGACAGCATTTCTCCAAAATGATATTGTTTTGCAATATTTTCCAAGTGAAATGTGAGCGGCACAAAAATGCACCCCATTTCATCTGAAACGGATTAACGTGAATGTGCCAACAATTTATGTATCTCGCAGCAGTTCGGAAATTAAATGTTGCATTCGAAAGTATCACAAAAGAGTAGTTCACTTTTAAAAAAAAAAAACTTTTGCTGATAATTTACTCACCCCCATGTCATCCAAGATGTCCACATCTTTCTTTCTTCAGTTGAAAAGAAATTAAGGTTTCTGATGAAAACATTCCAGGATTTTCTCCTTATAATGGATATCATTGGGAACCAAATGGTTCAAGGTCAAAATGAGAGATTCAGTGCAGCTTCAAAGGGCTTTAAATGACACCAGATGATGAATAAGGGTCTTGTCTAGGACCCTTCGAGTCATGACTCGAAAAAAGATTCGTTCATTTTGATGAACGAGTTTGAACAGGAGAGTCACAAACGCTCATTTGAACTTATAAAACTTAAACTTTTTTTATTTATTTTTTAAATGAGCGATCGTTTCGCTTGATAAGACCCTTATTCATCACCTGGTATCGTTTAAGGCCCTTTGAAGCTGCACTGAAACTCTCATTTGGACCTTGAACCGTTTGGTCCCATTGAAGTCCATTATATGGAGAAAATCCTGGAATGTTTTCATCAAAAACATTAATCCCTTTTCGACTGAAGAAAGAATGACATGGACATCTTGGATGGCATGGGGGTGAGTAAATTATCACCAAAAGCGAACAAATATTTCACTGGCACTACTCCACCTAGGAATTTTAAGCACAATTCTCAGCACATCATTATAAGCCACGTGAAGATTTTTTTTTTTTTTTTTTTTTCATTTTTGACTCACTAAAATTACACCACAGATGGGCTGTGAAGTGCAATAGGTTTTGAAGAGTGAGATTTTAACATCAGGAGTGCACATGTGGAATTTGTGTGCCAGCATGTTCGTCGCCTGCCTATACAGTTTTCCACATCATCATCATCATCATCATCATCATCATCATCATCATCATCATCAATGTATATGTAGGTTATGCTCTTGTAATATAGAGCTTAGCCTACACATTCACTATACATATTGTTTTCATATAGGCTTTATTGTTTTGGAGGACAGCATTGGGCAGGATTTGGAATAGCATGGTTTATTCCAAATGTATTAAAATTACATTTTAATTAACAAATATTAATACTGTAGAATACTTATAATGTATAATACTTTTTAGATTTTTAATCAGATTAATGGAAATAATTTAGTTGCAGCCCTTTTTTTTTTTTCTCCCAATAAGCCTATGTTGATTTTAGCTCAACTAATGGTGTGAGTTTTGAAACATGAAGGCATGTTTTGGGAAACCTGCTTGGTAGAAATTTTATTTTTTTCCAGTTTTGTGGTGTTGATGGTAGTGCATTATTTACTGAATGCAGATTTAGAATGAATGTAGATGGAATGCAGAATTAATCAATCAAAATGTACTGTCTACACTATGTTCTTAGTCTTATTGTGCATGATTCGTCAGTTTGTCGTATCCTAAAGCAAACAAATCAATCTTTTCTCAAATATCTTCTTTGCCTCCATATAGTCCATAATAGTTCATTGTCTTTTCCCACCAAATCCTCTTAGTTTTCAATACTATCTTTTCTAACTAACTAAGCACGATCCAGTTAATTTCCCAAGTTTATTTGGATAACGTGCTACCGCGGTTCACACTCCAAGTTAACTGTCAGTTTTGGGCTGAGATAGCTTGCAATGAAAATAACAAGTAACTCCAGCTAATTAGTTATTTAATAGCTAAACTAGTTATTTAGCGCTAAATAACTAGTTATATTATTAGTTGTATTCATGGAAATTGGTCAATCAGTCTGTTATGTTCTGAGTCTGACTAAAAATAAATTGAAGACAATATGTGAGAAAAAATGTCCTCTTTTATTGCTAACACACCGACAGAGCTCTAAGCTTGTGCTAAGATCATCGAACAAGTCAATCAATGTGTTATCTTCTCACTGTAACTAAAGGTCACAGCCTCATTTGGAGAAATGTATTGCCCGTGGCCGTGCTCCTGTGATCCAGATTAGCTGAAAAACATGCCATATCCCACCTGTTGAGCTTAAGGTCTTTTCAAATTAGAGCTGTCAGATCTTTCGTTATCTGCTCAAGTCACTTCCAACATTGGGATCAAGCTGGGCCTTATGTCTTTGGGCATTCATGTCTCTTTCTCCAAAAATAATATAAAGAGGAGTGCTGATAAGAAACAAGCACATAAATGTTGTAAAATAAACTATAGGGTTGCTAAATTAACTAACTAATTTCTTTGGTCTAACACAATCTATACCATACCTTTGTTTCCATACAAAGTTGTGAATTTAACTTGCGCGAAAATTATCCCGGTTGAAATCTGCAATGATTCATGAAAGATTTTAATTTAAATCACCATTACACCACTTCTCACAAATTAAATGTACAAAAGCTACACCGCTAATGCCAGATTTGCTCACATCTCAGATTTAAAAGGTAAATAAATAGAAAATCAGAGTCAAATGTGCACTAGCAGGAGAGAGCACAAGTTTCTTATTGAATGGGAATTTATTCACTGAATTGTTATACTCTTATATTTATTTATTGTTAAATTGTTGGCAAGGTGTGTGTAATTTCAGCCCATTCTCATTTTGACCATGCTTCTATATACGACGCTTTAGGCACCCTTTAGCATCAGTTAGAAGACGCTTTCCTAGTGGTCTAACCCTAACCCTACCCTAGACCTAAACCTAAAGGTAAAGCGTCAGTTAGATGACGTCCTAGGATAGCGTCATCTAAAAGGGTGCCTAAAGCATCGGATATTGAAGCATGGTCAAAATTGTCAGTTAGATGACGCCTTGGGATGAGAATGCGCTGGTAATTCAGCTTTAGGGCTGCAACTAACGACTATTTTAATAGTCGACTAGTCACCGACTATTGAAACGATTAGTCGACTAATCGGATAATTATAAAATTTTTCTAAAATTTAGCATGAATTGCTTTAATTCTGTGGAAAATGATAGTAAACACAAGAAAGAAGGGGGTACTTCAATGAAAAATGCATATTTTATTGAACTTTGCTGCTGATAGGCCGATTCATACTAAAAGTAAATAAAAAATGCCCTGTCTAAAACCAATTAGGCAGAGTGCTTGGTCAGTATAGACATAAATATATAAATAGAGAAACTCTATCATTTTTATAAAGGCCAGGCACATTTGTTTTACAAGAAAAAATAAATTAATATCAAGTAAACATTTTCTTCCTGTAGCTAAACCAGGGGCAGGCACATTAGCAGCAATAAAACAGTAAACAAAAATATTAAGTGCATTTTGTGAGATACATTCAGTGGTCAATCTGTTGCAAAATAACTTTACTACTCGTGATCCAAAACAAAACGTATTGACTTAATGTTATTTGCCCTATTTTCCGCACTTTAAGGCGCACCTTCAATAAATGACCTATTTTAGAACATTTTTCATATATAGGGCGCACCGGATTATGAGGCGCATAAGATACTGCAGTCACACGTTTGACTGGGTTTGCGACTTTGCGTTATGCATCAACTAGATGTGCTAAAGGGAATGTAGTGCGCGGCGCCGGAGCTGGTGAGGCGTTTATTAGCTAGTGTGAGCGCGCTGGGGCGTGCACGTAACTTTCGCAGCCTGGACTCATATATTGCGGCGGCCCGTCAGCAACAGCTGGCTGTTATGAATGAGAGTGAGACGACCCGGTTACTATGAACGGGGAACGCTTTATGAACGTTCTGTGACGCCCGAGTAGCGCCGGGGACAGTGTGTCTGTTAAGAGTAAGCGCTCGTGAGCGGGAGACACACATAACCTGATTTATACGAGGTTGAACTGGCCGTGTAACAAAGCAGGCATAAGATGGACACGAGCGCGAGTTCGCGAGCAAATTTAATAACGCGGGGCGTTGTTAACTAATTGGTCCATATATAAGAAGATCCGGATTATAAGGCACACTGTCGTTTTTTGAGGAGATTGAAGGCTTTTAAATTCGCCTTAAATTGGATAAAATACAGTAAATCTTACCGAGGCGAGTCAAACTCCATTTTATTCAACTGTCCGACGTGCTTTCTTTTTAAATGTTCGTGCATCACCGAGGTGCTGCCGTGATAGCAAGGACTGCTTTTCATGATACAGGCAACCTTTTTATTCACCGTATCCAGGCTAAAATGCTCTCAAACTTTAGATGTTTTGGTATGTGCAGCTGCTGCGTTGGACACTGCCATTATCGCTCAGCAGAGAAGCGAATGTGCTCGGTCGAAAAAAAAAACATGTCTGGCGACAATTCGACAATGAAATTCATTGTCGACTATTTCTATTATCGATTTTTGTCGACAACGTCGACGAATCGTTGCAGCCCTATTCAGGTTACGTCATCAAAATCTCACTCCAACTATAGACCCCTTTTCACTTGGTAAACATGGTGACATTTTTATGTGGGCGGAGCTTAGGTGGAGGCAGAACGATCCCTCTGGTCGCTTCACTAACGCTAGTTAGCAAGCTTTATTAGCTTGTTTTTTAACAATGACTGAAGAAAATCGGATTTTATCTTGATGTGTAAGGTCACTCAGTGTCCAGGGCCGCGAGTGTTATTTTCAAAAGTTAATTTTAACGGACCGAACCAGATTGGCCGACCCGTAGCCTTTAGAAGCTCACTCACGCATGGACGATCTGACAGGATTAACGTTACGTTACCTCGGTTGAGTGGCCTGACTTCTATTCCTACCTTATAGAGAAACCGATCGTAAAGAAAAACTGAGGGCGTATAAATCTTTAGATGCCTATAACTATATGCTGAATGGTCCTGTACAAGACTTGTGTGTACGATCTGCAGTTCTGCCGAGCCAGCACCGAGACGACGACAATGTAAAGAGTGCGATTTAAGGTGTGAATATTTTCTAGAAATAAAAAGTCCAGATACAGCATATTCATTTTTCATTGATACTTGCACCAAACAACACAATAAGATGATATTTAATAATAATAAAAGCAATTTAAGCTCCTTATTATGTAGCCAAATCGCTGCTGGTTTGCATTGGCCGCCTCCAGTTTTTACTTTGTTTTGCCTCCAGTTAGCGCTGTGAAGTAACTGTGACATCGGCGCAAAAGGGGTATAGGGCCCCGTCCACACTACTGCGTTAGACCTTTTGCTACGTTTGCACCTCCCGTCCACACTAAAACGGGAAAAACGAAGACCTAAAATGGAGAAGTTTAGAAACGCTGCAGCTGCGTTTTGCGTTTTGAAACTCTGGAGGGCGTTTTAGTGTGGACGAGACAAAACGGAGGAGTTTACAAACGATGACGCAGAGGCTCACGCTCGGCTCTATGATTGGGTGTCATCAGTCATGACGTGTCCTTCCCTGATTCGCCAACCACTGTTTACACCGGCGCGCGCATGCCCAGTGTTGGTGAATGGTCACGTGATCCGCGTTTTCAGTCGTTTTAGTGTGGACGGAGATCAATTCTAATACGCAGACAAAACGCTGGTGTGGATGGAGATCGTATTCGTTTTAATTCTCCATTTTTAAACGAAAACGCAGTAGTGTGGACTGGGCCATAGAGGATAGTCGCAGGGTTGCGACTTTAGCTGCCTAACATAAAATGTTTGCTAATATTGTAGCAAGAATAAAAAAAGCACAATCTGCTTTACACTGGGTTCATATATTTTGTAATCCTTGGTAAAGGTAACTTTTAAACCTTAGCAACATTTCAAAATTGATGTTTTTCAAATCACATTCACCTGCAGTAAACAAGCAACTACCATTGAGAGGAAAAGCGATGCTAATGTGCTAATCTATAGCTTTCATTCTTTTTGAAATGTTTAGTATACTCCCTTAGCTTGTCTAGGAAATATATAATTTTCTTCATCTGTTTCCAAAGAATTCTTGGAAAAGTTTACTTTTCTGAGGTAAAAAATATAGCTATACATATAGCTGACATGTATTTCAAATAGCTTTGTGTTCGCTTTAATATGCAAGCAAAACTGACTAACTTAAATCTGATTGGCCATTGCGTTCACATGCTCAACAGATATGTCCGTGATTGGCTACAACGCTGCAAAAACGCTTTGTAAATAGAAAACCTTTGACGCTCTTCACAAAGTGCTTACACAAACACTCACATGAGCCTTTTTAAGCAGCTGAATATCAGCGAGTACTGGTACTGCAGAAGGGCAGGTATCTTCACATTATTTGAGCAAATTAATCTTCGGCGGGACAAAGATTCATTTTGGCGGCTGCCAAAATATTTTCAATGCAAAAAAAAGAGTTGCAAACACACAATCAACTTACTCTAACTAACTAGGTAAATGTTTAAAGATCCACCCATTACACAGTACACTCATAGTTTGTTCTGCTGGCTGATATGGTAGTGGTCTTCTTTTTGTACTGACACCTAGTGGTGTGGAGGCACTATTACACAAAAATTAGATTAACTGATGCAAAAATGTACTGATAATAGGGATGTTATTGAGAAAAAATATACTACATCCATTAAGCAACCTGCTCTATGTACAATTAAAAAATACTTTATTAATCTACTGATATGACTGGTTGTGCGTGTGGGAGTGTACATCATTTTGAACATATTCTTCATATGTAAAACCTTTTAATGAGGGAAAATGATTACTTAACCTTTAAATGGACTGACAGTATCAACAGCAATCATGCAAGCCGAGGCATGACTTTACGCAAGAACTAGTTCAACAACTACACACGCTATAGTCTGTGATGAATGATAATCATGTACTCATTACACATGCTCATACTCGTGTGCAATTTAATTTAAATAATGAGGCCATGTAGAACTGTCATGTTTTGAGAAAAGATTTCTATAGGTCAATCAATATCTGAACTTTTCTATCAGTCAGTGATGAAGGGATTTAAATTAACCAAATAATTAATAACATATTAAAAATTATTTCTCTTAACATTGATCCTGGCATCTAAAATGGGCCTGCAGATGAAATATGGAGATCTTGGAAGAGCTGAACAAACTGTCCTGGAGTTTGGCATGATAAATTTGCAGTAAGGAACATTACCCCTGCAAAACAAATTGCATTTATATCAGGAGCTGCTGCATGATGAATTAATTCAGAGCATCTGAGAATTAGTTGGAGTTCTTATAGAGCTCTATATATTATCTGACTTTTTTGCTTTGGGTGAATGCAAGCATGTTTAAAGGAAGAGTAGAATATATGATCTGCAAGTACAGTTTTCTGAAAACGTGCTACGTGCACATTCAATACAGTTAAGCACACTTCTTTTTCTCAAGGGAAAAGCACCATTGAAGAAATTATAACAATGTTGCATGCTATATTCCAAGACTTCTGAGGTCATATGATAGCTTTTTTGCTATGGATTGAATGGATTCAATGGATAAAATGGATTACAAATTATAATATTAAAAATTGCATGCAGTTTTTTCGACTGTTCTCTCACGGCTCTTGGCCTCGCCAATGCGGGAAACCATTATTGCCACCACTATAAAATTATCACGAGTATATCTGATATATTCCTATCCATATTTACATTTTGTTAAGCACACCATGGTGACTAGGAACATGAAATTGCCTAGCCACGACTTCCTGTTCCACGTGAGTATAAATATGATATATGATTAAAATTTCTAACACAAATGCCAAATTCCCTTAATCATTCGTCATAATTAGTAAATACAAATAATAAAGTTATGATGTGCAGCAATAGATTGTTGAGCTTCACAAAATACAGTAGAAAGTGTCTGTAAGTAAATAAACAAACCATTGAAAATCTTCATTTCCACCATCAGGGCAATAATTAAGAAGTTCTATTGTACTAAAGATGTTACAAATCCTGGAAGAGGACGCGTGTCTATATTATCTTAATGTACGGTGAGGAGGATAGTTCGAGTGGCCAAAGACTCCAAGGATCACAAATGGAGAATTGCAGCGATTAGTTGAGTCTTGGGGGACAGAAAGCCTAAAAAAATATCAAACGGTACCTACTTTTCCACAATTTGTGTGGGAGGGTTTCAAGAAAAATCCTCCCTGCTCATCAAAATACAAACTCCAGCATATTCAGTTCTCAGACACGGCTCGAACTTCAAATGAGATGAGGTTCATACGGTCAGATCCAACTAAAAAATAGCTTTTTGGCAGCAAACCCACCAGATGTGAATCTTTAATGTTGTGGGCCTGTTTTTCTGCTGGAGGTCTTGCAAATCTTGATCAGATACATCAAGATTATCATGGATTCTAGCCAATACCAACAGATAAAAAATCAAAACCTGACTGGCTCTGCTAGAAATCTTATAATGGGCTCTGGTTGGATCTTCCATCAGGACAACAATCCAAAACAAACATCAAAATTAACACAAAAATGCATTACATGCTTCAGCCATGACCATCCTATAGAAGATGAGTGGGATGAATGAATAAATGTAAATGGATGAACTGAAGAGAAGCACCAACATGGATCTGGGAATCCAACATAGAGGAACGGTCTCTGATCTCTCGTCAGGTGTTCTCCAAACTCATCAGGCATTATAAAAAAAAGGCTCACCCCTTATCTACAATGCACACATCTGCGGCGTATTACGGCTCTGACGAGGTTTTGTTCTGCATGGTGCCAACTCACACCAAGAGTATTTCAGAAGCGAAGCAGCTGGATTCGCTAGATAACAAGATTTGACTGTCTGACGTTGTTTTTCTAGATTTTTTTTGTGTTTTTTGTTCATTTTTGGGGTTCCAACATGGGCTAAATAGTTATGTTTTGTCCAGTTTAATTGTGTTTATTGATGTGTTTAATGTTATGCACTTTGTTGTGCTGTAGCGTACAGACAAAGTTAAAGTTCAGTTATGAACAGCAAGGATAAGAGCTTTGTAACGGTGTTTAAGTCATTTAAAATACATAATTAACTTTTGTAATTTACCTGTGCGGCTTGGACGCGGTGTTCTGCTTGCTAGAAACATATCTTTGGCAAAGCAGTGCGGACTGCGGAGTGTCGCTTCTGGGATGCTTCTGAAATGTGAAGCGTGGCGGCTAGTACACTCTTAGAAGAAAAGGTTCTATCAGCGCAACGTATTTGGAACCCATAAAAGGTTCTATACAGAACCCTAAAGGGTTCAATAAGATAACCAGGAAAAGGTTCTATATGGAACCTTTTGGGTTCAATCATTATCATTTGTCTTGTCCTTTCCGGATTAAATATTTCATATTATTGACAAACATCAAGACCCTAAATGTATT
Source organism: Pimephales promelas (assembly GCF_988280905.1). Taxonomy (NCBI): domain Eukaryota; kingdom Metazoa; phylum Chordata; class Actinopteri; order Cypriniformes; family Leuciscidae; genus Pimephales; species Pimephales promelas. The sequence continues at coordinate 7,505,219 of NC_142772.1, read as the reverse complement.
TGTGAATGATCACAAATGTCAAGATATGGGGTTTATAAAATGTATATATTTTAGGGCTGTGCAAAAGTTAATTGCGATTAATCGCATCCAAAATAAAAGTCTGTGTTTACATAGTATATTTGTGTGTGCTGTATATAATTATTTTGTATATATAAATACACACACATGCATGTATATGTTTAAGAAAATGTGTTATTCCTATATAAAATATTTATATTTATATAATATAGATTATGTATTTATATAAATTTACAGAATTTAAGCGCAAATAATTCTTAAATATATACATGCATGCATAGGTATTTATATATACAAAATAATTATATACAGCACACACAAATATATTATGTAAAACAGACTTTTATTTTGGATGCGATTAATCGCAATTAACCTTTGCACAGCCCTAATATATTTCTATCATTTTATGTAGTTAATCAATATCACAGGAAGAGTGCCATTTCAGTTTTTCTCCTCCAAAAATCAGCATGATTAAAATGTGATACTAAGTTACTACAACAGTTTAATAAACAATAATTGAATTACAACTACAAAATGCTGCAGAATAATGAATGAATAATAGCCTATGAAGAACCTTTGTACCAAAAAGCATAAAATGTTCTTTGGAATTGAGCAATGAACCCTACATTCTTAGAAGAAAAGGTTCTATCAGTGCTACGTATTTGGATCCCCTAAAAGGTTAAAAATAAACCCTTTTAAGGGTTCAACAATAAGGGTTCTATATGGAACCTTTTGGGTTCAATCATTATCATTTGTTTTGTCCTTTCTGGATTAAATATTTGATATTATTGAAAAGACCCTAAAATGTATTTATAAATGCATGTGAATGATAACAAAATTCAAGATATGGGGGTTAGAAAATGTATATATTTATATCATTTTATGTAGTTAATCAGTATCACACGAAGAGTGCCATTTTAGTTTTTCTCCTCCAAAAATCAGCATGATTAAAATGTGGTATTAAAGGGTACATATCATGCTTTTAAATCATTCATTTTTACTTATAAATCATACATTTGTGGTCTATATAAATCATAACTGCAATGCTTGGGTCTGAATTCCTCATTATTACAGCTCCTCTGTGAGCGACCCGTTTCAAAGCGGCCCCTTTAAATAAAATGGAGTTGCGTCTTTCCCCGCCAGCTTTCCAGGTCGCTTTCATACAAACTACAATAATGGCCGAACGCGGGGAGTTGAACAGACCGAACTCTACGATAATGGTTCGGTCTGTTCAACTCCCCGCGTTCGGCCATTATTGTAGTTTGATAAGAGATATACGATTATATACTATAGCTTCAAAGAAAATTTTTAGTCACTCGTTAACAAAATGTCAACAACGGAAGACTTCAAGCCTTACATATTCGAGCCAGAGCGAGCGAGTTGAAAAAGACGACGACGAACCTGCAGAACAATGTCTTCATATGTATGCAGTGGTATGTAATGTTAAGTTAACTATGTTGTGTTATTAGTGAAAGTCAACTATTTCTATTGTTAAAACAAGCACACTGACAAGATAAATGACTACGGTCCAATCTTACCACTAAAAATCTGTAATAACTTGCGTGTAGAAAAGCATCAGAAAACACAGCAGCTAAATGATAGAAGGAATTGACCCCTCATTCAGACGAAGTCGATCGGCAAACCCTTCTTTATACTGGCGGAGGTTGTTGAAGTGGGAGTCCTTGAAGTGCTTCAAGTCACTATAGTGCTACATCCAACAACCGAACATTTTGACTTGCCCTCTCGTAACTTCTGCATCATTGAGCTTGGACTACAAAATCAAAGTGAGAAATGATAATGGCGGATTGCTCGAAGTGTTGGACCGGTAGTCGATGTCCTTATTTGGCAGTTCCGCTGCAAATACTGTGATGTAATTGTTCAAAAAACGTCATAGAGAACAGAAAAATCTGAACAGGTTGAAAAATATGACCAAAACAGAATATAAAGATATATAAACGAAGCACCTGAAGAGAATAATTTCATCTTTTCTGTACTAACACTCCAAATATACAACAAAATGCCTTTAAGGGCTAAAAAAGTGGATTTTGCATGATATGTCCCCTTTAAGTTACTACAACAGTTTAACTTTTTTTTTGACCAATGCATTACACCGGCACTAACCCAGCGCCGCCAATTAAGCAAAACAAAATAAAACAAAAAACGAATGGGCCGCCGATGTACGAATTTTATCGGCTGTTAAGACAAAAAAAAAAAAAAGTATGAGACGTATCGGCCAAAAAAGCACGTCGGCCCACCGGAAATCTCCTGGTAGTCCCGACAGCCAGAGAAATAGCCTGTATGCCTACTGTAGATGTCACACTTTAAATCCTACCTGTTGGCGTTCACCATGCACTTATTTAGCTGCTGTCGCATCAATTGACATGCCATCTCCTTTTCCCTCTTTCTTTTTCTATTTTTAGTCCCCCCAAAATTCTAAAAAGATAAAATTTTGGTCTTTAAAAAGATTTTTAAAAAAACCCAGATAAAATGTTGCTTGCTCAGCACTCACAGCACCCCTGCCCGTTCGCGATATTACCCCGCCCCTTTCTCCACAAAGGCGCCTTGTTAGTCCTCTAAAATTTTATATAACATTGAGGAAATTCAGAAATGATTTAGAAATGCACAACATCAGATATATAATTTTTTTGTTTTACTATCGCTTTGGCGCCCCCCATGATGCTGCACCGCATATAGCGCAAACCCACTTTTTGCGCCACTGCTTTGTGCCAAAAGGGTTCTTTCTTGTCATTATAGAATCTTTTTTAGTATAAAAGGTTCTTTGGAGTTGAGTAAAGAACCCATATGCTACATATATAGAACCTGAATGAACCCTTTTTTCTAAGAGTGTATGCTTCAAATATATAACCCCAATGAACCCTTTTTTTTCTACGATAAACACAAGAGTGTTTGACTAGAGTGGCTGTGTCGGAGCCGTAATGCACTAGAGACGTGTGGAATGTATATAACAGAGCTGTTATCTTGGGAAATGGGTGTTGCATTAATTGGGTAGCAATAATTGTGGCCAAAGTGAACTTGAGGAAAACATGTTTCATAATGTGAGTCCCCCCGCCCACACACACACTTTCAATTGTTTTACTTCAATGAAAGGTTAGAATTTTGTACATTTTTGGAATGAAAGATCAAAAGGATAAACAATGGCGATTTATATTCACTAAATCTTCAAAGACAGGAGTCTTTGCTCATATTCATCAAGGGTGCATATGTAAGTGGAGGGCACTGTATATAAATGACAGTAAACATTAAGGTCTTTTATAGAGGAGTTCACCCAAAAATGTAATTTACTCATGTTGACAGTGAAGGCTCTAATGTAGGGTCTAAACAACATTGGACCCACTGACTTTTCTTATAGGAACAAAAACATGGGAAATGATCACTGTGTATCCTTAACTCTATACTGTATGTGAGTAATTGACTCATTTGTGAATATTTGTATATCTCATAAGGAGTTTTAAGAGAAACCCATGCAGTAGATGGGACCTATGGTCATGTGCTTTGAAGAAAACACCAGTACCCAACAATAAAAGGCCCTCTTCTCCACTGAATTTTTAGCATGGACTTTACTGGCTTGAAAATTACTCATGGGAGCACAGTGAGTTTTTGGAGCTTCATTTCCCTTCTCGGGAATAACACCATATATCTCCCAGAGATAAGAGGCTGAGATCTGGCCAAGACAGGGTTGAATGATACAGGCAATCCCATAGATGTGTGCATTTGATATAGCTTGTGTCAATGTGCAGACTCTGAAGAGAAACAAATAGTTCTGAAAGCGAACACGTTTGCCACCATGATGCAGTTCAGTTGCTTGAGAGGAACAGCCATGTGTCCTAAAACTGACATTAGTGATTACCATAAATCACCACTGTATATATGTATGTGTGTGTGTGTGTTCACTTGGCAAAATTCTCAGAGGAATCTCTATGGACAGGAGTAGGTTTCAATGTATAGACACACTGTTGTGTGGCTGCAGGTTTCATATTTTTGCCATTTCACATACCTTTAGGCATTTCTTCTGTGTAGAAAAATAATAGGCTACATATGCAAAGCAGAAGTATAAGCTATTTTCCACGAATGTGTGAGACTTCTGATTTATTAGCCGCAACAGGTAAATAACTACAGTAAGAATAACAAAGCGCATTAAACGGAAAACTATTTGTGCTAAAAACCAGTCTGTTTGTGATTACGATAATAGATTAAAACAATATTGTAACAAATGACAGCCTTGCACATTTATGTTATAGTTGTCCGTTATTTTGTTAAATATAATAGCCACTAATATCGACATGTAGAAGAAAAAGAAAGAGATTAGAAGCTCAAGGGTGTCAGATGTAACTGAAATAGAGAAATCACACACCGCTAATGTAAACAGCGAAAAGAGGCAGGAGTCGATAAGCACTTTTTAGCCAATCAGAAAGCTGCAGTCTGAAATGTTCTCTGTTTATGAACCTATGCGCATTTTTGGTTTTGCTGACATGTTTGTGGATTTTTGAGAGAGGGCATGTGTTTGAAGTTATAAAATGGTGTGTTTTATTGTATTTAATCAATGTACATTTTAGCATGTATGTAAATGTACAAAAATGTACGTTTTTGTTCAATATGCAACCTTTGAATATGGCTGTTTATCCATTTGTTAAAGGAGTAGTTCACTTTAAAAAAAAAACTTTTGCTGAAAATTTACTCACCCCCATGTCATCCAAGATGTCCATGTCATTTTTTCTTCAGTCGAAAAGAAATTAAGGTTTTTGATGAAAACGTTCCAGGATTTTTCTCCATATAATGGACTTCAATGGGAACCAAACGGTTCAAGGTTCAAAAGACAGTTTTAGTGCAAACTGCAAACTGTTCAAAGGGCTTTAACGATTCCAGACGATGAATAAGGGTCTCATCAAGCGAAACGACCGCTAATTAAACAAAAAAAAACAAAGTTTAAGTTTTATAAGCTCAAATGGTCGCCTTGCTCTGTTCTGTGATGCGCGTTTGTGACTCTCCTGTTTGAACTCGTTTATAAAAATGAACAAATCTTTTTTCATGTCATTTGGTTCATTCAACGAATGAAATGAACAAGTTGACTTGGGAAAAGATTTGTTCATTTTGATGAATGAGTTCGAATAGGAGAGTCACAAACGTGCATCACAGAACAGAGCAAGGTGAGCATTTGAGCTTATAAAACTTAAACTTTGTTATTTTTTTTGTTTAATTAGCGGTCGTTTCGCTTGATGAGACCCTTATTCATCGTCTGGAATCGTTAAAGCCCTTTGAACAGTTAGCCGTTTGCACAGAAACTGTCTTTTGGACCTTGAACCGTTTGGTTCCCATTGAAGTCCATTATATGGAGAAAATTCCTGGAACGTTTTCATCAAAGACCTTAAATTCTTTTCGACTGAAGAAAGAATGACATGGACATCTTAGATGACATGGGGGTGAGTAAACAACTCCTTTATTTTTTTAACATTGTATTATAATCTGTATTAATAAAATGGCAAACGAAAGAAACGGTTAATATCCATGCCACAAACCTTTTCACACCACAATATTCAAATGTGGTGGTGCACACATGATATCCAATGCTGTTTTTAATAATTTAAACCAGTTCTCCTGTATTCACATTTGCCTGCTAATTACCCATGATGCAGTTCTCAAAGTGAGGTTATATCTCTTCATGCGCCTAAGCAAAAACATGTGTAGTTTTTTTTTTTTTCTAGTAAGAAAGTGGTTTGAGGAATTGCATGTATTCAGGTTTCATATTGCTCGTCCATTATTTTCTAATACGGACATTTTGAGTATGCTCTTTGTACTGATGTGAAACAAAATGTAACACTGTTGAAACTTTGTTGTGGCATCTGTCACAAGAAATGTTGATTTGGATTGTTCTAATGATTTGTTTACACCCCAGAAGCGCCAATGGCATTTTTGCGTCGCCTTAATTAGATCTAGGAAATGAGTCAAAGAATCAGAGAAGACCGGAAATACGGCAGCAGGTCTCTGAATAATTAGCTGTTATTAATATGCAGACTAGCAGATGCCTCTGTCACAAGAAATGGGTTTAATGTCGTGTCATGATGGTATGGAGCTGCCAAACCACTTGACAAATGCCTGTTAACAGACAATCGTGGTGTTCGCAACAAAGAAATCGGTTTTATCTCGTGCTAATGAACTTCTAAGTAATGACCTGCCAGTAAATAAGTTAATTGGAGCTTTGATAAAAGAAACATGTCAGCTCTCCTTATGGAGTGTTAGTCCTTTTGAAGTGGGGTGAATGTCTGTAGGTGTTAGTGTGACTTAGGATTGATTGACAATGTACATGGACATTAATTAGGGACCAAGCGAATTGACTTGTGCAGGAAGCTAATTGTGTTACTTTTCTTCTTATTCTACTTCTGGCTGGGAGTCTGATGCAGCCGATTGAACCGTGCGGTTAAAAGTTAAAAAATAAAATTCATAGCATGCTGAATGCGAAGCATCAGGACATTAATCCGAACAACTTTGGGGTCTAGTGCCACTAAACGGTTCAAAGTTTTACCGTGCACTGTAAAAAAAATATTGTTGGTTTAACTTAAAGTAAGTAACCTGGTTGCCTTAAAATTTTAAGTTGATTGAACTGGAAAAAGTGAGTTAATACAACGAAGGAGATTCATTTAACCATCAGAAACTCAAAATTATATGTTATCTGAACTAAATAAATTATTTAAGTTGATTTGACAAAAGAAAAAATGTTATGATTACTACACTGTAAAAAAATATTGTTGGTTTAACTTAAAAAAGTAAGTAACCTGGGTTGCCTTAAAATTTCAAGTTGATTGAACTGGAAAAAGTGAGTTAATGCAATGAAGTAGATTAATTTAACCACCAGAAACTCAAAATAATAAGTTATCTCAACTAAATAGATTATTATAAAGTTGATTTGACAAAAGAAAATATGTTGTTATAACAAATCTTGAAAATATTTTTTACAGTGTGTTTTTCTATTTACACATGTTTAGCCCTTTGGTCTACAAAATGCCCTCGACAAGCTCAAATAACACATACTAGTCAGTTATTAGAATTAACGTGGTCACACTTTATATTTGGACCGGATTATCACTATTAACTATGACTTTTTCCTCAATAAACTCCTAATTACTGGTTATTAATATTAGTAAGGTAGTTGTATGATTAAGCGATGTGGTCATTCAGAATAAGGCATTAATATGTGCCAATAAACAGCCAATATCCTAATAATATGCATGCTAATAAGAAACTTAATAGTGAGAATTGGACCCTAAACTAAAGTGTTATCTACATTGTAGCCTGACATATGAAATAACTTTTATTGAAGCTTTCTAAATAAAAGTTTGAGTGTCATATTTGATATGTCAGGCTTTTATGGCTCATGGGAGAATATGAAGCTCATACTTGAGGTATTCAGAGGCCCAAACTGAGCAAAAATATGCTATTTGGTGCAGTTGCTGATATTTATATGGCTGTAAGTAAGATGGATTTCTGATATAGCTTGTAAATGAATGAGATTTATTTCAAAATGAAAACATCGATTTGAGTCGAGTTACTCTTTCGAGTCAATTTAACATTAAGCAATCACATGAACCAGAAACCTGATACAATGATGTTAAATCAAAAGGAATTGTTTCAATGAAGTATATCTTTTTTTTTTTTTTTTGAGTGTGCTATTTATTGGATGGGAGGCGTGCAATAATGTTGTGTTCATTCATCAACTGAAAATAGCATTGACTAAAAGATCAATTCTTGGGATTTAAGAATCGATATAGGGTAATCAAAATGAGAATTGAATCAAATCAAGAAATGTATGTGTTCTATTAGTAATCAAATGGTGAAGATCTTATGAAGGTCACAGACATGAATGTGCAATTTTGATATGAATGAGCTGAGTGCTCACTGGATCTTTCACAGATCATTTTATTTTCATATGAAATTAATTTCATTGTGACCATGACCAAGTGGTATTGTTTAAGTTAGTGATTTTTACCAGTTTCACCCATTTAGGGCAATTGACCTATGGCTAAGCCACGCCCCCTTCACTCACTCCGACAAACAGTCAACGTTCGTGGACAGGCGCTATGGCATAACATTTCACAGGAGGCAATTGGTGATTTTTGAAGACAGAAAGATTATATATCATCTCAAAGTGACCTAAAGGGCCTTAACTATGCATTGGAGGGTTATATTAATTTTATTGTTGAGAAGGTCGATGAACAGGTCAAAGTGTAAACGTGATAAACCAAACCGCATATAGTTGCCATCACCGTTTGGTGCTACAGTATTTACATTAATCTTTCAGCACAACATTGTTAACGTTTGTTATATCAGTTACTTACAGATATGTTAATGAAGCTAAGTGACATGATGTACAACACAGCTAGAAGCTAACGTTAACGCTTTCTAATGTTAGTCTAACGTTAGCCTATCGCTACGTTTTTAAAGATAACGTTCAAGAGATAAGAGTTCCTAAAAACAGTTTAACGCACATGCAAGGATAAACACTTTGTCTTATAATATGCATTTATTTTTAACTGATTTGCTTAACGACTCCCAAATGAGTCGTTGGACGATTCATTTTCCCAAACACCTCCTTTGAGTGATGCGAATCTGCGGCGATTGGTCAAATGACCCAGTCAGTTTTTATTGGTAAACAGTAGGCAGAGACTGTCGGCAACGGAACGCCCATAACCAGGATTATAGCTTGTCAAGTGTTGAAAATTGTATATAGTGTTTGAACAAACGTGTCAGAAAAAGTGCACTTTCCACACGGTCCCTTACTCGCGTGTCCAAGAGCGAGCTTTCCCCGCGAAACTCGCATTGCGGCGGCTTTTGAGGGGCAGTGCTTATTATATAGAGTGAAGTCATATTTGGCTAAGTCGTTTAGGAGGTAATTGCCATTTTTCAATGAATGTCTGGTGAATATCAAAAACAAAACTAACTTTACCTCGCTTAGAAGCTGCGCGGAGTATAACTATAACTATATTGTGCATGCTACAGAAAAAATAACAGCAAACATTATTAATATTACTTACAGATTGTGATTCGGAGGAGGACGAACCTGATCCATATACACTGGATACTGAGCCCTCCTTCAGGAACAACCGGCTTGCGAATGATTCGCCATTAAAATGATGAGAACACAAGGTTCGGGCTATACTGTTGTGGTATCGTTGCAAATATGAACTCTGACCACTGATTCTTCACATGCTCGACCCTGGACAATGAAAACAAGTGGCTGAACTGTCTTTGCAATGTAAAACACAGCTCAGAGTCGACTCTCACTTTTGAAAGACAATAGCTTTATATACGGTGCACTTTCAGATATACATCTTTGCAGGATGTTTTCATTCCCTTAGAGCTAAATTCCACACTATATGAACAGTCATTTTCAAAAATCCATGATAGGTGCTCTTTAAAGAGCAACATGCAGGTTGGACACCCCTATATAGCATAGTGTATGTTGATGATAAAACAACTAGATTTTCTGATCTGGAGTAATATACATTTAGCCATTAACGATATTTTGAGAAAAATTGTGATAAAATATCTTCCGCGTCTATAATGCACTAACCGGAAGTAACGATTGTTGTGTTGTCAAGTTGTGGTGTCAAGAAAACCAGTGCCGAATAGGGCAAGTGACTTGGTGAGTTAATGTAAGTTAGCACCATGGCTAATGCTGATTCATCTAGTGCATGGCTAGTACCTTGGCGTTTTGGAATAAATCTGCTTTAGCAGAGCGACCCCCATTGATTTCAACTGAGAAGTCTGAAGCCTGATTATTGCACTTCCTGTCTGATGTCTGAGCGACTGCGCAGGCTCAAACTGAGCGTGACAGTCTGACAGTTGAATATCTTCTAGAAGCTGTGCCCAGACATATCTAAATCACCTATAATTCCTCAACATTGTTGAAATATTTTGTCCTTTTGTTTTTATGGACTCTCTATTTATGGGCTTCTACCTTGGCTTTGTGCCTTTAAGTCTCCCCGATTGCCTGATAGACAGTGGAAGATTGCCTGTGAGCTTCTCCTCCTGTCTATACGGTAATGTCTCTATTGTGCAACAGAAAGTCCTGTGGTTATGACGCAATCTTTAGCCTATTTGTACAAAAATGGCTTCTACGGGGCAGTAACGTAAGATCCAAAGTAATGGAGCATTTTATACATTGTCGTGTTTCTTTTCGAAATAATAATGGACAAATTAAGTCTTTGGACGCCTCAGATGTAAAGTTATTCGTTGTCAAAGTGACACCAAAATGAATGGGAGTCAATGGGATGCTAACAGCAGGTGAAGTTCTGCTATAAAGGCGGCTCCCGCGAGGCTTCAACTTCCGGCTGATGGATTACCCCCTTGATTTCAATGGACGTGGAAGCAAAGAATGTCTGTGTATTGGGTTAGCTGCACACTGTGATTGGCTCATCGCGTTTGAGGGCGTGGCTTAGCCATAGGTCAATTATCAGATCTGTTGTGAAAATCATAGGTGGGCGACTGGGCTATATTCTGTTGACAGCATTGGTTTTATTGTTGAAAAAAGTTAAGCTTACTATTAAAATCAGACCATTGCAGAAAAAATAATTCTCTAAAACTAAAAATTTAAATTTAAAAAATGCAATTAACATTGCATGTTTATCTAATGGATGAGAAATGTAACTAAGCAGTTTCTGATTCGCCTGATTATTGAAATCAGATGCTGAACATGGCTTACAGTTTGCAAGCCATGCGGGTATGATAAATCATTTAAGAATTATATTTTTTGCTCTTTAATATCCATTTCAATGTTAAATTAATGGTGTTGCAAGACTTAATAGATCACTAAGAAGCAGAGAATAATTTATTGTTAACAAACAGCAAGTAATGTGGAAAAGAGGATATAACATGATATAGCTCATATTTCTCTACTATGGGAAAACAGCTGAGTTTGCTCTTTTTTTACCATGTGTGTGCCCTGCTAGAAAATGCAATAAATGATTGATAATGGCAGGGGTTGGTCAGTAATATAAATAAGAGAAATGAATATAATTTTATGGTTATTATTATTATTATTATTTCTGAAAAAAAAAAACAGTAGGCTGCTAACAAAAAGTATAATTAAAATGGTGCCACTTATGGTACTTAGTTATTGTAATAATAAGTATAGGGTACAATGTATGTGGGAAACATGACGTTTGGTAACTTAAACCTAACCCTATAACTCTTTAGTAAGTTAATTAATATTACTCAGAATCTATTGGAGTAAGTACAATGTAACTGTCTCCTTAAAATAATGTGTAAACTTTTAATCAATTACAGGTTTCTTCAGTGAATAAACATTTACAAAAACTACACAACTATAATACATGTAAAAAACTAGAATACTGAATCACATTCTCCCTGTTTTCTTTCATGTGCTTTTATGTTAGTTTGCTGTGTTCCTTTTTTCCCCGCCAGTCATTAGTTGTCATGAGTATTCATATAACAATCACATCTGTTAATCTTTGAGTTGATTATTGTGTATTTAAGCTCCTCATTTTAATCTGTTCTTTGTTCAGTATTGTTTGTGTTTTGCACATGGTTTCTTTTGTGTTTATTGGATTACCCGAGTCAATTTGTTTAACACCTCTATTTTGAATTACTTTACCTATCTTCTTAATCCTTGGACTAGGTAAGGGCCGTTTAGTCCGAACTGAATCATTAGAATGAATCAGAATTTCCGATGTTACGTAAGAATTATGCTACTAATGAGAATTTAGTGTAGTTATTAATTTCAGCATTGTGTACGCAATTGTATACCAGTTAATAGGATACTTTTTAACCATTTTCTGTCAGCATCAACATGTTTTACCTAAGGTGTCTCGTGAAAATATATGATCTGAAGGTCCTTCGCACATACAGTACATCTCTTTTTATGAGACATATCTCCTATACATGTATTCAATAGGACTTAAAATAGCAGTTGAAAATGCTGATGTGTAAATCTGTGTACCTGAGGGAAATGTCAAAAAGTTTCCTCTGCCAATGATGCATTTGTCCTTCAGGAGAAACTAGGACTGCAAATCGTGTCAAACACTGGAAGACGGTACGGCGTCATACGTCCGCTGACGGTTTCGGAGATGCACGGTTCAACATTGTTTTGTGCAGTGATGTCTCTATATTTGACACCTGGGATAAGAGCCCAGTCTAGGCGACACTCACTTCTGTATAGAGTTTAGCCGTCCTACTTTTTGATAGAGTTTGCCCTCAGGGTGCTTAAGCTGAGTTAATACTTCAACCTTAAGCTAGCCTTGATTCCAGAGCTCTAGCCCAAGACTATCATTATTATATACTTTAGTGAAGTATTCAGAATCACTATAGATGAGATGAGTGTCACAAGAGTTTTTGTATTAGTTCTTTTTGCCAGTTTTATTGATGGGGGTAGTAGGATTGGGGGAAAAGGTTAATCCTGACCATATATGTTATATGCAGTGTTGGGTAAGTTACTCTAAAAAAAGTAATTAATTACTAGTTACTAATTACCTCTTCAACACTGTAATTAGATTACTGTACTAATTACTCTCTCTAAAAGGTATTTAATTACTTTTAATTACTAATTACTTTCAAAATCCCATATCAATCTCAACCAGCTGAATAATACAAGGATAGATAGACATGAATCTGTTTTAATTCTTTCGAATAAATACCATAAAATTGCATGAATTATCCCTAAACAGACCAAGGTGGAGAAGGTTGCATTATAAAAACATACTTTTTAACATCAGACAATAGATTTTGATGTTAAACCCACTATTGTTTTAATGTCTGATCTCATGACATTTCATACTTTTTTCATACATATTTTACAATAATTCATGCGAATTTGTACGAGTGCGGTCGTACAATTTAGACGCCTCATAAAATGCATACGAATCGCTGTGAGATCGGATTGATCTATACACGGTAGGCTACCTCAATTACATCAGAAGTAACTGTAATTAAATTACTGATAAATGAAGAGTAATCCCTTACTTTATATTTTCAAGGGAAAAGTAATTAAACTACAGTAACTAATTACTTAGTAATTAGTTACACCCAACACTGGTTATATGTCATCTAAGGAAATTTGTCCAGCCTGTTACATGACATTTTTACAATGCAAAGTATAACAGGATGGACCAGGTGTGCTGGTGAAAATTTCGTATGCGTTTTTTTTCGTGTTCGTCTAACACAGTCTCATCCCAAGACGTCAACTAACTGACGCTTTTGACCATACGTCAACATCCAACGTTTTAGGGTACTCTTTAACGTCAGTTAGATGACGATCCTGGGGCTTCATCCAACTGACGCTTTACCTTTAACGTCAGTTAGATGACGTGGGTAGGTTTAGGTCTGGGGTAGGATTAGGATTAGATAGTGTCATCTAATGACGTTAAAGGGTACCCTAAAACGGCAGATGTTGACGTATGGTCAAAAGCGTCAGTTGTATGACGTCTTGGGATGAGACTGCGCTGGTTTGTCAGCCTAAAAACTCGTCAAGCACAGAAACCTTGCACACTGAGTCAGATCCATATTTATTATCATTTATCTTTGCGTAAAAAAACGCACAAAAATACAAAATGTATTCGTCAAGCACTGAGGATGATTTTGTTGCCCTCTCTCTTATTGAAAAGAGAAGAAAGAGAGAGAAATATTGGGTCCATCCAATCCTGAAACTGCGCCGAGACGAAGGATAGTTCCACCTCCTTATCAAGGAGTTGCAAATTTATCCCGAGCGATTCTAAATTTACCTCAGAATGTCAGTGGAACAGTTTGATGCTTTGCTAGCGATTCTGGAGCCACATATTAAAAAGCAGACCACCAAGTTCTGTTAATGGAAGCAGTTGGGCAGACAGAACAGCTGTATAGGCTACAGGTTATATATTGTACCCAAATAATATATTAGTTATCGAATTGGCTGCTCAATCACACCTTAATCGATCCGAAATTTCGATCTGATTGAAAGGGGAGGTTTATTCCTTTTCTAATCCGATAGAGAGAACATATAAACACTTGATTGAATTGAAAACCGAAACTGAAAGGACTACACATGTGCAATGATGTGCGGAGCGAGCTCCCCCCGGCCCTGAATTGTCAAAAAACCTCTCAAAATGCTGGCTGTGGATGCGAAACACACAGAAAATCGAACCCGATCCGAATTTTTTTAATGAAGGACGACAGTTTCGGACGCGAATTTCGGACTCTGGGCCATATTTTAACGATCTGAAATGCAAGTAGCAAGCGCAAAGCGCAAGTAACTTTGTGGGTGGGTCTTGGGCGCTGTTGCTATTTTACCAGCGGGATAAATGACTCTTGCGCCGGGCGCAAGTTTAAAAGGGGTTAGTCTGAAGTAGCTTCATTATTCATAGGTGTGGTTTGGGCGTAACGGAAACAAACCAATAACAGCGTCATATCACATTCCCTTCAAGAGTATGATGAACAAGGTGCGCTTTTTCCATGGCACAATTCTATTTTAACGGCGCATTTACCACGCGCGCTTCAGCATCAGTTTATAGCCGAGGAGATCGATGTTCTCGTCAGGGCTGTAAAAGAAAGAGATGGGACATTGGGGATGGGACAAACCCACCCAAATTAGCTTTAATAGCACCAGGGGTTCTTTGCGCCGACCCGCCCAGGGAGCGCAAGGTTATATCCTAGTTTACCGACGTGTGTCTTTGGAGGAAAAAAGCCGGTGCAAAACGTGGGTGCAAAATAAGAATGATAAATGCGTCACTGTATAAAGTCATTTGTGCCGGGTGCAAGATAGGGCCCTCAGTTTGCAAGGGCCTTAAAGCCAAAGCATTTTGATCGCCCCAAGGTGGCTGGATGCAGTATAGGTCATAAACCCCGCCTTCTCCATGTGAACAATTAGGACATAAGCCAAAATAAATAATCAAATTACACTTTTTTTTTTTTTCCAAAGATGATTTGTCATTTTAGGCAGTTTTTATCATGCTGATGTAACTTCAAGTGTTAATTTTTTTAAATAATTTTGGTTTTAGTTAATTATTTGATGCAATAAAATGATTGACGGCTTATTTGAGTGAAGTATTCACGGAGGCACCAACAGGCTTTTTTTTCGGGAGGTGTATTTACCCTTATTTAAACATGCCTTCTGTTGTACTACAATCAGCAGACATCAAAATTGGAGCAGTCAGGCTACTTAAAAAAAGTTCAGGGGCGTGTGCTTGTGATTGATTTTGTGGGAGTGTGGGTGGGACCTTGATACAGCGGCTCCACTTCACGCCCACTACTGTGCAGACTCAGGCACCGAACAATGTAATTAGCGCAAGATGTCAGCGTCATCTTGGGGCATTGGCAGCTTTACTTTTCTACAATGGAAGGTGCGCCATCCATCCATCTTTTTTTTTTTTTTTTTTTTTTTTTACAGTATAGACCATTTCACAAGATGTAAACAACACTGGTCCAGAAGCACTTCCTGTTTCAGTTTTTTAACACTACATAAAAGCTGGGATTAAATACAACCAACAGAACATTTAAAACTGAATCAAAAAGTTAAACATCTTTAAGATGTTTTCTTTACATGTGAAATAAAGAAAACAGTTACAAACTGAAACAGGAAGTGCTTCTGGGCCAGTGTTGTTTACATCTTGTGAAATGGTCTATACAAGCTATTGAAGCCCATTTCTAGGAAATAACGACATGATAGCAGAAGATTAACATTTAGGGAGAATTTCAATGGATATTTAAAATTCATGGTCTGTGTAAATTGACACAACAGGACAGAAATGTTAGGATGGTAACACTTTATTTGGATGGTCCCTTTTAAACATTCTGTTGACTATAAGTAACTTTGTGACTACATGTCAACTAACTCTCATTGGGAGTATTAATAGACTGTCTGTTTAATATCTGCCAACACTTTGTGATGCTCCTCCAACAGAGAGACTATAAGTAACTTTGCAACTACATGTCAACTTATTCTATCCCTAACCCTACCAGTCTACTAATACTCTACCAACACTCTAGTGAGAGTTAGTAGAGATTTAGGTGCAACGTTTCTTAGTCAACTGAATGGGTTAAAGGGACCATCCAAATAAAGTGAAACTGTTATGTTTTATGCTATTAGATAAGTCTAAAAATTAGGTTAGAACTTCCATAAAATGACGTTTAATGCATTTGCTAAGTTTTTGGAGTTCCATTTCCTCTCTTTTGTTTCATTCCTTCCATGAAACGTTTATTTCAGAGAGAAACCGAGAAAGCATGATTGCGGTCATGGGAATTTGTCTGTCAATTGTTTCAAATTAATTTATTTTTAATTTATTTTTTAATTTAAATTTTAAACTTTAAATACAAGAAGACAAATCCATTGGCTTCAACTAATATTTAAAATTATCCACTTCAATTACCCTTCTTATTTAAAACGGTATTTTGTTCTTAATACTTCAAATTATCATTTGCACTCCGTTCAGCTTTATTTGTTTGTCCCCCGAGCCAAGAAGACAGTTGGCAAAAGAGTTTTTATGTTTAAAGCCACTTTAGACTGGAATAATTTACCTTCCAATATTAGATCCATCACTTCATTTGGGATGTTTAAGCATAATTTGTCTTCTTATTTTATGACTAACTGCTCTTGTAATGTATGATGCTGACACAGAATGCTTATATATATATATACTACTGTACTGTATATACAATGTATTTCTGCCAATTTGATCTAGTGGTTATAAAGTTCTGCATATCTCGTTTTTGTTGTTGTTGTTTTTTTGTGTTTTTTTGTGGTTCTGTATGCAGTTGTTTGTCAAATAAGTGTAATTGTTGTTGTTTTTGTTTGTTTATTTGATTCGTGTTCTTTTGTGATGGCTGTGATGTACTTTAGGACCCCCTCGAAAACGAGATGTTGCATCTCAAGGGGTTTATCCTGATCAAATAAATTATTATAATTCTTAAGTATAAGAATTTGTGTTGATGGGATACACCTATGCATGGAAACCATCTTGTCTGTGGCATTTTTCACGGCACATTCAAAGTGAAATGTCCACTGACTAGTGTTTAATAGTGTGTAGAGATGTGCCTGAAGCCAAATACCTTGTTCGGAAAGGCATGGATAATGGCTTCAAAATGAATAATGATTTCTACCAAATAATAGGAAGAATATTCGGCAGAACCATTCACCCCTTGTGTTTGCTGGATAAGAGGTGAGTCAGGGATAGCATAATATTATACATAAACCTCTAAATTCACTACACAATAATGAGTGTGTGAAGTGAATCAGTGTAAAGCTTATGAATGAAATGAGCAGAGCTTGATTGCAAATCAAATAGCCGTGTTGATGCATAGGAATGTCTTCATTTGTGTTTTGCAGAAGAGAAAAGGACATACAGGTTAGGGATAAAAAATATGAGAACTCTTCCGTTCGCTCTGTAACTGCAGAGTGCTTCTTTTTACAAAATAGCACATATCCTTGGTTACAAAAACGTGGCAAACCATCATTAGATGCAATTTAATTTTGTGCTCTTCACAATTATATATTGCTGTCACTCACTTTGAGCTTTCGAGAATATGAGTTGACCTATTAATGAGTAGAATGTTATACTGTCAGTTTAAATGTTATTACCAATATTTCAATATTAATAAGCTGGCATGTATAAGTCTATAATTAAAACTGTCTGGTTGTACTGATATGTAAAATGCTGAAATTGTTGTATATGGGGCCTTTGATAGTTGCTCTGAAATAACTCTAGTTAAAACATAATTTGGTAACTTTCTCTTTGTTAGTACAGATGAAAATGCTTCTTGTTCTGCATAATGAAATGTGGAATACTGTGAAATATCGGTATCCTGTACTTGCAAGTCAAATTCTGATTTTAAAAATGGCCAAAAGGAAACGCATTTCTCTGTAAATTCATCAGATGTTTGTTCTTTCGAGGGATAAAGGCTATTGCATGCACTTGAAAGAAGAAAGCAAACTGGATCTAACCAGGTCAGACAGAGAAGAGGATAATCCAGGCTCACAACTACATCAGAGTCTCTAGTTTGAGAAATCTCTCGCTAGTGCTCAACTTGAAGCTTCATTGAACACCATAGACCCCAACTTCATCCTCAGCTTCAGTGTAGAAAACAGTCAGGGATGCAGGTTAGCCTTTAGACCTCTTCAAAGATAAGGACATATCTGACAGTGACAAACAAGATAAAAAAGAGAATGGAAAGATAACTTCAAGGCTGTATAAATAAATTATTAGAAACGAGTTTTAAAGATGAATTTCTTTAAGTTTGAGGTGTTGAGCTATTGAAGGAACAGTTTGCTTAAAAACTCATCCAGTAAAGGGTACAGTAACTTATGATATCATAGGAAAACACAACTATGTTACAAGGGGGCGATTTTATATGAATTCATAATGGGAATTAGGGGTGTAACGATACATAAAACTGACGGTTCGGTTTTCCCACAGTGTTGACGGTTTGGTTCGGTTTAGAAAGCTAAAATTGCTTTTTTTTTTTTTTTTTTTTTTTTAAATAGTGGTTGAATGAAAAAAATTGTCTTCCCCTGTTTCACAAGGATTAAAAAATAAATCTGCTTATGCTGTAAACTATATAGGGAGCCGCACATTACTATAACATTAAAGGTTGTAGCCTAGACTTTTAACCTAAATTCAGATACTATTTATTTTTTGGATATAATAATCAACACACAACACATTGTATGAAAACATGTAAACTGAACATAAGGCAGTTTTTGCATTGTTCGGTCCGCAATGAGAGTATTGCGATTCGAATCGTGAGTTCTCTATCGCGGTTGTTCAGTTCGAATATCGTTACACCCCTAATGGGAATCCAATTTGCCAATTCGTAAATAGTTACAAATTGCCATGCACTACTATAGTTATCTTAACTAGAATGCCCATTGAAATTGTCATTTGTATATGAAACCCTAACTTTAAAATGTGTTTTTTTTGTTTGTTTGTTTTTTTCCTCTGGATCATTAGTTTTTTGGTCCAGGAAAACATTTATCTAATCCAAACAAATCCAACTTGGCAACAATCATGATCATAATTTTACCAGTTCAAGTCCATTTCTCCCTTATTTTCCACTTTTCAGAAACCTTCCCTATTTATTAGTGCATTTTTTTAGCTCATGATGCCTTTAGGAGACTAACAACTCAGCTTTTATAAAGACAACAATTTATGGTGTTTACCAAAATACCATTTCATCTCTATTTTATAACATGTAAAAAAAAAAAAAAAAAAAAATTAATCAGCTTTATAGTGGCAACATGATGTGAAACTGCATCAAGTTATCTTGATATCATAATCTGGCTGATGTTTTGAACTATCAAGCCTGTTAATTTTTTTGGTGATCATATCATGCAGACTTGTGTAAAATAAAGAATAATTGACTGGTTTAGAGTATCTTATATAAGACTTAACTGAAGTAACCTAGAGAAGAATCCCCATATTATGTTTTATGTTGTAGACATATTGTTATTGTTAATAACTTGCTAATGCAATCTAAGCTGGTTTTCTAGTAAAACAAGATTGCTTCAGTTTTAAATGCTGACTGTCTATGTTTCACATGCTTATATAGTAACTGTAAAGTCAATGCTGAACATAATGGGTCTGGATGACTATAAAACAGCCCTTTCAGCAGATGAGCAAAGGGTCGGGCAGTTCTGAGGTGTAGGGCATTTAATGGTAGGACTTCAAATTTAAAGCCATGTACCTTCTCCTAGATGGGGCAAGGAGAGTGAAACGAATGAAGTATTATAACTCCCAATGCCAATGGATGGCTGCTTTGATTGATGAGGCAAAGCAGGACCTTGATGGGTGAGGCAGAGTAAGCTGTAAATCTGCGTGCAATGTTTTCCATTCGGAGAAATATGCCCCTGTTATTTCCATGCGTGACCCTCTGAGAATGAAAGACGTCTGCTGAAACAGTGCACTGTTGTTTGGCTGTGTTCACCCTTTGGTGCTCTCTCTGAGCTGAGCTTTTCAAAGAAATAATTAACTTAAAATGCTCCAAAAATGTTTCTTTCGTGGAACAGTGAATGTGAATTTCTGAAGGCGAATCATTCAGACTGCTTCTTAGAACCGGAAGAAACGAGTCATCGAAACAACCCAATTCATAAAGAACAATTTGTTTACAAAGCAGGTGTCACTACTTGTCTCATCAATGTGCTAATTTTTATTTTTGTAGTAAACGATTCATAAAAAAGAAAAGAGGCATTTTTAATCCAACATTAGATTAAAATGCATTTGATGAAGCAACAATGCTTTGTTTCATGGGACCGATTCCTGTGGTAATGGTATGGAATGGTAACGCCTCCAGCATGGCTGTGTCTGAAGCATGTGTTTAAACGCGACAATGTTTGTTTGGGGACATGTGAATATCATGAAGAAACACTCCAACAAGTGTTCTCAGGAAGCGTGTGCATCTGGTTCACTCTGTTCAAGGGTGAGGATCACACGCGTTAGTTCTTGAGGGAGCTGAATGCGCACATTTTGAGTTTTTTAAAAATGTAGCCTGGCTAACGCCAGACCACGTATCATTAAGAATGAGACGTGGTCTGTAATGGCTCTTTCAGACTGCACGATTTTCAAAGTAGTCAGGTCGCTGCTCTTTTCACACTGCATGACTATCTTGGCCAGCATTCAGTCGCTGCTGTGTTCACACTGGACGATGGATCGGCGACAGAAGGTTTCACACTGCATGACTTTAGAAAAATCGCCGACAGACTCTGTCTAGCACGCTGCACGCAAACTACATTTCACAACAAACACGCGTGAGATATGAAAAGGAAACAACGCGCGACACCACACGTGCAAGACCGGAGTTCTCACGTGAGACTTTTTTTTCGACCCGGTTGTGGTACAGCTGGTGAAACAGACACGAGTGCTCCTGCCAAATTTCTACTAATTTTTCTTCCATTTATTGTGTCCAAATAGACCGAGAAGAAGCTTTTTTTGTTGAAACAATGCCATATCATGTTGATATGTGATCTCTAACTCCTCCCCGAACTCCCTGCTGCTCTGTATCTTGCTCTCTCACTGGCTGCCGGTGATCGCCGATGTAGTTTTCAGTCAAAACACTTTTCACACAGCAGGATTTTGAATCGCCGACAGGTCCAGATATTTAGCATGCCAAATATCTCACGGGCGTCGGCGACTCGTCGGTGATTCTCTCAGTTCGCGTCTTTGTTCATTCACACTGCGTGATTGTCACTCGCGTGAACGAGCGCCGATTTGCCTGTGATTTCGGGCATTTGTCGGCGATTTCTCAAAACCTGTCGGCGAGCCAAAATCGTGGCTAAAATCATGCAGTCTGAACTCGGCATAAACCACATGTTCATTTTCTCGTATTTGAGGCGTGGTTTACGAATGCCCAGAGCCGTATTATTGGGTGCTACGAATGTTTATCGGTAACACTTTAGAATACGGTTCCTTCGTTAATGAATAACTACACAAGAACTAATGAGTAACACAATATTAACAATCTAGTAACTATTATTAACTAACAAGAAACTCTGATTAACGAACTAGTAAGTAATAGCGCACAGACGAAAGTGGTAGTTCACTATTAACTAATCACTAACTATTTTTTAATACTTCCCAGAGAACTACTGAAAAAAGTTTATTAACAATCTAGTAACTACTATTAACTAAAATAAATTCTTATTAATGAATTAGTAAGTAATAGCGCACAGATGAAAGTATTACTAGATACTTCTGTGGGAATTACTAATTATTTGGATCCGTATTATAAAGTGAAGATGGAACTAACTAGTAATGACTCAAGTGTTACATGAGCTAGTCATGATTTGTGCAAACGTTTGAGATTTTTGGTGAACTTTAGTATACTTTTAGAAAATGTCTTTAGTAACACTTGAGTCATTACTAGTTAGTTCCAATGATCTTCACTTTATAATACGAATCCAAATAATTAGTAATTCCCACAGAAGTATCTAGTAATACTTTTATCTGTGAGCTATTACTTACTAATTCGTTAATAAGAATTTCTTTTAGTTAATAGTAGTTACTAGATTGTTAATAAACTTTTTCAGTAGTTCTCTGGGAAGTATTAAAAAAATAGTAGTTATTGATTAGTTAATAGTGAACTACCACTTTCATATGTGCGCTATTACTTACTAGTTCGTTAATCAGAGTTTCTTGTTAGTTAATAATAGTTACTAGATTGTTAATATTGTGTTACTCATTAGTTCTTGTGTAGTTATTCATTAACGAAGGAACCGTATTCTAAAGTGTTACCTGTTTATCAAATGCGCCTGTATGTAGCTCATAGCCAATCGGGTCAATATGATACCAGATGATGTGTGTAGAGCGACAGAAAATGAAACGAGGAAGACGACGATGGGTCAGAGATTTAGGAGATTTATGTATACTCAAAACGTGTTTCTCAACGTCAAGGATACTTCCTCAGCAGGACGGGTCTTTCCAAGTCATTTCCTTCAGAGGCTAGACGAGGCTCCTCTTTTGCATTTGGAGAACACGTAAATGGAACAGGCTAGCAAGTGCACGTCATTGCGTCATTACATCAGTGAAATGTCCGCTTTCAGCACTGCAAAAATGGTAGTGCTACTGGTTTGGTTGCTGTACCACATTGTTTAAACACACTTGTCTTGTCAGCCCTCATAGAAATAAATAAATAAAAGTAAGGTATAATGTATAGCAAGACGGTTGTTATAGACCATTTTACAAGATGTAAACAACACTGGTCCAGAAACACTTCCTGTTTCCGTTTTTTAACTGTTTTCTTTATTTCACATGTAAAGAAAACATCTTAAAGATGTTTGTTTAACTTTTTGATTCAGTTTTATATGTTCTGTTGGTTGTATTTTATCCCAGCTTTTATGTAGTGTTAAAAAACTGAAACAGGAAGTGCTTCTGGACCAGTGTTGTTTACATCTTGCAAAATGGTCTATAGCGAATACAACCCTGCGAACTCTAACGCGAAGCGGAGGGGTCTTGAATCAGCCTGAAGGGGTTGTATTTTCTAACAACCGCCTTGCTATACATTTTCCCATTTATAACATGGCTACCTACCAAATAAATCAATAATTTGGCACAAAATATTGATTTAAAAAGGAGTTTATTCATTAAAAAAGATTATATTACCGGAGTGAACAACTGCATCCATAGCAACACAATCTAATGTTAGCTGTTAAAATAACACAGTCTCATCCCAAATCGTCATATAACTGACGTTTTGGGACGTATTTTGACCATACGTCAATATCCGCCTTTTTAGGGCCTCCTTAAACGTCGGTAGATGGCGATCCCGGGCCGTCATACAACTGACGCTTTACCTTTAACGTCAGTTAGGTGACGGGTTAGGTTTAGGGTTAGGTTTAGGTCTGGGGTAGAGTTAGGATCCCATAACCTCATCTACCGACGTTTAAGGGGGCCCTAAAAAGGCGAATATTGACGTATGGTCAAAAGACGTCCCAAAACGTCAGTTATATGACGATTTGGGATGAGACCGGGTTGGTTAAAACACATGCAAAAACAGCTAACGTTATATGAAGTAAAATCAACCCCCTCTGCAAATCAGTTGAGCCGATATGTTTAATGTCAAACATTAGGCTGTTTCAAAAAGGTAACTTCGCGTCCACTGATATAAACAAACTGCTTCGGTGTGTCGCATATACGTCATCATCATCTTGCTGCTCCCTCCCCGTTCTGTGATTGGTTCCCTATCTCAGGGGAAATTTTGGTTCATGATATCCAGACTGCCTAGCAGCGTGAATAAAATCGTGCTGCGGCAAGGCAGCATGGGGAAACCCAGGCTAATAAAAATGCTCAGTTGAGTTGAACTCACTTGGATGAGCATTGGCAAAAAAATCTACAGAGACAGGTAATGAGCTTAGTATTTCCTGTTCTCTCCTGAGGGATAGCAGTTAGCATTTGCGCGAGTGCGTTCGGCTCTCGGGGGAGTTCTAGAGATGCATTCATGGCTGTTCTTGTATGATTCTTTCAGATTGACACAATACGGCGTTTGATTTTAGCACACTTAACTCCCAAGGGGGTTAAATGCACATTTGTGTGTAGTCGCAGTGATTTGTTCCACCCAAGCTTGATTCTCTCTTGAGGGGTGAGGGTTAAGCACCTACTGCCAGCAGTCATATCACCCTGTAGCCCAACATTGTTTTCCCATGGAAGCTAATGCCTACAGTAGTTCACACTGCATGATTTTAAATCCAATTTGCAAATCGTTGAGCTTGCCGACAGGTCAGGGTGTTATCATGTGTGAATCGCGGGGGATTAGCAGCCAATGAACGCTCGCCGATCTGTTCGTGTGAAAGAGTCAACAACGCATCAAAGATGCTCGCAGACTCCTTGCAGACACATCGCCGATCCCATTAGATCCAGAGCTGTCGCACGACTCAACCTCAGTGATGTCATGAGCTACATCCAATCAGAGCAAGGCATGGGTTGAGGTCACTGGGTAGATCTTATTTTTCCTTTTTTCTATTTTTTTTTTTTAAAGAGGAAATCATCACGCAAACAGTTCTGTCTGACGTCCATATTCGCGTGTTGTGTTCTTCGTCTTCTTCGCTGGGTATTGGTGCGTGTGCCGTTTCATTTCCGGTTCGCAAGTCATGTAGTGTGAATCGCACAGTTCAGCCCGACATTTTAAAATCATGTATTTGTGGCCGCATTCCAGACGAAACTGGACAAGTGTAAATGCATCTGGTTCTTGAAACCACATATGTAAATGTTACTACTCCCAAAAATGCTAAAAAATAAACGCGTGAAAGCGTGTTATAGGCTATATGTCATGCTATTTTAGTCAGATATGACTACGCTACTCATCACGCATCACCTCAGATGAGCAGCTGAACGCCTATCAAGCCAACGCGCCGCAATCTATCGCAAATCAAAGTGAAAGTAAGTCGCAGATGATTTAAAGGGTTAGTTCACCCAAAAATGAAAATTAAGTCATTAATTACTCACCCCCATGCTGTTCCAACCCCGTAAGACCTTCGTTCATCTTCGGAACACAAATAAAGATATTTTTGATTGAATCTGAGAGCTGTATCACTCTTCCATTGGCTTCCTAAGGGACTGGCTCTTGACGGCCCATAAAGTCATTAAAGAAAATGTTTAAATGTTCCATGTGCCTACAGCGGCTCAATTATAAGTTTATCAAGCGACGAGACTACTTTTTGTGCGAAGGAGTGTCGCATTAACATAGACACCGCTTAGGAGTTTTACCGCCCCCTACCGTATAAGATGATAATAAGGCACACTGTCGTTTTTTGAGAAGATTAAAGGCTTTTAAGTGCACCTTGTAGTGCGGAAAATACGCTAATTGAAAAGCGTATGTACAGCGCGCATCTTCCTCCGCTTGTAAACAAAGTTTTGCACTTCCAGCTATAACAGCACATCATCTTATACGGTAGGGGGCGGTAAAACTCCTAAGCGGTGAGCAGCCGGTAACAAGTCGAAGGAGATCGTCCTCGTCTCAGTTCTCGCGCATGCGCCAATAAGGAAGTAATGGAATAGTCAAATAAAGCCGTTATTTATGTTTTTTTCGCACAAAAAGTAGTCTCGTCGCTTGATAAACTTATAATTGAGCCGCTGTAGGCACATGGAACATTTAAACATTTTCTTTAATGACTTTATGGGCCGTCAAGAGCCAGTCCCTTAGGAAGCCAATGGAAGAGTGATACAGCTCTCAGATTAAATCAAAAATATCTTTATTTGTGTTCCGAAGACGAACGAAGGTCTTACGGGGTTGGAACAGCATGGGGGTGAGTAATTAATGACTTAATTTTCATTTTTGGGTGAACTAACCCTTTAACACTACCATCTTCATTAAAAGTAAAGAAACGGAATGATCTTACCAGTTCTGTTGCCGCTCTCTCTTATCACCGTCTTTGCTGATTTTAAAATTAGCCGATGATCAATAAAATGCAGCTCATTTCTGTTGCTTTCGGTGACATGCACTTAATTAAATCCGCATATAGCGTGGGAATTGAAGATCGGATTTATATCCGTTTTGCAAAAACACATTTCTGTGACCAGGTGTAGATGGAATCGTTTTGATAAATCAGATAGCTATCCGATCTGAGAAAACGCATGAAGTGGCCAGGTGTAAACAGCCCCAAAGTGTTCTGCCAAAAGGTTATCAGACTGCAGATCAATGAGTTTAAGCTGAACATCATGGGTGCATTATCCACACTGCAAGTGAAGAGAGAAGAAATCATATGGATTTCATTTTCAACTGTTTTGAAGTCTTCAAATCGTCTTAAACTCACCATGCAGTGCCCCTAACATGGATGAGTACCTGTGGAGGTGATAAGCTGACGGTGTTTCAGTGTTGGCATGTGGGTAAGAACAACAACAAAAGCCAGATCTGCCATCCAGTCTGCATCTGAGAGCTCTAGTGTGTCCCTGCATTTCTGAATTTCTGCTCTCTAGTCCCATACCCTTTTAAGCACCTTGCCCAGGCAGAGCCATCTGACTAGGGTTGGGTTTTATTCGATACCGCACACGCTTTGTCAAAAAAAATAAAAAATAAAAAAATAATACCCTTTTATTATTAACTTAAATCTTTAAACAATATAAATACAAGTAGCATATGGTAATAATAAATAAACCAATATAAAATAAAAATTTACATTTACATAATATCAAATATAACAATATTTAACAATGCAATAATACTGGAGATTACTACCAGGGTGATCTAATCTCATCTTCTCTTCTCTTCATAATGACCTGAACTGAACAGTGCAACACTTTCAATATTAAATTAGAAACAAAGATATAACATGATATTACACAGCATTGCACATTTAAAGAAGCTTTGGTGAGCATGCCCAGCACATGAGAAAACCCTCTCAGAGGGGGCTCTTACCCCCACCAGGCCACAGGGTGTTGTTCAGATGGGATGGCTGGCAGGCCTTTGAAGATCTCTTTCTGGACCTGCTCTGTGATGGAGAGGGCACTGCTTGTGGTCTGAGTTGTATGAAGTTCTCGGTCTTCATCCACAAACAACTGGTCCCAAGGCTGACATCTTGTACATAAGAACAAGTTCAGTATAGCACAAAAAAAAAAAAAACTATTCATTGTACACACAGTAGATAGATAGTAAATGTTTGAACTTGCACGTCTGCCTGCTTGGTCCTCCTCTTCACCTGCCTCAATCAGATGAGGGTCCTCCTCTATTGGAAGCTGTGGACACAAAGTGCCCATAAAACAGCATTAAATTATCCTTAGTTACAGAAACTGTAACATGGGAATGGATGGACACAAAGTTGAGCAATCAGTGCAGAGCTGAGCTGCTGTGGCATTGTCATTCACTGCTTTCCCAAGCCTATCCCAAGCTTCTACAACTTCCAGCCTGCCTTTAAAGCGAGGGCCCATCAATGTGGCCTCCCGAAGGAAGTTCTGAATGTCTTGATCCTGTAATGAAAACATGGTTTAGTGTCTAATAATGAAAATGGTGTAGTTTGCCTTCTTTCTTTGTGAACATGCAAATGGATAGTACCTGGTCTCTTTTTCCGACATCTCCCCAGACCTTCTCTTTTATAGCAGCCACAAAGACATTGTCATCATCGGAGGTTGAATAGTGTGCATGTGCCTTCGACTTTGTCAGGATTGGGATGATTTGGCTGCATGTGGGGGACTTGTCACTTAACATGCAGAGGGTTGAGGTGTACAATATTTTCATGAATTCCTCTGCCTTCTCGAAATCACTCTATGTAAGCCTGTCTAGTCTGTGAAAAATAAACAATGTTAACCCTCAGGTGCTCTTCGGTCATTTCTGACTGAAAAATTTTCTGTTTGGAATTTATAAAAATCACATGCAGCTTCATCGGAATGTTTTGAAACTTGGTGACTTTTATGGCATTATGTATGTGAATACAAAAAAAAAATTGAGGTCATGATCTGAGCATGCTAAGTGGTCGTAAAAAAAATAGTCACACTTGTGGTCTTCGGTCAAAAATGACCGACCCATAGGAAATGAATGGGAAATTGACAAAAAAAAAAAAAATTCTCTGAATTTTTGTATGTGCAATCTACAAATCGTCCACAATTCTAAAAAAAAAAGTACACCGCAGGAAAGGGGTGACACTCTACAACATCTAGAGTGCAAAACAGACAAACCCACCCACACATACAAACACACTTTTATACACATACACACCAATAAATTTTGATTACAAAAAGTATGTTTTGAATTTTTAAAAATCACAGCTTCATCGGAGTGTTACGAAACTTGGTGACTTTTATGGTATTATGTATATGAACACATAAAAAAATTGAGGTCATGATCTGAGCATGCCAAGTGGTCTTAAAAAAAATAGTCACACTTGTGGTCTTTGGTCAAAAATGACCCCCATAGGAAATGAATGGGAAGTTGACAAAAACACAAAAAATCAAAAAAAATTTTTTTTTTTTTTTTTACATTTTCTTAATAAAAAAATCGTTTTTGAGATTGTTTCAACTATATATTCAAATCCACCAAAAAAACTAAAAATGTGTTCATAAACATCTGGGGAATTCACATGCTTCTCCATAGAGAACTGTACATGCCATCTAGTAGTTACACCATGATTCTACGCTTTTTCTCTATACTGTAACCAGATGGTCCTAATTTTCTTCATTTTTTTTTTCTGAAGGCCTAGACTCTATATTAAACTAAAATACTACATTAATAATTTTTTGAAAAAAAAAATATATATACATATATAGAAAAATATATATATTTTTCCATGGCAAAATAGACCATAAATATTGCATAAATATTAATAAATTCAATCAAATTGTCTCAAACTGAATTACAAAGAATAAATATTATAGAACAAAAATAAATTGCATTGGTTTTATTGGGATGGAGGAAATTTAATTTTTAGATGTCCGGTCACTTTTGACGGGGAGGATAACAAGTGTGACTCCGAAACGAAGAGCACCTGAGGGTTAAGAACGGGTAAATTTAGATTGTTGCAAGTGACCCTCTTGTCCATCACCTCACCTGTCCCTCTCCATTAGCCTCCTTAGCCTTTGATCGAAGCAAGCTGCTTTGATTGCAAGGGACTGCTCCACAAACTGCTCCACCATGAGGTATAGAGAATTCCAGAAAGTCCTCACATCCAGGATAATATTGTGCTCTGGCAAATCTAAAGCACAGACATTTGATTTACAATAAACTGGTTATATTTAAAAGTATTACTTTTCATGTTGTATTTATATTTTTTTTACTGAGGAGTCGCTGTTTCTCTCAGGACAATTTACAGCCAAACCACCACTGCGTGAATCTTTGCACATTACCTAGTCACAGCTTGGATGCCGTACACCTTCTGTGCTGCCAGGTTGAGTGTGTGGGCAAAGCACCCAACTTTAAAAAAAATCAGGTTTCTCAGGGCAACATGCTTGTTGTAAGCGTTGTCTACTGTGGCAGCTATGATTTTTTTTGTCAAGTTGAAGTCCTCAAGAATGTAGTGGATTTCCTGTGCCACCACTGGCCCTGTCTGGGACTCATACACAGCTTCAGTGCTGAGCACTTTCTGCTGGATGCTGCCTTTGTAAATGTAATGGACAGTCACTGTTAGATAGTGGTCCATCCATCGCAAGTAATTGCAATATGCTGACCTGTGCCAGCTCCTGGATGGCATTATGTTTTATAACAGAATACCACGCGGGTATGTACATGTCAGACATGTCATCCCTGGATGGTTGGTATCAATGATTGAGGGCAGTGCTTATCTCCCTTATAAAAAAAAAAAAAAAGATATATGTTAGTCTTGTACACAGAATGTCTTCATGATACAGAGGTGGCATTCACATGCATCAAGGAAATTCTATTATAGCCCAGATTTTCACCTGAAAGATGGTTATTCCACCGTGGAAAATGGATGCATCACCACAAATTTAGTGACTGCCCTGTGGATTTCCTGCACCTTCTCTTTGGTTAGTGCAGCCTTCTTGGATGGTGAAAGGAGTCACTGTTGTAACTTAAAATCCATGAATAAAACAAATTACTATCAAAATTCAGTGGTGAAATGTAACGAATACTTCGTTACTTTACTTAAGTACATTTTTCACGTATCTTTACTTTACTTAAGTACAATAAATTGTGCCTACTTTTTACTTTTACTTCGTTACATTTTGCAGCAATTATTATACTTTCTACTCCACTACATTTCTACAACTTCTGTTACATTTTCGTTACATTTTCTGATCAGTTTTTCCCCTGCCAAAACGTAATCTGACCGTCCGTTCGTTGCACGTTTGTCTCACCAGTGACGTTTGGTTGCCATAGATACAGTATATCAACCCGGTCACACTAAATGCGTCTCACACGCAGTGTGTTTATCGTGCAACTCATACGCGAAAATTTGTTTTTACGTGCATAGGAAACACACCGTGTGTAATATATGTTTGGTTTGGTTAGGATTATGGCAAGCCAAGAGGTTCAGAATTACACCATAAATGAATCTCGTTTACTGCCAAACATAGTTATTAACATATAGTAAGGATAAGCATGATGTGTATATTGCCTAATTGCAAGCTTGTTTCAGAAATGGTGACATTTTTTTCCATCATCATTGAACATCATTATAGGAGTAGGCTATTAGGTTGAATGAGTTAGAATTAAATGTTTTATTAATCATTCGAAAATAGACATTAAGATAATAAATTGTTATGCAAGTACTTTTACTTTTAATACTTAAAGTACATTTAAAATAAAGTACTTTTTACTTTTTACTTAAGTATGGTTGTCATTGTGTTACTTCTACGTTTACTAAAGTAAATATTTATCTGGGTATTTGTACTTTTACTTAAGTACTGAGATTCAGTACTTCCTCCACCACTGTCAAAATTGTTTATAATATGATAATATACACCTAACTCTATTCTGCCTATTCGGCTCAACGGGTCATAACAATTCTCCCCCACTTCCCCTTCCCACTCGATAAATAGGATTTGCCTTGGATTGAGTAGGCTGTAGCCTCGAACAACAACGTATCTGATTAAATGAAAAATTGCACCGTTTAATACTGATGTAAAATAAGATCAACATTTTATCTTCACACATTATGACTTTTACTTTAAGCAGAGAAATATCTGATACTTGTATCAATAACTTTTACACTGAGCAGAAATATTTAACACACACAGTATAGCCTCGTATATAGAGGTGTTTAACATTTCGAAAAAACAAACAAAAACATTTGCACACGTTGTCACACCATTGAATGGCAATGGTGCTTGCTAGCCTACTTGATATGCAAGATTTGCAGTTGGTATTAAATTACTAGACTTACCCGTAGAGGAACGGCTGCTGTTATCATCATCTGTGTCCACCACCACACTGCCAAAGCTGGGAGTGGGACTCTCTTCAATTTGTCCGGCGGCGAGGCCAACGCTAGCTGCTGTTGTTAAAGTCAGTGCTTGCCTCTTTGTCTCTTGGGTTTTCAAACACAGTGCATTGTTCGGCTTTTAAGTACACTCATGTCTCGTCAGATGTTTTATTAAAAAAAGTGTTACCTCGTCAGATGTTTTAATAAAAGTGTTACCTCCCTTGCATGCTACTGATTTAAGGCATTTGTTGCATGTCGCAGAGTCTGCTGCATTATATGTGAAATGCAGCTAAACTTTGGAGCTTCGGCATCTTAATGCCCTTGCTAGCAGTGGCTCTGACGTCACGCAAGTTGATGCTAGAACACCAGGGGGCGGTAGAAAAAAGTCAGGCACCGGAATTTTCGTTACTACCATTTACGTCGGAACCGGTTCCCTATTGGCACGAGTTTCGGTACCCAACCCTACATCTGACAGTTTTGTGGTAGCCTATGTCACTATTTCAGGTTCTACTCCTCCAAAAGTGCAACAAACTGTATTATGATTCAGTGCTCTTGCCCTGATGAAGTTAACTATTTTAGTTACAACATCAATAACATGGTTGACTTTTAACACTGACTTGCACATCACCTCCTGATGAATAATGCAAAAATATCAATTTCTTTTCTGGGTTTATTTCAGTCACTTTATCTTGCATCTGCTTCAAAAGTCCAACTTTTTTCCCTGTCAGATTTGGACAGCCATCGGTTGTAACACTTTTCAGTTTGTCCCATTTTAGTCTATGGATAAATGTATCTCTGTATGTAGGCTCTGTGAACAAATCACTCCCCGTCGTAGTCCCTTTCATTGACTGCATAGCCAGCTCCTCTGTCATCTCAAAGTAAGTACAGATAAGTAACTGGGCTGTGTCGTTGACATCACAGCTCTCGCCCAGAGCCAAGGAGAAAAAGTAAAAATTGTCTGCTTTGTTTTAGAGCCGACGCTCCAGATTCTCCATGATGTCCTCGAATCGTCTCTTTACGGTTTGCGTGGTGAGGGACACATTCGCAAATGCGTCTTTTTTCTCAGGGCATATTAGCTCAGGGCATGATAAAATCACCATCAGAGAATGACTTACTGTTTTTAGTGATTTTGTGGGATATCTCAAAGCTGCTCTTGCCTGCTGCATCCCTGGATCCGTGAAGCTTGGTAATATAAAGTCCTTGCTGCTTTTGCAGCTTAGCTAGCAACGCTTCAGATGTCCGTGCCCACTCTGCATCTGTCACTTTTTTATTTTTTAGTTTAGTCTTGGAATGGCAATTCAAAAAGGCCACCTTGAACACCGCTACAGTATCTGTTCTCCACAAACACACAGCTTTACCTTTGACTTCAGTAATTAAATACTTACTCTGCGTTCACGCCAGACGAATAGCGTGCCTACCCCGTCTAGTTGAACACTTTAAATCTATTTCGCTTAAAATTTTTGATTTTACACGTGTCGAGTGGAATTGACGCTTGCAAAAACAAAAGTTTGAAGCGAAATTTACGCACGTCAGAATCGAAACCCGTTGGCGGCCATCTTTTTTATGTTGATCGAGCATTCATCGAGAGAGTCGCCGCTCTGTATTGGCTCCGGAGAGCAGAACAGCGGCGTGGGGATCATCGTCGGCATATTTGTGTCCACCGGACCCTTCGGAGGCGAACCGTTTGGTGAGTGTCACTATTTGCTCGCTCCAGGAGCTGCGTCTGGAGGACGAACGCTGTCAGTGGTATTTCCGCCTTTCCCGCGCCCAGTTTGATGGCCTGTTGTCCTGCATCAGAGTGAGGATCACCCTCGCCCTCATCCACCTAATCTGTCATTTATTTTTCTTTTGATGATAAATAGAGCCAGCCTTCAAAAGTTATTAACCTGTCTTGTAACCACCTGTCCTGTGATTTTTTTTTTTTTCTTTCTTTTTTTTTCTCACGTCCAGATATGAACTTATGCACATGTATGTTGGTTGCAAGCAGCTAGGCTCCTGATTGGTTAACGTGGAGCGAATTGACACCAAAGTTCAGATTTTTGAACACGGCGGCAGGCGCGAATTTGTGTCAAACGGGTGAATGCACAAATAGCACTAATTAAATCATTCGCACGTAACGCGGTTAATGTGCCAGACGCACAATTCGCGGCATTCGCACGAATGAGGTGTATTCGCGTCTACCGCACCATGCTCTACGGCTCATTAACGTCGCACAAATTTGTAATACGCACGTCACGTGTCTTTGCATTGATTTAACATTGAAATCACTCGCACCTGACGCGCTATTTTTTTAACGTAAGCGGTCCCACTTTATATTAAGTGGCTTTAAGTACTATGTACTTACATTGAAATTAATTATTTGATACAATGGACTTATTGTGTGCATACATGTTTTTACATTGTACTTATATTTTAAAAATGCCAGCATGTAATTACAGCTATAATTACTTTATGTAATTACACTTGTAATTACATAGTTGACCCTCCCCTCACACCTTCACCTACGCTTAAACTGACCCATACCACCACACCTGTCCCTAACCTTACCCTTATCACACCTCAATAGCAGCAAACGTGTTTTACAATACAACAGGAACACAAAAATATATTGTACTTATTGTTCAATGTAAGTACATAGTACGTAAAGCCACTTAATATAAAGTGGGACCACGTAAGCTAATATATTTAAGGGCTAACGGCAAAGACACATTTCTTGAAAGCTGTCCTGCATGATCGCCAACGCATTTACATCATAAAAAAAAATCAGTTGAATTTTAAAGCACCAGTCCATAACTTTTGGCACTCCAGCCGGAGCTACTTCTCCCTTATGTCTATGACGAGTCACGCAGGTACTGTGCTACTCTGCAGCAGTTAACACGAACAGCCTAAAATAGTCCAAATATAAACACTGATTATAGGTGCACCATATTGATTCGGGATAAGACAAAAACGCGGTTTGGGAAATTGATTTATGATGTATTCGCTCAATATATAATTTTTGTAAATTTTGTGCACACAAAAAAGTGGCTTCCACCCCAGAGTTCGGGTCCCCAAGCAGGCAGCCCCTTCATTAGTCAATTACTAAGGTTGAGGCAGTGAATTGTACGTATAGGTTTTTAGAGTTTTGCAAAAATGTAGGTACGTAGTGGCAAGTTTCCCCAATAAGCCTACTGTATGTGGCAACAATCAAACACATTATATTCACCATATTTATTCTGAAACCCTCCAGTGATGGTTACCATTTGGAGATGAGTGCCACATTTTAGGATTGGCTATTCTAATTAGCATTGATATGGGAAAAGAGAGAGCAGAGTGATATGAGAGACATGAAAGTAGCACCAGCATGTTGCCATGGACCACAGTCTCCTTAAATATTTGACTCTCACACATAGGCTAATGGTGCCATTAACTAACCGGCATCAGGTACCGCAGAGAGCCGTGTATTAAAGAGAAAAAAACACCCTTCGGGACCCTGATGGCTTTATTGAAGTGTTTGAGAGGTGGGGTCTGAAAGCGGTCTGACAACTGCTGTCTATTGCACTGTCAGACCGCCTCATTCTCTTGTGACATTCTGCACGCTTTCATTTGGCAACTTGTCAAAATCGTGTAGTGTCATGGTCCCAGCAGCCAGTCAGGCTCTTGGGGAGATCAGAATGAATTTTGGCTTCTGCCTCTTCAGAGGCAATTTCAGATTATCTTAGGAAATGTATGGATTCTGCTCTTTCTGGCTCTTGCTGCCTGGCTATTTTTCTCACTTATAGGCATAAACAAAAGTCTTGTCTAGTGTCCCATTGGTAACTAGTACGTTTTGACAGTCTAAAGAGATTCATTTCTAATCAACTAAATAGGGTGGCAGAGGCATGGCCAGGTCATTATTGAATGATAGAATGAGGGTAGTCTATATAGAACAATATAATCATTGTGTTTGTACGATGTCTTGCACTGTAATCTTTGTCTTCACTCAAAAAGACAGCTGAACCCTAGAGCACCAGAGCATTATGAAATATGCTCCACTTTGGAGCTTCCTTTTCTTTCAATTAAATGGAAAAGAAACGCTTTTTTCTTAATCATTAAAAACATTTTAATAGTCTGAATTTGCTAGCGTAGTGAATATATTACACATGTATTCCAGTAAACATGAACTGTAGATATAATTCATATTTAGAAAATGTATGAATGTCATTACATTAGATCATTAGGGGTGAATTAAGACAAGCTTAGTGATTACAGCAACCCCAACCCTAAGAATAATTTTGTTTTGTGTGAGCTATTTGTATCCACTGCATGTAAGATATAGTAAGAAACGGCTTTGTGTTCTTACACGGTGATACATTTGTTTCCAGACATTACAGCAAGCATGCTTTCAGAACCTAGAACAGGATAGTTGGTGATTATTGTGGCAACCTTTGACCTTTGCTTTGACAGATTTGCTTTAAATCATTGCTAAATACTGCAGTAACATCTGAGAAGGCCACCGGTAATAAAAGCTCCAGCAATTTATCATACTCTAATCAATGTCAAGCCTGTAACAACTCTGGTTTCACTGAGAGTTTTTCCACTTCATTTAATAAAGTTTGTAATACAGCCTTCCTGCTAGAGGTGTTGAGGTTTTGTCAGTTTTCAAATTCAGGTGACAGTTTGCCTTAAATGGATATTTTGAGTAGCGTACGCAAAAATGAAAATTCTGTCATTTACTCACCCTAATTTTGTTCCAAACAGAACATTTCTTCTGAAGAACAGACCTCAAGACCTTAATAACCGTAAAATGGCTATTTGGGTAATGAGGGTAGAAAAATGACCGTAGTTGTCTGTCAGTCATATAATGCAGGTTTAGGGGGTCCACCTCAAAGAGCATGCACAGAGAACTCAAAATTAAACATGATTCAATGACTCGTGAATGTAAGTACACACTGATGGCCTAAGACACGAAACGAGCGGTTTGTGTGAGAAAATGAACCGTATTTATATAGTTTTTACCTCTTGTTAACAGCTATGTCGAACTGATCTGAATCAGATGTCCAACTGAACCGAACTGAACCGTGTCCAACGTTACGCCGGAAGTGATCTCTACGTCACGCATTGCTTACACAGAGATTTCGGAAGTTTTACCTATGTCTAAATATGTTTAGTGAGCTGTCGATCTCTATCAATGGCGTGATGTAAACTCCGCTGCCAATCAAGTTTCCACCCGTATTTA
This sequence comes from Pimephales promelas, assembly GCF_988280905.1. Taxonomy (NCBI): domain Eukaryota; kingdom Metazoa; phylum Chordata; class Actinopteri; order Cypriniformes; family Leuciscidae; genus Pimephales; species Pimephales promelas. The sequence continues at coordinate 7,468,719 of NC_142772.1, read as the reverse complement.
AATGGACGCCAAAATGAACGTGAAGGAGTCAACTTGGTTTTCCAGGTGCTCGTCTTTGTGTTGTTCTTTTGTTTAATTTACGTTTAATAAATAACAGTCTCAACCCAATTCGCATTTTGACATTGTTTTGCTTTCCCTATAGTTTTTTTTTGATGGCGTTGAAAAAAGTGGAGAGGTTAAATGTCAAGTGACTTACACAGCTACAACTTACAGTATATAGCAATCTTATTACTATTTATTTGCTCCTGTTGTGTTTTGCAATTACCTGTACTTTTCAATTTTTAACTACGTTAAAAAAAAATCATTTCATACCAAAGTACAATAAATATCACATACTTTAAAACTTTTACTGAAGTAGTATTGTAAACGGTGACTAACTTCTACCAAAGTTTCTCGTATGATATCTATACTTTTACTCAAGTGTGGCTTTTAGGTACTTCATCCACCACTGGTTTAGCACATGACTGCAGATCTTTGAAAAGTACCTATGAGTTATTATTACTACAGGGGATGCCTAGCCGGTCAAAATACAGAGAACTTTACTGCTTCACTGCCTGTGACCCCTCTAGCAGGAAAAAGTCAAGGAAAATGTCTGTGAAAGTGATTTTGTGCCACTTTAGGAGTGCACCACGAGGCTAGTTCACTTGCAGAATGCTGTCTGAAGTAGTGAGTTTAGGTATAAGGGTGCAGACCAGTGGTTGTTCTCTATAGGCAAACATCAGTGCCTTGAATTGGATGCGAGTGGCTATTGGCAACCAATGCATGTTGATGAAGAGAGGTGTGATGTGTGCTCTCTACGGCTAGTTATATACCACTCTTGAATTCTGGATCAGAGGTTTGACTGTACATGTTGAAATGCCTGCCAAGAGAGAATCACAATAGTTTGGATAGAACAAGAGCTTGGACAAGGAGTTGTGTAGCATGCTCTGATAGTAAGGGTCTGATCTTTCTTATGTTGTATAAGGCAAATCTGCGGGACTGGGCAGTTCTAGCAATCTGATCATCAATCACAACTCCAAAGGCTGTCCTGGAAGGAGTTATGGGTGATTAACCTAGCTGAATGGAAAAGTTGGGATGAAGTGTTGGGTTGGACGAGACCACAAGCTGTTCTGTTTTTGCTTAAGTTGAAGATGGTGGTCCATCATCCAGACAGAAATATCTGTCATGCAGGCTGAGATGCAAGCAGCCACCGTTGGAACATTTGGCTGGAATGAGAGGTAGAGTTGTGTGTCATCAGTAGAGGTGGGCGATGTATCGTTTAGACGATAATATCAAAATTGTTGTCTGGATGATATGCAAAATTGGGATATCGAATATTTCATAATTTGCACAATCCAACCCTACTACCTGCTACTAATTTGCAATACAACTACGGAGTTCTTACCTGTGTGTTATGACGTTTCTTATGTTGAAGAAACAATTCAAAAACGTAAAGAGTAAAGCAGATGTACGATTAATAAAATAGCTTCTAGAAAAGGCAAAATAGTGTTGTTTGCGGAAAACTGAAGTCTGAAGTTAAAAAGTTTTCCTTAAAGGGCACCTATTATGCCCCTTTTTACAAGATGTAATATTGGTCTCGGGTGTCCCCAGAATGTATTTGTAAAGTTTCAGCTCAAAATACCCCACAGTTAATTTATTATAACCATTTGAAAATGTAATTTTTGGGGCGTGTTTTAAAATGAGCTGTTTTGGTGTATACGACCTTAAATGCAAATGAGCTGCATATCCCCACCCTGCCTTTGGATGAGGGCGTAACTTGATACCTATGGCAGTTGGTAAGCAGAAGGGCTGAGAGAGTCTCTCTATAAATAGTCTCTGATCAGACCCAGATGACGAAGAGACTCCAGCAGAATAAACACAAATGAGAATGGACCAGGACGTCTCGGTATGGTTATTTGATACATTTATGTACTTGTAGAGTTGTAATCGCGTCCCCTTTGAAATTATGGATGTGTAACACACACACACACACACACACACAAACACACTAACGTTGGCACAATTTTTTGAAACTACGTACACGTAACAGGACCCTCGCATAAATGTAATTTCACTTGTACGTAGAAAACTTTATCAGAGTATGTCATGTTTACTTGTCATACAGGTGCTTCTGTGGCAAATGTGAGAAGATGGCTAACTTACAGAACAACAACATATATGCAGTTTTTAATACAATATCATTAGAAATATATATAAACGTGTGGTTACACACTATACAAACAAGGTTTAAATTATATTTAACCTACACAGACATCCTACGAAGACGACGACAACATCTTTAGACACATTTGTTGTTGAATTGGCTGACATCGACTGAAATGACTATTTGCTGAAAAACACTTACTGTTGCTAGAGGTGTCGTTGGATCGCGAACAGTAGAAGACCATCCACAGTTGAGAATTAACTTTGAAGCAAGACCTGCTTTCAATTGACCCATGTTCACAAAACAGTCAGAAAATGATTTGCTCAAACATATACTTATTTTTCTAATTTAAAAAAAATATATATATATTTTTAAATTTTTTCTTATTTTTTTTTTCAGAGCCACTTAACTTATTTTCAGTGGCTCTGATGTCGGAAATAAGTGAAAACTACTATGTATGCCATTATTACATCCCATCCCACAACAGAACACTTATGATTCTAGGAGACATTACCGGCTGTCGTTGAAACAATGGAGGATGCTGTACAGATCACAGAGGGCGGGGTCTATGCCACAAACACACTGTCAATCAAACCCCTTGCTCAATTCTACGTCACAAAGCGCTGAATCTTAGAACAGCTCGTTCTGAGACAGTGCATATGACTTATTGAGATTGTAAAAAAAACACTGGGTGGATTTTTATAGGGTGGTTTTGCTCACACACTGCCAACACACATTTATGTTCAAACACCATGTAAAAGTGAATTTTCCATAATAGGTGCCCTTTAAATGTAAGTGGCATCCTCAAGTGACGAGCTTCGTGCCAGAAGAGCTAACAGTGAGACGTGGGTCAGCTTCTTTAGCCTGGAGATGGTTTGTTTTTTAGAGCCAGTGCAGTATACAAAACTTATTACCAGTGTTGTTTGAAGTACATAATTTAATACTTGAGTAAAAGTACATCTTGTTCTACTTGCTGTAGAAAATACTTTAATGCTTTTTACTTTGGAAACTTTGGAAAAATGTAGGAGAGATTAGAGTATTATATTAATCTTTTAAATATAGAGGCATAAAAGTAATCAGTTCTCAAAAAATAAATAAATAAAATACAGATCTACTTAAGTTACTTACAGTTTACACTGGTGTTTACCAAAGAAGTGTTTTGTAATTTCAAAAGCATGTCTATTACTAATAGAGTACTGTTTGCTACTTACATATATTGTACTGAAAAAAGCACTGTTCTTGTATTACAATAAAGATTTAGTACTGTAACTTGGTTCATGTTTAAATCAATATGTATGTCTATCTTTATGTACTAGTAATTGGCTTTATGCACAGCTCCACTACTTCCTGAACTTCAGCCAGCTCCTTGTTTCCTTTCTGCCATTATTGGACAAACTGATTAATCCAGGTGTGTCTGACCTCAGTAGTCACCTCAGTGGATTAATCAAGTTTGTCCAATAATGGCGGAAACAAGGAGCTGGCTGACGTTCAGGAAGTGGTGCAGCTGTGCATAAAGCCAATTCTATACAATAATAGGTCAAATGCAGCAAGTCAAAAGACCAACTGGATCTTATTCGCCAGTTTGCACACATTTCTTTGAAAGATTGCAAAAATATCGTCTGAATATTGATATCGAGATATTGAAAAAAAATGAATTGTTGTTAATATCTATCACCACTAGCATAGCTGTGATAGGAAAATCAATGTTCCGAATGAGATATCCTAGTGATGAAGCACTGAGAGGCTTCCCCTTATTGCTCCAGAGTGATAAACCTTTTGAGTCCTCCAACACCCTCTGCCTGGAAATGCCAGAGCATCTGGTGCTCCAGCCTGAGAACCGGGCCCAGGCTGGGTCCAATATATGTGACCCAGCGGGGATATGTGCATTTCTTCCCCGGCTGCTTCTAAATGGAAGCCTGTGTCTTTCTCTTGGGCTAAGTCACCAAGTATTTATATGAAGTACAACCTTAGTCCATATATATACACATAACTCCTTTGGGGAAGAATGTGAGTTCCGCAGCGTTTTCCTTACTAACAGAAAGGGCATGCCTCATAATCTCACTGTATGTGTTATCATGGAACAACAGTGACAGATCTACTCTATGTAAGCCCTTTCCTATCATCCTTCCAGGCAAAAAGGGGCAAGAGGCGTGCACTGGATGGGGTTCAGCAGCTTTGGCCCTTTGGTAGGGATTCCTATTCGTCGGTCTCGAAGTGGCATTGACTAACCGCCTGAAGAGGAACGTCTCGGTTACATTTGGTAACACTTGTGGTAACCCTTGTCCCATGGCAAAAAATTTTAGTCTGGATTTTTTGGCCAGAGGCTAAAGATTACAGTCAGTAGTAGGGGCTGTCCCGCATTTTCTCAACCTGCACATAGAGGGCGGGATATCACTCACAGAATCAACACACAGTGTCAGCCATCTTTTTTGGAAGCTAAGCTAGCAGAGTCTTGTTCTGTAGAGAAAGCTGAGTAGTAGGGGTTACCATCCTCTTTTTCCAGGACATGTCCGGCTGTCGATGTCCAGGATTCAGCTTTTGCTTTCTGCAGGCACCATTCATTGTTTACATGCACACCTTGTGTTTCAGTCTAACTGAATACATTGCGATTCGTGAATCTGAATGTAGTGTTTACATGAATGCTAAACAAGTGATCAGTTGTTGTGCGTTTTAAGATTGCTAAGAAAATTCCCGCACCTCCGTGAGAGATACGAGATTGGTGCGTCTCACAGAAGTTACGCCACCGGCCTCGCACTGTTCTCCCGCGGCCCTCACTCATCCTACTCGCCACAGTAAACATGATGAATGACGACTGTAGAACGCAAAAGCCGAATCCCGGACATTTTGGGCGATCTCGAATCACGTTTTCGGGCAGACTCATCACGGAGACTCACTATTAGCCTAGACTTGTTGTTTAACTACTGCACTCTGTTACCAGTAGGCGTGGCATCTTAGGTCAGTGAAGCACGTGCATTCTGGGAGTTTTTGTCTTTCATCCACATAAGCCAAGAATAGATTTTCTGGCTTTTCTCAGTCTAGAAAGCTCCAAATTCAAAATTAATTTCACATTTCTTCTACATAAATGACCTATTTTAGATACACATTCATCTTTCCAGAGGTGAAGTATCCCTTTAAGAACATCTTATAAAATTTTGATTTTAGCATAGACAAGAGGGAAATGTTTGCTTGAGCTCAACTGTAATTTTTGAGCCACAAGCACCACCAAACAGAATTATAAAGACTGTTTGAACAGGTTTCCCGAACACTCCCCTGTCTGCTATTGATCAGATAACCCTCTCCCAAACACTCCATTGGTTGAGCTAATTTTGGCCAGGATTCTCAAACAAACAAGGCAATGTTTGATTGCGAAACAAATTATTAATCTTTAAAGTACTGAAATTCCTATATTTTTTGAAAACGTCTGTCTCATTTAACACTTTTCAAGGAAGAATATATATCAGCTGGGTGAGATGACTTGAGATTCAGCTAGGCTTCAGCAAAAACAGGCCATAATGTTCCACATAAATCACTCCGAAAGAAAGACCTATAAAAATGCTAAAAGGATAAAAGTTTAAGCTTGCCTTTCACAAAGAAGTGAAGTATCTCACAAAATCTGCTCTGATAAAGAGAATAGAACTGAGTGTAGTCTATCTGTTTCCTTAGCTGGGAAGTGGACATGACATGAGGTCCAGTCTGAAGCTGCCACAGATCTTCTGAGGGACAACGGGCTCGAGATGTCATTGCTACAGTGCAAAATCAGCTTGGAGTCAATGCCAAGGGAGGTAGATGAATGTAAATACAAACTGAAGGATTGTGTTAATCAGCCTGGATAAGGAAGTTTCCCATTAGCTTTCTCTGATGAACTCTATTTTAGTTCAGTTCTGTCACATCTACTGAGTGTTTTTTCTTTTTGTTAAAAATAAAAAAAAGAAACCGCCGATAGTATAGGGCCCTATGTTTTCTATGAAGACAAATTGCAGAATCCAGTCATTATAGTGGAATTTATAACGTGACTTTTCACAGAATTTAACACATTTTGGATGAATAAATCAAATGTAGGGCTGCACACCTAATCAAAACACTACATGGAGTGTCAGTGAATATTAAAGTGCAAAAATAAAGAGTGGCGTGGTTTCATCTGCTGTTTTCTTCCATGTTTCAATATTAACAAACCTGCCTGTTGTGCAGCACTTTGTTTGCCAAAAAATAAATGTAATTGTTGATTGATTCAAAGTGCTGATACGGCAATAATAAAGATTTTCAGAGAAATTGAAAAGTTTACAATGTTACATTTTAAATGTATAGCCTAGTTTTAAAGTAAAATAAAAAGAATAAAAAAAAAAATGTTTTTTTGATGCATTTAAAAAAAAACATTTCTTAACTTTTCTTAAAAAAAACAAGTTTAGCCACAGAGACAGTCAACATTGACAACATTATTTGTTAACCGTTAAAGTTCTATGAATGAATTTGATTAGACATGCTTTTGAATATTTAATTAAACTAATAAAATGCAATCCAAAGAAATAAACACTGAATTTGGGAGAAAAATTTGAGCCTTAAAAACGTTATACATTTTTAATATTTTAAATAATTTAAAAATGTTAAGATTTCAAATAATCATAGTTCACTTTTGAAAAAAACTTTTGCTGATAATTTACTCACCTCCATGTCATCCAAGATGTCCATGTCATTCTTTCTTCAGTCGAAAAGAAATTAAGGTTTTTGATGAAAACATACCAGGATTTTTCTCCATATAATGGACTTCAATGAGAATCAAACAGTTCAAGGTCCAAATGAGAGTTTCAATGCAGCTTCAAAAGGCTTTAAACGAACCCAGACGATAAATAAGGGTTTAATCCTGCGAAACGATCGGTCATTTAAAAAATAAATAAAAAAGTTTAAGTTTTAGAAGCACAAATGCTCGCCTTGCTCTGTTCTGTGATGAGCTTTCATGACTCTCCTGTTCAAACTCGTTCATCAAAATGAACAAATCTTTTTTTTTTTCGAGTCATGACTCGAATGGTCCTTGATAAGACCCTTATTCATCGCCTGGTGTCGTTTAAAGCCCTTTGAAGCTGCACCGACTCTCATTTGGACCTTGAACCGTTTGGTTCCCAAAGTCCATTGTAAGGAGAAAATCCTGGACTGTTTTCATCAAAAACTTTCTTTTCGACTGAAGAAAGAAAGACGTGGACATCTAGGATGACATGGGGGTAAATTATCAGCAAAAGTTTTTTTTTAAAAGTGAACTACTCCTTTAAGCATTTATTAATCTAATGTTAAACTGTATATATTTTATAATTTTAATTAATCATACATTCTACAATTATAGATGCCCTTCTTTTAATAATATTGTAATATTTTGTTAGTTCTTCTGTGTGAATAGAAGCTCATTGAGGCCACAAGAGCCTGGCACACTGAACAGAATTGTCAAGCATTGCATGCTCTCTTAGAGTCAAAAGGACCATTAACACAGCAGGGAGTTCGCTGTGGGAGTTAACACCCTCCCGCTGAGCGACACGGCACACCAACTTCCTCTTATTCTCCAATGACTGTACATAAAGCTTATGACTGAAATTCTGCTAACAAAATGGCTACCCTTACGAAAAAAGTAAGCTTCAAGTTCATTTTATGAAGCCTAATGTTCAATATATTTTTAAGTATGCATTATGTAGTATACTAATGTCAATATGTACTACTAGTAAACTTGTAAGTACAGATGGCATGACTTTTTTAGGTTGATCTGTATGTTTTTTGACAGTAAGTAATTTGCTCATTTTAGAGGTAAACGCTAGGAACGATAAACACAAATGTGTTTTCTTTCAATTTTGCCCAGTGTCATCTGTATAGTTTTTATCCATATTTTGAAGAACCTTTTATTTTTATATTATCAGTTTTACTTCACGAAAATAGATCCAAATTCCAAACAACTCGTTTGAGCGGTTTAGAGTCGACTCTTTCTTTTGAGATAAACTAACTTTATTTATAATGTACTTTCAGCTTTTAAACTTTGCAGTCGGTTTAATTTCACATACAACTACATCACACACTGCATGAAAGGTATTTTTTCAAAAATCCATAATAGGGGGACTTTAATAATAATGACCTTGATTTTACCATATTGTTTAGTTCCATTTAATTTATTTTCCACAATCAAGTAATTATTTTCACAAAAAGCACTCATAGTAACAGCTCAGTGTACCTTTTTAACCCTTTAACTTTCAAGCCAAGGAGCCAATGAAAAAATGTATTTTTCTTAAAATTATTATTATTGAACATTTAAAAATGACCTAAATAATACAACTCAACTGTACAGTTTAGATATCTGTTATGATAAATCTTGTTTTACATGTGTAGTAGGCTACTAATCTTTTTTGAATATAACTACATACCTAACATTGTTAGAAGGTCCTAGATTCCTTCCAAATTTTTAAGGGTTCAAATGAAATTATATTTATTCATAAGGGGTGTTAAACGAGTAATACTTTACCTTGGTATAATGTGGTCAATGTAATATCAGGCCATTTTCAATGTTTTTAATTCATATCATTTTGATAAATTTAGCTAATTTCAGTAAATTATATTTATTCAGCAATTAAAAGCATTTTACACAACAAGTATGCTGCAAGCTTTGTAAAATATCTTAATCTATCTCCCATTAATTATATATATTTTTAGTCATTTTACTTGAGATACTGAATGTATATCATGCAATAGATGCAATACAGACAGTGGCGTATGTTTGATTTTGAAATTGGTGGGGACGGGGACATCAATATATAAATATATTTAAGTTTTGATTGTAATTATTGCGAGAGATATATCCAATGCATTCTCATCCTAGGGCGTCATATAGTGACTCTTTTGACATTTTGTCTAAATCCAACGCACATGGCACCCTTTACCATCAATATAACACGTACAGAGCTTCGGTTATGGTAGGTTTAGGTCTGGGGTAGGGGTAGGGTTCTGCCCATATATTTCTGCGTCTTATATTGACACTTAAGGGTGTTGTGTCCATGTGCGTTGGATGTAGACGAAATGTCAAAAGCGTCAGTATATTACGCCTTGGGATGAGACCGGGCTAATATCAGTGTCATTGCATATTGGTGTAGAGACGTCCCTACTAAATTCTACGCCCCTGAATTCAGACATGCTTCTTCCGCCATGTTGGCATTTTCAGGTGACCTTGTGTTTCTTCCACGTCATTTATTAACCCTTTCCCAAGGCCTCATGGGATAGTAAAGTCTCCTTTGGATACATATTTTTTAGATACAAAATATTGTCATCCCAATCCAGGTACTTTTCAACCACCATTTTATGGATACTGTGAATTCAGACATACTACTCTCCTATAGCCTGCTGTTTTTTGGTGTTTTTTTTTTCTTTCTTTTTTTTTCTTCTTTTTACCTAATACATTGTAGGGAAGTGGGTATATTCAGATGTGGAGATCTGCTTGGTGCCATTCTGATATGTTACACACATTTTATTACCCAATCTAGAAATCACCTAAATTTTATTCCACAATTTATTAGTGTGGTATAGGATCTCCTTTTGCGACTGATACAGCATCAGTTCACCTTGAGAATTATAGAGAGACGGTGGCCAAAGAGATTTTGATCCATTCCTCTTGCAGAACAGCGACCAGGTTGAGTACGTGATACTAGTGGTGGAAAACGTTCCCTGACTTGCTCCTCCAAAACAGCCACTCTGTCACCAATCTTGCTGTGTATATTGATGTAACAATGTTTGGGTTCACATGGTCCTCCTGAATGGTTTGGTAATCCCAAGCGGCAACATTCTAATCTGAAAGATGAAGCCTATCGGAAGTGCGATAAACTGCAATACATCTCAAATCCGCTAGAGGCCGGTCCCAAAAGGGAGCAAATATCCATAGACGTCATGTTATAATGTCCGTTTTCACAGCATAAATGTTTACAGTTTGGTCCCATGGACTTTTATTGTAATCTTCAATATGTTCCGCGTGCCTGACAACTGTGAGGGGGTGAATTTTTTTTTTTTTAAGGGCGGTTAACTTTGATTGACAGCTGATAACGGGCTGCGCCGAGTGAATTTGACGTCTCGGCCATGATCTGACGCAACGCATCATACCACCTCTGTATCCTTTCTGAAACTTTTGTATTTTGTATTTTCCAAGATTTTCCAGTATGGCGCCGCCCATACCCCCCATAAACAGCTTGAAACCCGTTCTTCAGAGAGTCTATGAGTGATGTCACAGACGCTTTGTCCATACTTTTTACAGTCTATGGGTAATCCTTGGTAGTGACATGCCCATCTAGCAAGTCTTGGGCCTCTGATCCGCCCCCATGTTTAATACTTGGCACTCGAAAGTCTGGGGGGTAAGCCTTTTTGGGCATTCTCTACACCATAACTCCCACGGATGTGGGAAAGACAGTGATAATGCATTCAACAGAGAACAATACATGATTCACATTCTCCTCAACCCAAGATTTGCTCTGCTGGCACTATTGAAACCTGACATTTGGCATTGGCACATGTGACTAAAGGTTTGGCTATAGCAGCCTGGTCTTGAATATTAAAGGGATACTCCACTTTTTTTGGAAATAGGCTCATTTTACAACTCCCCCAGAGTTAAACAGTTGGGTTTTACCGTTTTCGAATCCATTCAGCCGATTTTCTGATATTTAGAAGAATTTCAGTAACCAGACAGTTTCTTCTAAATATCAGAAAATCGGCTGAATGGATTCGAAAACGGTAAAACCCAACTGTTTTACTCTGGGGGAGTTGTAAAATGAGCCTATTCATGAGCCTGGAGTATCCCTTTAAACCTGTGGGCTTACTGATGTTTCCATATTTCTATTGTTTACAACGGTTTGATTCCCAGCTTAAAGGCTATTTCCACCAGACATGAATATGTATTGAAAGTGGGTCATATATGGATCTAATTTGGGTCCTTCTTGGCTGATAAAAGGCAAAAAATGACTTTTTAGTGCTTGTGGATTGTAGACAACAATCCCCATAGTGCATTGCAATGCTCAGCTCCGCAGGCCACTCCCACTACTCCACCCATCAATGTAGACTAGAGTTGAGCTCCACTCAACACAACTGCCTGGAAATTATTTCGCAGAATGAAATCAGATAATGCGCGCTAATATAATATGATAGTTTAAGCCGGCGCCCGCGCCATCAGCCAATGGATTGGCGTGATTCTATGGGCTTCAGATGGCACACTTGACACGTAATTTTACACATGAAATGCAGCCAAACCTTGGAGCGTTTTGTCTTCGGCATCTTCATTAATCCACTCACTATCAGACCTTCCGGGAGTCTCCGCATATTGATAATGACTCCCTGATGCCCGCAAATTAGTTAAAATCTCCCGTAATCTAGAGCACCTCATGACACAGAGACTCAGGCACCGAAATTTTCGTTTTTATTCGGTCTGGTTATTACCGTTTACGTCGGAAACCGGTTCCCTATTGGCACCGCGTTTCGGTACCCAACCCTATCCATAATACACCCGTCTGCGTATTCAGTACCTTCGGCCATATTTTCAAAAAGTTTCTGCCGGTGAAATCAAACGCACTGGCACTGATCTGTGATAAGTCTGTTAGCGCATTAGGTCCAACCCCCTATGGGCGGGTTTGAAAGGGTGGGAACTAGTGCTTGTAGTCTTTACAGAAATCCCTCGTTTTAACTTCCTCCTACAATGACGTAAAATGACGAGTATTTCGTCATTGTAGGAGGAAGTGAAAACGGTAAATAGCGGATTTCTCTTTTCTCAGGGGAAAATGAGAGAGTGTTGCACGACCATTTAATAGTATGACTGGATTTCTAACAATGGAAATGTTAATGCAAATGGGTGGAGTGTCCCTTTAACTGATTTCTTGTTTGACCCTGTTATTTGATGATCAGCAACTTTGTTCTTTTGTGTGACCGACTGAAATGTGGAAACTGAAGCCGTCACCTGAAAAATAAAAAGTCCCATCCCTCCACACCAAGACTATAGAAGAGCTGTAGAAGATTTTAGATAGGCTACATAGTGAACTTAATTTATTAAACATGAGCAGAAGGATTTGAAAACCACTTACTTTTATTTTTAAAACCATATACTTTTGAAAAGTAAATTGTTGCGCCAATTCAATGGGGTAATTTGAAGTAATAATGATTTTATGAACAATTTCGAACAATTAATGAATTCTGCTTTTTCATAAAAAGGCTCTATGAATGTCTGAGACTGAGACACAGTAGGCTGTAGGTGGTCATTTGGCATACATTTGTATCTAGCGCCTTACAGCACACTTATCATGTGGACATTCCTATTTAACCAGGGGTTAAGTGTCTTGCTCCAGGGAACAATGGTTATAGCTCATTACTTGCTCCTTGTGGAGCTTCAACAGACAAACTTGGATTACTAGCCCTGAGCTTTGGTTACTATGACATACAATGCTGTTCTTTCTGTCAAATGTTCAGATATCGAATTGAATTTCACATCACTTTGATGTTATGGAAGTCCATAGGCCATGCCACAATTAGTTGTCATCAATCAAGCAGAAGTATTTTATTTACTCAAATAGCCTACATGAAAGATGTTTTTCCAATTTGTCTGAGAATGTCATCAACTGTGCTTAAGAATAAAGTGATTAATATGGAGATGTATTCGGCTCATGCAGAGCCCCTGGATTCACATAATATAAGAATGTGCTACACTGTTCCATGCAGTGCAAGACCACAGGCATTTAAAGGGGCTATTAATCTTCACTAGGTGCTCAACCTTGCACTGAATGTTGCATAAATAAGCCAACGCGAAGGTCAATATAAGACAAAAGTGGCTTGAAATCCTGCCCCAAATTCTGTTTAACACCTTTGTGACTTTCATTTGTTCAAATAGATGTGTTTACAACAATCAACTGGACAATAATCACATTACTTTAACATCAATACCTACCCAGGGAAGCATTAAAATACCTCAGCATTGAGCTTTAACAAGTAATTACAAGCATAATTTTAAAATGGATTAATGATACAAGACATTTCTTCAAAACCCTAAATAAAAATAATAATAATAATTGTAACAAGAGTCCCAAACATTAATGCTAATGGTAACCATTATGCATGTTTTATGTAGTTGTCTGCTAAGAATTTGGGTGTTCTGTTTGACAGTAGCCTTAAGTTTGATGAACAAATAATTGCTGTAGTTAAATATTGTTTGTATCATCTTCGATTATTGGTGAACGTAAAGCCCTTCCTGTCCTAAAAAATAAAAATACACCGTAATTGTATTTGCAACTCTCTCTATATTGGAATTTCTCATTCTTATCTCTCTTGTCTTTATTAGTCATTAGCATGATCTAGTGACCTTAACTTGCTGTCTTTTCCACAATTCAGAGTAAAATGCAGAGAGGACTCTGCATCTGCACAGTTGCACCTAATATAAAAAATATATACCAAATCTAAAAATAATACAATAGAACCAAATTTATAATTGGGTAAACATGTGAAAGCGATTTTACTTTCTCCCAGCAAATCAAAGGGTATAATCTTAAAATGTTCATGTCAGTGCAGTACTTTTACTCTCTGTACACTATCAAGACACTATTCCCACACATAATAGGCCCCACTTTGAAGTGTACTGAAAATGCATATTTAAACTACAGCAGTCTTTTGACCTTTACAGTAACTTGGAGCATGTTAGGAGGCATGCAATTGGGATATATTCATATAAGAGATATAATACCTGAAAATGATTCTTTAGAGGCTGCAGTTTCTCTGACATTTCCAGTAAGCTTGAAGGAATGTTTTCAATTTTCCATTATCAAATACTGAGGGGAAAATTTTGACAGGTAGCTCACAGTCTGTGAACTGACCATCTGATGAATATTGCAATAAATTGGCTGAATTTGGCAGTTTGAATAAGATTGTTTTGCTTTACAAAACTTTTGGGAGTGACATTACATCAGTCTGCCTGGAAACATTTATTGAGGAATTGGCTTGTTATAGTGAGTGCTTTTGCAAAAGAAATAATAGCTGGATTTATCAAAGTTTAAAAGGTTAAGGGCATAATTTGTTTTAGGTACATATAGTACTACATATTTGTTTTATTTTCTGAGCTACAATACCATTATCATTACACTACAAAGGCAGCATGATTTCTGAAGAATCATATGACACTGAGGACTGGACTTTGGATAGCAAAATGAAATGCTAAATTAATTTATGCTACATTTCAGTGTTAGATGCTATTGTATGGAGTTTTCTATCAAAAGCTACTATCAATGCTGTGCTTATAACACTATGGGAACATCTTTGTGTGACTGGCTGTAAAGCATGTGTGGCAAACACGCAAATAATCTCGGTTTTAAATAACCTCTGACGATCACGTCATTGGAATGCGTGCTCCACTTCAAACTCAACCTTCTTCTGGGAAGAGCGATCCTGCACGTCCTTGAGATCATGTGGCTTGCGTGTCGATCTGAAGTGTGTGTGTATATATATATATATATATATATATACGTATATATATACGTATATATATATATATATATATATTCTGTATGTGTATATATATATATATATATATATATATATATATAAAGAATCCACTCAAAGATCCACTGTAGTACAATTGTAAACGTTGTTTACATATATATATATATATATATATACACACACACATATATATACATATATATATATAAACAACGTTTCCAGTTGTACTACAGTGGATCTTTGAGGCCTAAAGATTATAAAATGTTTCCGCAAGCATACCCCATTGTTCTTGTTTTACTGTTTGACAGTTTAGATCTTAGGTAATTTCATCCAGTGAAATGATTCTTATTTTCTACCATTTGTATTGCTCGTAGATGCAATTTCTGACAATTAACTGGAAAATTACTGCAAAGTATTTTGCCTCTATGGTGTTGGCAGTCTCGTACAAGCTGTCATGCACTATGGTTTGTGCCCCATCCCTTGCACTAATTACCGAGTTTGGAGCGAGAGCTAACTTGATCGAATCCATTTAGCTTGGCATCTACAGGCCAAAATGGTTAATCATCCAGTGTCATCCTGCTAATGCCCCTGAGGTATACAAAAATATGAAACACTCAGGAGGGCTGAGCACACTCAATGCAGCACATCTGAAATGACTGTACTGCATCAATGAATAATACATCCACTGAGCTGTGCAATCCTAGGTATTATGGCCGAATAAAACAATGCAGTCCCCCATGTTTGCTGTCATCCTGCTAGAATAGTGAGCTCAGATGATTATTGGATATCAGGTTTTCAGGGATTACCCATAGCGTGTGTTTTGTCATGATGTTAAACATACACTTGACAACTTATTTCAGCCACTTAAAGTCCAACTCTATGCTGCTGTTTCTTAAAGGGATAGTTCAATTTGAAATTAATTTTTGGTATGTTTTAGCTTACCTCAAGGGCATCCAAGATGTAGGTGTCTTTGTTTCCACAGCATTTTCAATTTTGATATTGTTTGGTCAAACCGTTGTTGTCTGTCAGTTATATAATGCAGGTCTATGGAGCCCACCTCAAAAAGCATGCACAGAGAAGTCAAAATTAAAAATGATTTAATGACTTGTAAATGTAAGTACACATTGATGGCCTAAGACACAGTATTTATGTAGTTTTTACCTCTTGTTAACAGCCGTCGAACTGATCTGAATCAGATGTCCAACTGAACAGAACTGAACCGTCTCCAACGTGACGCCGGAAGTGATCGCGTGCGTATGTACGTCACGCATTGTTTACACTGAGATTTCGGAAGTTTTACCTTTCACTGAACACATTTAGATATACGGGAAAACGCAATGGAAGACGATTTCGATATGTCTAAATATGTATCAATAAATCCAATACGCTTACATCCAAGATTTATCCACTTGATGTCCATAATTTATCAATTTTCCGTCATTTTTGCTGCTTGCCATTTTGGATATCACTTGATACTTTGCGTGAGGTTGTCGACCAATGACAGGCGAATCTGTCGTCCATGTTGGTGTGCGTTATAATGCATGAACCAAGCTCTGATATTGTGGAGAGAAAGAGAGACGCACGGCAAAGTAGTTTTGAAGAGAGAGAGAGAGAGAAAGAGAGAGAGAGAGAGAGAGATGCACGGCAAAGTAGTTTTGAGGAGAGAGAGAGAGACGCACAGCAAAGTTGTTTTGAAGGATAAACCAAAAGATTGGCACCAGTGAATATCATGAGGCCAAAACTTTTTTTTTTTTGGAAAAATGTCAATAGTTTTGGTTCTGTAGAAGTTATCATGTTTATTCCTGTGTTACAGGACTCCAAAGACATGAACAAACTGTTTTCTAGAAGAAATTTGCTTAGCTTTTATTTGTGTGATTTCAATAAATATTTGAGTGATTCAATTTCCGTTTTACTTTTTTATTTGTCTTTATGGTCCCATAACTTGTTTTACATTCAGGTGACATCAATGCAACACAAATATGCTGAAAGTCTAATTTGTCTTGAAAAAAAGAGGCATGTCAATTGTCTGTGCACAATAGGGTTGATGTTTTACAAGTTTTTTTAATAAATAAAACCAGACGGAAACTTAATTGTAAAAATGCCCTTGGGTCTTTAGGGGTTAAATTTACATTATGGATTATAGTAGAACTGTCATTGTAGAGCATACCATTTTAGCCTTTTCAATGAAATCCAAATGACCAAAATATCAAAAAAGTAAACAAAGTGGAACTTATGTAAAAACAAAAAAAATATGTAGGCACACACAGATATCAAGTATCGACCTGTGAATCTCAACAATGGTGACACTTATAAAGTATGTTGCAGTGCATTCTGGGTGCCACCAATCTAAACTCATTCATGGCTCCCATCATGAATTGCTGCATGAATAAATATTGAGCTTATGTGATCTGATTGTCACCATTGCTGAGATTCATACGTTAATTCTTGATGTCTCTGTCTTGATTGTTTTTTTTATTATTATTATTGATTTAATCATTTGGATTTCATTGAAAAGGCTAAAAATGGTATGCTCTACAATTGTGCTGCTTAAAAGCTAAACTTAACTATATGAGACAACAAATAAATAAAGACTACAAATAAATCGTATCTACCTTAATTCTTTGAATGGTAGTTTCTGTGAAGTAAATGGTAATTACCTATGGATGTAAATGAATTCTATAGCAAAGTTTAAAACTTTTGTTGCTGAAACTGCATTGTCATTAATTACATTCTTTTGTTTTTGCTGACCTGTTTTTTTTTCGGGATAATTAGAGGCCTACTTGTAAAATGTATAGTTCTGATTGTCGCAGTCCAAATGGCAATTGTAAAATCAATTAAACTGGTTGGTCCCTTTTCAGGTCAATCAAATATCTCTTTCTGTCTAATGGGCAGAATACGATTAACTTTATCCACAAGTTTCCTACGCCCCATGAGGCCTTGCGTCAAAAGTGGGCGCGACTTCCGGTTGGAAGTAAACAAAGCGCGACTTGACATGCTTAACACTCGTTCATTCAACAGTTGACAGTCATTCAAGTTATAGCGATCCAAACTAGCTAACGATGTGGGAACACAACCTCAACGAAATTAAAAAGGGTGAAATAACAGTACCTTTACCCTCCGCAGTCGTTGATTGGGAGTATTATAATAACATTATTAATTATCAATACTCATCAAGGCATGGTGACAGACAGATGTGCGAGCTGACAAACAATTCAAGTAAAAAAATACACACTTAGTCACTGTGCTTTGGAGTTTATTCAAAATTATAAATGAATGTGCTGCTTGAATACATTACTGGCACATTTGGTATTCTGTCAACACAGGCTTTGATCCTGAGTTTAGGTGTAACATCAGTAGCGAACAGCCAATCTCATGCTGATAGAGTTTATAAAATATAAAGAATTAAAAAAAATGTACACAGGAAGATTCGTCGTCTTTTGGGAGGTGATGAAAACTAACGTTACAGTCGTTGGCAGGTTTAGAGACGGGCTCTGGCAGGATCACTCGTTTTCAGCTTATGTTCAAAACAATCACGTTTAAGCCACTGGATTAGTTTAGTCCGGTTATACATACAACCGCGAACACCACATATTGTCCCTGAGCTCCGTAACGACATCTCTCATAAAGATTTGCGTCTTTAAATAGTAAAATAATTCTCCGAAAAACAGCTAGCATCTTCGCTAACTAACACACAAAATAGCATTGGAATGCTACTTCCGTCGCGTCACCGGAAGTTTCACCCACTTTATTTTTTACAGGAGCGCCCCTCGGAAACTTGTGGATACTAGAAGTGAGACTACAAGCATGCTCTATTGCCTGCAAAGATGCCAGGTTTCCTGCTCATGGGAAAAGAGACATTTTATTCTTAAAAATGTCTGTTGTGACAGCTTACAAGCAGTAATTGACAAAACAGCTTTGCTCTGTTACGTTTGATTTTCTTAAAATGAAACTCCTGAAGGGAAGCCTACAGAACAAACGGTGGCTCTGACAAAAAAACAAAACAAAAAAAAAAAACTTGTTTTTGTTCAAGTCTGCATGTCAAGAGACTCAGAAAATATCCACTATAATTATATTGTAAACTTTTCTGCTTTCATTACCATTGGGACAAATGAAAACTCCAAAAACACTAATGGGAAAGGTAAACATTTTATATCCCACAACGGTGTTCGAATTACTAGAGCATTACTTTAGCGGGGCTGAGACCTTCCAGTCAAAGATACTTACAGAGCTTTCTGGCATACAGTTCAGTACAGATCAGATTACAAGACAAATAAATAAGTAAATTTAGTCTAATGGAATCGTTTCCCACCACAGCAAACCAAAAACCCAATATATGTGTTGTTAACTTTAGCTGCCTGAATTAAAGTCAAAATGCATTGATAATCATCATCAGAGAACTATTCCTAAAGATAAAATATTATAATTTTGCTGATATTGTAAGAAAAGAAAACAATAAGCAATGATTTGCCGCTCTGAGGCTTTGGTATCATTCAAACTCTGTCCAGGAGTGCCCTGGACTGTAATAGATTTAAAATTTCAGCAGTGTTGGATGAGTGGATATTCATTTACCTTGACGGCATGACAGGTCTTGACAAATACGCTATTGGCTCGTCACACATATACATTTTTTTAGCCAGCAGGGAGCAGAACTCTTGACCTGTCACAGGCTCAGGGATACAAAACCTCAATGTTGCCAATGGTCCAATGTTGAGTCAAGAACGACTCTCTTTGTTAATGGGCAGCTTACACACTTAACTGTATTATTCTTTTGCGTGTATGTAGCCATTACCAGAGCAGGAAATATAAGGGGCGCCTGCAGGATTTCATCTGGACGTACACTGTTTTTTTCATTTAGTTTTCTTTAGTCTAGCATTCATGCACTTCTATAAGACTTGACTGTTGTTCAGACTGAACAATCAGTGAGAGCAACTGAACACCTGAACAAAGGTGTTTCTATACACATTATAAAACACAAAAATGTTTAAAAAAATCAATGAAATGGTAAAAGAAATCCATCTAGTGCGTATTCACGTAGGAAAACAACTGAACAACAGCATGCAACAAATGGACTTTTGTTATGAATGGCCACTTATTTACTTCATCATACCAACCCAGCAGGAGCTGAATTTTCTCAGTGTTACTACTCAAAGTAGCCTATTGTTTCAGTTGTTTGTTATTTATTTTCTTTGTTCTTAAGCACTCGATACTGGAAAACCACTTCAGATGATTTAGTGAGAGAACGGTCCAAATAAATGTGAATCTATTCAGACAGAGGTGCAAAAAGACCATTTTCTTGAAAAAAAGAAGGTACTCAAAAGTTTCTGAATGTTTGGCATCGCTGATTGTGGTAGATTTGCTGATTATCTTCCCTCAGCGCATTGCTCTGCTCACATAATCATATAGCCTACCCGTAAACATTTTAGAAAAGCTGTATTGTAAATCTGACAAGACCAGCTAATCATTAAGGTTTGAGTATGACAGAGAACTGTCATGCAGAGTGACAAAGACTAAATAAGAGCATTGCAAACATGAACCCTTTAAAGGCACTCTATGCAAGATTTGTACCTTAATATAACAGCTTTAAAGTCGTTTCGGTGGTAAACAAAGTCATAGTAGGGTGAATCATCCTAAAGCTTGGCCGGGACGCCGCTGGAAAAACCAGCAATGCAAGTTTGAGAGCGGCGCCCCCGACAAATCTCACGAGAATCACGAAATGTTTTACGGCAACGACGTCACACACATCAACAACAACATATGAAGCCACTTGAGCGTATCCAAGAAAACTCGGTCAGACTCAGAAATGTCCAGAAAAAGGAAAAGAGAATCAGACCGTGCTAGAAACCGGACAAGAGTCCCACTCGGGCAGGCTATCACTCGTTGGCGCGAGCTTAAAAGCAGCACTGGATAAAACAGCGACGCTAACCTGGCGATCTTTTTGATGGACTTTGATGGACTATATCTCTTATTTGTAAACTTGTTTGTGTTCTATGTTGTATGTTACTGCGCTGGCTTGTAGTATGTCATTTTTTTACGGTTCTGTTCATTCATCCGTTGTTGATAATTAGACCAGTTCAATAATTCCCACATATGTCTAGCTAGCTTTCGATTACCAGAGCTGTAAGCAGACTTCCTAGCAAGCAGTCATTTCTCTTAGTTTTGTTTTATTCATTATTTTTTATTGCCTAGCTTGGCACAAGAGCTAGTTTGCCAGCTGAACTCGGGTGTTGTGATGTGTATTTATCACGCAACGTTAGTCCTGTGTCTGGTTCGAATTTCTTATGGCATAGGTAAGTTACTGTGCTTATACAGACTTTAATAGTGCACTTCATGACTGTAACTTTACTTCAAATTGTGTTGATTATATGTCAATTAAATCTTGACACTGTTGATGTTGATTCCTGCGATTATCATGAGGACCATAGCTGTCAACCCTCCCGTTTTTTCCGGGTTTCTCACGTATTTTAGCTCTTTTCCCGCTGTCTTCCCGTTTGAGTATTTTCCCGTAAAATATACCGTATTTTTACTCTCTGATTGTGTGAGACGTACGGGCTCGGACAGATTCGGCTTGAAGTCGTTTATCCTCGGATGCGGTGCCGCGCGCGCTGGCCGGAGACACACTGGCTGCGTGGTGTGTCCGTTTTTTGCACGCTGCCTGCGTGACACGCGCGTCTCCAGAAAACGCGTGCATGCTAGAAATAGAACTGACACCTATTTTTCACGCGACAGGCAGGCGTGTATCTTTGCCTGGAATTTCTTTGCGTTTCCAGGCAAAAAAATAAATAAAAAATAGGAAACGATGTTTAGGCTAGCTGAATGTAATTTTGTACTCGAATACATATTAATACATTACATTTTGATGTTTGAAAGTCTAGGTTTTTACATAAATTCAGATATCAATGTAATTTAAACAAATAATAATTATTATAAATAGATTTTCAAATATATGAATAAAATATATTTTCTTTTTTTCCATTTGTTTCTTAAGCTCTTAACAATGTGATTACATGAAGAAGAAAAAAAAACTTGAAAAAAAAAAAAACGTTCTGGGCCTCAGGAGGATATAAAGATAGTGTGTCTTCTGAGTGATGGTCCACCATCAGGCTTAATAGGCTCTTTAAAGCTACACAAAATGTGTAAATGTAATTAAAATAAACACAGCCCACTTCCCTATTTTGCGGATTTTGGAAGATGTGTGATAGGCTAAATGTTGAAATTGTTGTCCAAATGCTAGAGCAACACATGCTAATCCAAATGTAGATTTTTTTCCCTTTAAATGACACTGTCTCTTTCTCTCTCACACATAGGCTAGTTATGAACACCTTAGACTTTTAAGGATTGTGCTTTATTTTTAAAGTTTGTGGGTGAGAATCGTGCAAAAAAAAAAAAATCCCTTATTTTGGGGATGGATTCCGGGAAAACTCCCTTATTTTCAATGTTCAATGTTGACAGCTATGATGAGGACATTCAATATCTTACATAATTATTAGGACATATATGATTGTAAATAGTGTAATAGAGCACAATTTGCTAACTATTATGATAAATTGTAATAATCATGTCTAATGAAATCATAACGGCCTAACACAGTCTCATCCCAAAAAGTCATATAATTGTTCTTTTTTATTGTAATGTAAACATTATAAAGTGTCAGATGACATCAATAAAGTTAAATGTATGTTGCATTATTTCATAACATTGGCCGTTCAGTGCAGTCTCATCCCAAGACGTCATAGAACTGACGTCTTGGGACGTCTTTTGACCATACGTCAACATCTGCCTTTTTAGGGTACCCTTAAACGTCGGTTAGATGATGTTATCGGATCCTAACCCTACCCCAGACCTAAACCTACCCCGTCACCTAACCGACGTTAAAGGTAAAGCGTCAGTTGTATGATGACCCGGGATCGTCATGTAACCGACGTTTAAGGGTACCCTTGTCAAAAGACGTCCCAAGACGTCAGTTATAGAGTAGTCCTACACTATAGGCTATTTACTTGTGATTTAGCGCAAATAATGTAAAAACGTTATAAGCCAGCAAACGCGATAAGCTACTTTATTATTATAAAGTAGTTTAACACTTGACATATAATTATAATCATCAGTAGTTCAGTAGACTATGTAGTAACAGGGGAGTTATGGTTATTTATGACAGTGCAAGTACACCACAGCGGCTCTAGGGCTCAACCCACGAAAGGAACGACATGACTCGAAAAAAGATTTGTTCATTTTGATGAACGAGTGCAAACAGGAGAGTCACCAACACGCATCACAGAACAAAGCAAGGCAAGCATTTGTGCTTATAAACTTAAACTTCGTTATCAAGTTTTGAAATGACCAATCGTTTCGCTAGAGAAGATCCTTATTCATCGTCTGGTGTCGTTTAAAGCCCTTTGAAGCTGCACTGAAACTCTCATTTGGACCTTGAACCGTTTGGTTACCTCGAATGTTTTCATAAAAAACCTTAATTTCTTTTCTACTGAAGAAAGAAATACATGGACATCATGGATGACATGTTTTTTTTGTTTTTTAAGTGAACTACTCCTTTAAGGGTTACAAAACAGGGTCCAGTTTTTGGTCAGTTTAGATGTCTGTGGTCAGAATCGCATTACTATTTCAGTCAAACCACATCAGAATTTGTTTGGAAATGGACCCCCCTGAAAATAATATGATTCTTATACTTTATATATTAGTATGTTATGTTTCTAACTTTTATGGAGGTTAAGTCCAAAGCCTCAACTACTAGTCACACTTCAGTTTGTGGTTTCAACAGCTCGTCTGTGTGAGCTTCTCCACTTCTGTGAGGGGCATCCCGCTTTCTTTCCCTTCTTATTCCCCTCTGTGAAAACAGGTCAATAAATGTCCAAAGTGACAAAGCTCACTTCCCTCCTAAGTTCCTCCATCCTCCCTTCTAGTCGCCTGGCTTTCGTGACCCTGGTGCGAGCTAATGAGTCATGGTAATGAAACCAGACAGGGTGCAGAAGCGTTAGCCTACTGCTAATAAAGACTGACGGCACAGCTCCACACTCATTCCCTTCAAAACCTCTTCTCCATTCCCACAGTCGCCCTCTTGTTTTCTCCATGCTGTGGGGCTGTGAGTGAAGATACAACGCCACACTTTTGAGATGTGCCCCGAGGATGCGCTTGGTTAATCAAAAAAGGCAACGAGGTAGTGATGTAGCCTTGATTTCACACATATTTTACACAGCGGTGCATTTCTTGCTCCTTGTAATCACGACAAAAGAAGTCAAACGACCTTCTAAATCAGATTTATATGTTGTAACAGCTGTGGATGCTTGTTTGTATGAGCTCCGCTGAGGGTACAGGCACTATCTCTCAGAGACGTGATTTCTTCTGCAGACACAATCATCGCAACACACAGAGGTCTCTAAGTTGTTCAGGTGTAAGGTTTTATGACCCGGTGCACCTCATACATCCGCTCACATTTTTATTGAGGGATTGTTGCCAAGAAATCCCAAACACAACTTTATTTTTTAACTTTATAACTTTATTTAGTTTTTTTTTTTTTTTCAGAGTTAGTTGGAGGATTTCACTTGCATTTTGTATCTAGACAGCATTTTTCTGCTGCACATATTACATACAGAATCTTAAAAATTCTCACCATGTTTTTTTTTTTTCTTTTTCTGGTGAGTTCAACAACAACAAAAAATGAGCTGTTTTTTTTCAGTTTTATTATTTTCTTGAGATAGGGGTAAGTGCCGTGTTTTGTGAGGAAATTAATTCGAGATCATGAGAAAACAACTTGAGATCATGAGAAAATTTAACAATGTTAAATTTCAAGAAAATTAAATAGTTATCATGAGAAAAAAAGAAATGCATGGAATTTTAGAGCTTTTGTACATCAAAGGTTAACCATCTATTGTCTACCATTTACTGAATTTTAAACATTATTTCAAACACTTTCTGTTATTTTAACACAAAAAAATGTAGGTATTAGCACTTTACAATAAGTTCACACTAGTTAACATTTCTTAATGCAGTGACTAATATTTTTTAAAAATGAGCAAGACATTTGTTAGAGAATTTATTCATC
Source organism: Pimephales promelas (assembly GCF_988280905.1). NCBI lineage: Eukaryota > Metazoa > Chordata > Actinopteri > Cypriniformes > Leuciscidae > Pimephales > Pimephales promelas. The sequence continues at coordinate 7,444,054 of NC_142772.1, read as the reverse complement.
TTTGTTAACTTTAGTTAATAAGAACACAACTGTGCATTGTTAGGTCATGTTATCTCTGGGCCGTTAAATAATATTAACAGATACAACTTTTGTTTTTAACATTTTAATTAACATATTTAAGTACTCTTAATAAATGCAACCTTAAAGGGATACTCCACCGGGTTTTCATATTAAACTATGTTATTCCCTTAACTAAGACGAGCTGAGCATACCTCTCTCGTCTCAGTGCGTGCACTATATCGCTCTGTATTGCCGCAAAACTATGTTAGCACTTAGCTTAGCCCAGTGCATTAAATATGGGCCAAAAAGAGAAGCGACCAAACACTTCCTCGATCGTTTTGTCGCATGTCACGTTGGCTGCATTGACGGAAATAAGAGGGAGGGGGAGAGCGAGGAAGCGGGAGCCGGTAAGAGGACTTTTCTCGAGTGAAGGTATTATTGCGCCAAGTTGAAGTGCTCTAAAGCACTTTTTTATGGTATTCCGCCATACAATATAGTCATCAATTTTAAACGCTTAGAAAAACACAACGTTTTATTTTGTGTCACCAGCCTAGGTCGAGTTACACTAATCGAGTAACTGTGTTTAAATAGGGAAAACGATCGAGGAAGTGTTTGGTCGCTTCTCTTTTTGGCCCATATTTAATGCACTGGGCTAAGTGCTAACATAGTTTTGCGGCAATACAGAGCGATATAGTGCACGCACTGAGACGAGAGAGGTATGCATCAGCTCGTCTTAATTAAGGGAATAACATAGTTTAATATGAAAACCCGGTGGAGTATCCCTTTAATGTAAAGTATTGCCAACATAGAGTATCTGGTCTATTGCATTTCCTTACTTTAGGAACATTCAGGGACTTTATGCTAACTGGGTTTAAAATGAAAGAAAAGGGGAGAAGAAGTTTTAACATGCTCCTGTAAAAACACGCTGTTGGGGATAATTCATTGGGATATTGATGACTGCAAAAGGCTATATTTTTCACATTGCAAGAGCAGAATATAAAACAAAAGCCAAGAAACCGCAACACAGAGCTTGGTAAGACTAAAGAGGTCATCAGTATCACATTGGACATTTATGGTTTTAGAACCAGTCCATCAAACTGATAGCTAATGATACTTTATAGCCTATTGTTATTCACAAATAAATTAATCAGACAAACCGGTGTGAATCATCAAAAATACATGATCAGTTTGGATTTAAATCGGTTGGAGTGACTCCAAGAAGCTGTACTCTAGCAACTTAGTTTGAACTTAGCTTAACAATTTTTTTTCTATAAAGTATTTAGCTGATATAGTGTTCTGAAAATGCTTGTTCATTCCAGAAGTAAAGAGGGACTTTTACATGTAAAATACAGTATATTTGATGAAATCAAGTTCATTATTAAAAATACTTTAAAAAAATACTCTTTCTGAAACTTTTCTCTTTTCTTTTCACGCTTGGGTCAACTTAATTATTAGCCCTACAGTTTAAATGAGACACATTTGACAACAGAAACACTCAGCAGAATAATAGGCCAAAGTCATAGAGGATAATGCATTAGTGGGGTATCCATCAAAAGAAACGACAGGACTGCTTACACAACCAAAAACTCTATAAAATAGGGGTTAAAATTGCATTTGCAGATGTGATATTTAATATAAGCTAATAAGATCAAACATGAGGGTGTCCTCTGAGAAGAATAGTTCACCTCAAAATGAAAATCATTTATCATTTAACTCACCTTCACGCCAAACCTTAATTGCTGAACACACACAAAAAATATTCAGAAAATTTACTGAATTTTTATTTTTGGCAAATTATCTTTTGAAGGCTGTTTTAAATTTTCAGCCTGGTCTCATTGTTCATACGCAGGTATTTTACGTTTTTTGCAAAGATAGAAAACGTACTTTTTAATACGTTTGGATAGATGCTGAAACGTATAATATGGACGTATCTGCAACATTTAAACGTAACATTATTACGTTTTTACAGCTACAAAACTTGAACTATTTACGTATATTCTATATCCTAAAGATATCTGTATAATTTCCCTTTTTACCATTTTATAGATAAATGTAGGATCCCGTAACCCTAATCCCAAACCTAAACACCCATTTTATACAGAATATAAAAAAGGATAAAAATGGCAGTTTTATTAACAATATGGCATTAAAATATATTTTGAGCCACCAATCCTACTCCTACCCCTAAACCTACCCATAACAATTCGTTAAAACTACGTAAACTAACGTTACGATTATGAAGAAAAACATAACCTAAACATAAACAAACAAGTAAAATCAAAATAATGTATTTATTGCGGAAATGTCAAAACCGATACCAAAAGCCGTTCACATGAAGATGCGTTGCAGTCGCAGTCCTCTCTGGCAGTATTGTAATAGTTTTGTATGAAGTACAGAGCAGAATTTAAATTAATAATCAATGAAAATGTTAATCCGTCTTTGGTTCGCAGCTTCGCACCATTTCAAATGAACTAACCGTCACTGAGTCCATCATGTCGCAATCTGTGACGAAACAGGGAAGAGCCAATGAACGTTTGATATCACTGCCGTAAAACATGATGTATCGCTTATCAAGAGCGCAATTTTTGAATTTGAATTCATCACCAGCGCGGGATTTGACATGTACGGTCGCTGCTGAGAATGGAGACGAAGATCACGACTGGATAAAAGGCTGAATTAGGAGTTGTTTCTTGCAAACAAGGATTCCAAAGATTTTGATTACATCAAACTAATAAAATTGATGTCTTTTGTGAATTTATGTTGTGTTTAATAGGAGAAAACGCTTTATGTGTCTCACGGTAAATAAACTATATTACAAAATAGTTAAACGAGTTACGTTAAAGAATGTATTTTTAAGGTTTTATAGTGTATTGTTTAACACCATGCAGGCAAAACGAGCAAAATGTTAATATTTATGAGTATTATGTCAATAAATGCGACTGAAAACTTGGAATGCAATAGAGTCAAAACATAATAGCATAAATTGTGATGCGTACAAATGTGTACGTCGGTGGATTTGTTCATACGTAAATAAATTAAGTTTTTGTGCTGTCAATAAGTAAATATTTTACGTTTTAGTTCTGTAAATACGCCAGTATTATACGTTTCTGCGCATATAAAACGTAATTATATGATAGATGTATGATAGAACGACACTTTACGTACAAATACATACGTATTCTCATGAGATCACGTTGAAATGTTTCAATAGCCCAAATCCTCACATCTTGACATTTCTACTTCAATTCTGTTTGTTATTTAATCTCTTGGGAATTCTGACACTGAGTTCTCTTGGCGTGTTCTCGGCTGTTGGACTGTGTTTCCACATGTTCCACATAAACCCTGTGTCATATTTGATACACACATTGCTAAGGCTTCTAAATGATGACCATAATGAAAACTTTTCTCAAAAACCTGTTGTGCACAATACTAGCAAGTTTTAGAATAAGTCTAAAAACGCCCCCATTCAGGCTCCTGTGGTACATGTCTTTTTTTCTCAATATTGATTTACTAAGATTTGCACTAGACAATTTACTGGTTTTCGTGGCATTATTTAATGCCCCCAAAACATGTCTGAAACCAGACACTAATGTGTGCTGCTCTTGGTAGATTGTGTTGGTCATTATGGAAACGTTCCGGCTGTGTCTGTGTTCTTTTATTTGAGCGTCGTCAGTTGATCACGCGCAGAACTTTCCACCGCTTTTGTTGGAATTGTGCTCTCTTGCTAATTTGACCTGTTTAGAAAATCGGTCCCTATATGTCCTTCCAAATTTAGTTCTTTCTTTCATGCAAAGCTTTCATACCACTTCAGAAGATTTAGAATATAGCACACAAAGTCATATGGACTACTTTTATGATCCTTTTTATCATTTTTTTGGAGCTTGAAAGTCCCAGTTACTATTCTGATTGTGTAGAAAAGATCAACCTGGATACTTTACTATCTAACTCGTTTTAGGTTCCAGGGGGGAAAAGTAGGTAGGCTTTAAAAGACATGTCTGACCTCATTCCACCACAATGATAAAAGACTGATGTACTACAGAAAAATAGTACAGTTGTTTGTGTTTCAAAGAACTTAAGATCATAATATCACAGTGAATAATTAAAGGCATTTTTAGTTCATTCCACAGCTTGATATGAAGTGCGGTGGGGATAAACGATCTGTGTCAGGCCTGCTGGGGTCCATATGGTCCATCACCAAGGTTCTCACACTACATCACACCCATGTGAGATAGATGAACACAGGCTGTCTCTTTGCCAGTCATCCTTCAAAAAAAAAAAAAAAAAAAAAATGAAAATAATGAGGGCCAGAAGAACAGGTACCCAAGGCTGTGCCCACTCAAATGTTTATTGTCTGTTACAGTGTCAACTATATATCATGGTTTTTATGTCATGTTACTATAGTGGAAAAGGACATTTGTTGTACTGTAGAGCCTTGTTACTAAGAGATTTAAAGGGTGTCATTCAAGGTTGGTAGTTGACAGTTACTGAACCACTGAGCGATAGAGATAACTGCCTCTGAGGAGGATGGATATACGCTTGATTCACATTTAACCATCTGTGACGAAGAAGAAATTCACAAGAGTCTCTTGTTTAAAATGGAATTATCTTTAATCATTAATTGATACATCAAGAGATGCCAATCAATTTAAATGATATAATTACATAATATGCTGAATAATTAACTGAATCACAATTAATTACATATTGAAAAAAAGCTAAGCTGGTTTCCTGGTCTTATATTTTCATTTGGAGCGTTTGTTTCAGAACCTGGTGCATTTTCTCCCTTAGTTCGGGTCCTTTAGGCATACGTTGCATGAAAGCAGCAGTGTTTGTTTTGCTAATGCCTCTCAAAATGAATTGTGGGTTAATCTGGAGACCTTTTCATTTTAAAATGTTGCCTGATTGTTCTGAAATAGTAATTAAGACTTTATTCCTGGTCAAAATGATAAAGTAATCTAGCGCCAGCTTCAAAGAAAATACTCAATATTTTACTGTTCTTCCTTTTGATATATTGCATATTCAGATATTCATACCACAAAATATTCTGGGGTTCATGAAACTTTTGTGAAAATTATCAAAAATTCTGCCGCTGGCTGGCAACTTTCTTCAAAAATGCTGGTGGGGAAAGAGCTAATTACATAACAAAGCAAATGATCTACAGCCCTGAAGAAAAAAAAAACTTGGACACTTTTAAAGGGATAGTTCACCCAAAAAATGAAAATTCTGTCATTTATTACTCAAACTGTAAAACTCTCGTTCATCCTCTGATCTTTTTGATGAAATCTGAGATCTTTCTTTCCCTCCATAGACAATGAAGTTTCAAAAACTTCATAAAGAGATCGTACAACTGATCCATGTGAATTGAGCAGTTTACTTCACATTTTCTAAAGAGACAGTGCTTTACTGTATATGATGAACAGATTTAATTTAGGTTGAGTTTAGGCTTTAACTTTTTGAAGCGTCAAAGTGGTAGTTGCCTTGCTGTCAATGGAGGGACAGGAAGCTTTCAGATTTCATCAAATATATCTTAATTTGTGTCTTGAAGATGAACAAAACGTGTTCGTAACGACGTGAGGGTGAGTAATTAATGGCAGAATTTTTGGGAGTGAATTATCCCTTTAAATTGGCCATGCTGGAAAACCAGCTTAAATAAGCTAAAACCAACTACAGACAGACCAGGAAACCAGCTTAGGCTAATTCATTTTTTCCCCAACAGGGATCACAAAAATTACAGAGAAAAGCCTCAAATGAAGATAATTTATTATGGCAGACAGTGGGAAAAAAACATAATACACAAAATGTGACTTTAAAGGGGATCTATTATGCCTGTTTGTACCAGATGTAATAGTCTTATGCCTTGTTCACACTACATGATTTTAAAATGTCGGGCTGAACTGTGCAGTTCACATTACATGACTTGCTCTCAGTGAAATCATGAGTGTTCAAGTTGTTTAGCTGTTCACACCACACAACACAACGTGATTGATCGACAACAGGAGGTAACTCACTACACGAGTTAACAACGCACTGCATAGAGATACAACCACGATCGGATGATAAGAGCATATCATTTGTGACTCAATGAGAGCTGTTTCAGTACTATAGTACGGTCTAAATCCTGAAAATAATCAAACAAATAACGAGTTGACGACAACACGATTCTATCTGGTCTAGAAACCATGTTTTGTAACGAAAAACCACGCAATAAAACGAACCAGAAATGACGCGAAACTGCAGAGAAGAACACAACACGCGAATATGGACGTCAGACAGAAACTAGTGCTGCACACCGTTTGCTCGACGATCTGCTCTGAGAAAAAAAATGCAAAAAAGAAAAAGTAAGATTTACCTGGTGTCCTCAACCCATGCGTTGCTATGATTGGCTGTACTCATGACATCACTGAGATTGAGTCGCGCGACTGCTCGAGATATCTAGCATGCTAGATATTTTTCTGAGCTCGGTGACCTGTCTGCGAGCTGTCTTTGATGCGTTGTTGGCTCTTTCACACTAACGGATTGGCGAGCGTTAATCGTCCGCTAATCGCCCGCGATTTGCACGCGATAACACCCTGACTTGTCGGCGACTCAACGATTTGCAAATCGGGCATAAATCGGGCTTAAAATCACGTAGTGTGAACTAGGCTTTAGGTGTCCCCAGAATGTGTCTGTGAAGTTTCAGCTCAAAGAGAACTGTGCCTTTACAGCTCGTGCCTCACCCCGGACACAACAAAACAGGAGAAACAGTATATGGGGCTTTTTCCACAGAACACATTTTTGCATTCTGTGCTGCTTTTCTATTATTTACTATGTAATCAAGTCACCTTAATTTATATAGCGCTTTTTACAGATTGTTTCAAAGCAGCTTTACAGCAAAAACAGGAAAATATTGCAACAAAGTTTGTTTCCAGAAGAAAATAGCATCACAATCCAGCTTAAGTAAGTTCAGTGATGGTTAATTTTTGTTGTGAAAAAGTTATTAATCTAGTTCATTTTTATATATACACTCACGTAAAGGATTAGGAACACCTGTTCAATTTCTCATTAATGCAATTATCTAATCAACCAATCACATTGCAGTTGCTTCAATGCATTTAGGGGTGTGGTCCTGGTCAAGACAATCTCCTGAACTCCAAACTGAATGTCAGAATGGGAATGAATTTGAGCAATTTTGAGTGTGGCATGGTTGTTGGTGCCAGACGGGTCGGTCTGAGTATTTCACAATCTGCTCACTCAGTTACTGGGATTTTCACGCACAACCATTTCTAGGGTTAACAAAGAAAGGTGTGGAAAAAAAAAACGCCCAGTATGCGGCAGTCCTGTGGGTGAAAATGCCTTGTTGATGCTAGAGGTCAGAGGAGAATGGGCCGACTGATTCAAGCAGATAGAAGAGCAACTTTGACTGAAATAACCACTCGTTACAACCGAGGTATGCAGCAAAGCATTTGTGAAGCCACAACACGCACAACCTTGAGGCGGATGGGCTACAACAGCAGAAGACCCCACCGGGTACCACTCATCGCCACTACAAATAGGAAAAAGAGGCTACAATTTGCAAGAGCTCATAAAAATTGGACAGTTGAAGACTGGAAAAATGTTGCCTGGTCTGATGAGTCTCGATTTCTGTTGAGACATTCAGATGGTAGAGTCAGAATTTGGTGTAAACAGAATGAGATCATGGATCCATCATGCCTTGTCGCCACTGTGCAGGCTGGTGGTGGTGGTGTAATGGTGTGGGGGATGTTTTCTTCGCACACGTTAGGCCCCTTAGTGCCAATTGGGCAACGTTTAAATGCCACAGCCTACCTGAGCATTGTTTCTGAGCATTGCATCCCTTTATGGACACCATGTACCCATCCTCTGATGGCTACTTCCAGCAGGATAATGCACCATGTCACAAAGCTAGGATCATTTCAAATTGGTTTCTTGAACATAACAATGAGTTCACAGTACTAAAATGGCCGCCACAGTCACCAGATCTCAACCCAATAGAGAATCTTTGGGATGTGGTGGAATGGGATCATCGTGCCCTGGATGTGCATCCCACAAATCTCCATCAACTGCAAGATGCTGTCCTATCAATATGGGCCAACTGTCATGTGACCTACCAACACCAGTTGCATCAATTCACTTCCATTCAAAAATTCTCTCTTGTGTCCTCATGGTTAGGGTTAGGGTTAGGGTTGTCCATCAAATGCGCACTTCAGAATCTCGGTGTTTTTACATATACTGTCTAGTACGGAAGGATTCAATTTCGGATGCAGTGACTGTTCATGTTTTATTGGGAACATAAAAAAGGAGTGGGTGGATTTTTACCATTTATAGGATGGTTGTGTACACAATGCCAAACCATATTTATGTTCAAACCATGTAAAAGGGAATTTTGCATAATATGCCCCCTTAAAAGTATACTGTCAATATGCATCTTATTTCCATATCATTTAACATAAGCCTATCACTGCCCTACAGGACAAACACAATGTGTTTGTTTAATGGTTGAGTATCTTTTAACTAATTAATTAAAATAATATTGTAATTCTAATAAAATGGTGAAATTTATAAGTCTTATAAATATAAATAAATGTAATTATTCTAATACTACTAACACCTACTAACTACTTTCTCTGAAGTTTGCATGTTGATGTTCTTGTGTGAACGGTCCCTTAAATCGGCAGCTATAGGGAAAAAAAAAAAAACATTTTAAAAGCTATGTCTGCCCATAATTTTATTAGTAAATGTATGACCTCCAAAATTGCAAAAAGTCAAATCTTTATATCTATCATTTCAAAAGAGATAAGACCTTTAAAGTGCAATGTTAATGTAATTTAAGGCAGTGTTAAATTGTTAATATACTAATGAAAGAACAAGGTCACAAGCACAAAGGTTTCAATAGATTTGTTCATTATAGCGGAGGTCATGAATTACTAACATCTGCTTACTGAACAGGAAGAAGAATCACTTTTTATGTCAACCCGCTATAACTTTTATTATGCCTTTATGACATGTATAATGTTGGAGTTGTAAAGTTGCTGTCTGGGCAAAAACGGCAGTATCTCTGATATGTGACGGATTGTTAATTTTAAAATATTCACGCAAAAAGTGAAAGTAGAAGAGAGAATAATTCCAGTTGTTTGCTCCTTGTTTATCGGCTGTGATTGATGTTGTTCATTTGAAGAACGCTAAGAGAATAACTTGCTATGCTTATGAGGAGAATTAACTATTGAAGACTATCTTGTGTTAATCCATGAACTCATGCTGTGTTTGTGACTGAGTGTCATGCTGGTTAGAAAAAACAACATGCATAATAAATACACGTCCCTCATTTTAACAATCCTTCTTTTGAAAAGGATGAAAATGAATGCATTTGAAAATGTCAAATAAGCTAATAACTTGCCAGAGTCTTTATATTCTAACATTTGGCTCACTGGACAATGTTTTAAAGGTGGCTTCAAAAAGTATTTGCTCACTACAGTTATGCTTCAAAATGTCACATTAAACAAGGTGACATTTTAAAGAAAGCAAGCACAAGCACACTTTACAAGAAAAAAAGTTTTAAGTATTTAAATGTAAAAAAAAAAAAACACACACACACACAAAAACAAACAAACTGTTGAACATTAATAAGTGAAGAGTTCAGATGCAAAAGCCTCTAAATGCCATTGGAAATTTTCTTCTTTAATGATGATTTTTATCAAGCTTGTATATTTAAGTTCAGTAATTTCACTTAAATGGCAATGATAATTACCTATTAATTGTTATTTAAGTGAAATTACTGAACTGAAAAATTATCATTAAAGAAGAAAATTTCAAATGGCATTTAGAGGCTTTTGCATCTGAACTCTTCAAGTGTTGTTTTAGTGGAGCCTATAGTGAACTAACTTTACACATCAACTATTTTTTCTTTCTTTTACATTAATCTAACCTTTAGAAAGTACAGCACATTTCAAAAAAGCTTTAAAACCATCTATTTGTAGAGACACTGCTTTGGTGTTTTTGTTATCTATTGCAATGACAATGACATTTATATATCTTTAAGTGTGGTTTATATTCTTGGGTCCCCTGCCAGGTCAAGCTACAGTACTTATTGCACATTTCTTAAAGCAAATCCTTCACAAATAAGCCTGCATCCGTTTTAAAGCCCCCAAAGTTTAGCTTACCCCCTCTTTGAGAACAACTGTCCTGTGCCGCAGAGTGTTTGAGTGTTTGTCTAATTTGTAGTGCATAGACCTTGAAATGACTTAGTATTTGTTAATTTCTTTTTCCATGAAACTGAGACACAGTTGTCTTGGGTTTTGGATTTGGCTTCCCTCCAGCTGTGTGTCCTTCCCCTGCCATCCTTACTGGAGCTCAGGCTGCACTGGCAGACTGGGGAATGCTTTGAATGTTAATGAAATATGTCATCGTGAGTTGTCTCAATAATTAATTGTTCACATCACATTTTTGAAAGGCCACCAGGAAGCAGTCCCAGTAGCACTGCGGTGTGTTGCTTGTCTCAGAATAGAGTTCCACTTTGAGGCTGGAATCGTAATGCACATACTGAAGACTAAATTGCATTACCAGCAGGCATTGCTGTGTGAACTTAATAAAAATACAGGTACTATTTGAATAAACTCAAGATAAAGAGTGAACTAACATTTACTGGGTTGCTACACTTTTTGTTTAGCCTCCAGTTTTTGCAAAATAACCATCACATTCAGTGCTTTTTATATAAATACTACATATTTTGAATAAAAGGTCCTACCAGGCAGCCATACAATGGGCATAATACAAAACGTGTTGCTTCACTTTAAAAGCATGCTGTATTTCGACTCACTCATAAAGACAGACATTATTTTCTTTCAGAAATGAATCAGTGTTTTGAATGAATTGATTAAATAAATGATTCAATGACTCACACATGACAATACCCATAGCATTATCTGTATTGGTGGAACTTGGGGAGGTGGAGGGTTTCTCAGCACACCGCAAAACTGCAAAACAGGACCAGACTATTTAAAAGTTTAGCTGAGCTCATTGACTGCACAATCAGCAGACTCCATTCAGCTCGAGCCCTGCACTTATAGCATTTCCAAATCCACTTTTGGCAGTTTAGCGACAGGAAAAATGGTCGGTGGGCCTGGCGCATGGTCTAAAAGGGTTGTCCTTATTCTCTTAATGAGTAATGGGTGTGTTTTGGGTGTAAAGTGAAATAAACCAACCTGAACCGCATTTCCCGTTCTTTTGAAGTCCGCACCAAGAAAAAAAGTTATCTTCTTATGTCCATTATGTCCTTCTAGTAACCAAACTCAATGTATTTTTTTCAACACATCCCATAATTTTTTAAATATCGGCCTCTACCAAATGGTTGAGATGTCACTTAATGGTAATAAATGGTACTGGAATTCATACACATGCTTTGCCATACTTTTCATTGCCCATCATAATTTATGATCAAAACCTTTTCTAGTCTTGACAAAACACATTGTCAGAAAGGTTCCATATTTTGTAGCAGAAGTGATATTTGGACAGAAATGTATTAATTTGTTACAGCAGAATGCATATTAAATTCAATGGAATTTTTGGTATTACGCCTAAACAAAATCTCATGGGAACTTCAATTTTTGTGATATCAACTTCAAATTTGGAACACAACTTGGTTAGATACATGGCTTTGATTTTATAGTAATTTTATAGGAAAAAATATTTTGTAAAATATATATTTTATATAAAAGAAAAAAAATATTTAGTACAGTATATTTGATTTAATGTAAATTTAAAACTTCCATTACTTTTTCATACTTTTATTTTTTGAAGTGCTTTTACTTCAGCAATAATCTGCTGAGTGGTTTCTTTAAAACAAGACTAAACTTAGGTCTTTATTCCAAAGCACACTTGAATTACAACCAAGATATAAAAGAAAAAAATATTTAGTACAGTATATTTGATTTAATGTAAATTTAAAACTTCCATTACTTTTTTTCATACTTTTATTTTTTTGAAGTGCTTTTACTTCAGCAATAATCTGCTGAGTGGTTTCTTTAAAACAAGACTAAACTTAGGTCTTTATTCCAAAGCACACTTGAATTACAACCAAGTTAATGTCCATTCTCAAAAAGGGGGGTGAAAATTAACGGTTATGTGCCAAATGAACCGCTTGGTTGAGCATGTTTAAATTATTAAGAGTATACTTAAGTTTTTTCAAAGCACCAAGTAACATAATTTTGTAAAGTTAAGGCTATTACAATGTAATATGTAAAAAAAATATGCTAGCTTGAAAAATTTCACGAAAAACAGTTCACATGGCTGGGGTGATTTATTTGTTTCTGACATTCATGTTAGAAGAAGTGTTGTGACAAGTGCCGTTGATTGACACTGTGAAATCTAGTGGATTTTTTTTTGGCATAAGATACCTCAACCAGATGATAGAGATGGCTCAATCAATTTGAGTTAAGTTAGGTACTCCTCTCAATAAAATATACTCAAAACTCAAAATGTGGTCAACCATTTGGCTGAGAAGTCAGTCAAATGGTTAAAAGCCAGTTGCGCTTGCACCATACTTTAGGCGCACATTAAAAAAAACTGGTCTAAAGTCGATGGTGCAGTTTATTTCACTTGCCTCAAAATAGCAACGTACTAACAATGCTCCAGAACACATGTCGTTTTGAGACGAGCACGCCCATGGGCACACAAATGGGCACAAATACATTTGCTGTTTGAACAACATGGCGCAAGATGTGAAAATGATAACTGCGTCAGGCTGAAACTAGCAAAACACTGCTTGGCACTGCATTGGGCCAGGTGTACCTGTATGATGATAGAGTTTCTTGACTGAACGGTATGTTCACTTATTGCAATCACTGCAAGAATCACTGCAAAAATCCATAGAACTAGTGCACAAACTGGCAGTATTTATTTCTTTAGTCAAACAGAATTAAATCAATCACAATAAGCACTGCTCCAACTCACCTGCATGGATATTTCTATTAATCCTGAAGATCTTGATTAGCTGTTTCAGGAGTGTTTAATTATGGTTGGAGCCAAACTCAGGACAGTGGCCCTCCAGAAACTGAGTCAAGTTTCTGGAGTTTTGAGAAAACTTTTGAGAGAACTGACTTTTGAGAAAAGTCATTAAATCTGTTTATCATAGCAATACCACAATCTTTCCAAGGTTAGGGCATGATACTTTTTCGTTAGAGAAACAAAACCAAAACAACAGTAGAAGCAGCATGTTCTTTTCTAAAATCTAATTTTAAAGTTAAGGAACATCTTAGAACTTACAATCAAATAAAGAGCTGGCTCTTATCAAGTTATTGGCCTCAGGAAAGACTGTATCCTATGAACATGGACCAGAATGCCTTGAGTTCATAATGTGGAGGAGACAGCAGTTAAACAGTAGAGCTCCTAAGTATGATGGAAACATTATTTAAGAGCGGTAACTACCTCTATCATTACTGGTACAAGCAGAACCATTCAGTCTTTGAATAGTCCTAATGCAAGGGCAACATTATCAATTTGTGACTGTATGTGCACTTTAGGTTTAAAGACAATCAATACCACTCCATGATAACACAATTACAAGGCTGTGGCCAAAATGAAGGAGCCAACCAGTTTAGAACCCTATGCGAGGTAATACTGGATCAATAAATATTCATTCACAAATGAAAGTCTTATTTCTTTAAAGTCTGCTGTTGCATTTGGTACTGTAGATGGCAAAAAAGAAGGCTTTGTGATGACGAGCTGCATCAAATTCTGATAATAATATTGTCAACTTTAAAGAACAGCTAGATTAAATTATACATATACTGTATATTGTTGTATATGCATTTATACAATATTAAAAATGTTGCACATAACAATACACTTTGCCCATATAGACCTTGTACGTACACACACATGGTTGTTGGTGCCAGACGGGCCGGTGTTGTATAATCTGAGCGGGTAGCACAGATCATCAGAGCACTAGTTTGAGTATTCCAGTTACTGGGATTTTCACTTGGCACACTTTGAGCCCCTTTGCCATATTTTCTCTATATCCTATAGGAAATATACTTTGTTGCATGTTGATTCAGAGTTTGCTTCATCTGAATTCCTTACACGAGTTGGAGTCATCTATTCAATAGTGTTGGGGCATCTGAACTCTTTATAAGAGACTGGATCCAGTCTTAAGGCCCGTTCACACCGGGTCGAATTTTGCGCGCTATATTCGCCAACGTTTAATGCCTTGTGACTAAACAAAGGGCGCCAATGTGAGTGTGCACACTGACACGTAAAACGCCATGCGTAAAAGCGTCATTTAAAAAAAAACACCTTGGGTTCGTTTTTTTTTGTTTGATGCGTCGCATCAAAAACTATCCGACCAATGAGATTGGCACTTTTGCTCACGTGTTTGGAGCTTCTGAAGTTACAGTAAAACTTGGGGGCGCTCAAACACAAAACGGTCTTGCCCATAGAAATCATATAGATAGAGACTAGATACCCTATTGGCCGCTGGAAACCGAGAAATCCGGATGCCATCTTGAACTGGTCGTATTCCTATTCCATTGTGTGGCAGCAGATAAGATGCCAGAGCATTGTGGAGCATTTTCCTGTTCTAATCGCCGAACCACCGAAAATAGGACTTTTTACAAGTAAGTCTTAACATTACCATACTATTGGTTGTATTTTGTTAAGTTAAGAGCAAGCAGCCCAGACATTGAATAAACATTGTTTTCCATCTGAATCATCATTATGGTTGATATCGAAATTTCAATGCAAAATTAATGTTGAATCACCATTACTCTGTCGATGAAAACCTGATGTTTTCGATATTAGAAAAACATTGATCTATAGTTATCTTTATGATTGATTAAGCATTGATATTTGGTTTACCAGGCGATCGCTGAATGTGTTGAAAAGTCATTGATTTATAGTTGACCTGGAATCGACACTGTTGTTGAAAAGTTACCGACATACAATATAGTTGACCGGGAAATATGATTGAAAATGCATCGACATATAGTTGACCGGGAAATATGATTGAAAATCAATAGATTTTTGGTTGACCAGGAGATCAATGGGTGATATCATGTTGTACATTCATTCAATGATGGAAAATGAAACAATACAGCATATGGTCTTTATGCATCATATCATCACGGCCAGAAAAAGACTGTTGAATTCCATTTTGTAATGGTGATTTAAATGTTCATACTATGTTCAACCTTTCACGTTACCCAGGTGAATTTGAAACCATTTTCTGTGTTGAGCCATTTCAATTTCTTTTGTTTGATTTGTTTGTTGCAAACAGCTGAAAGTATGCATTTTGTGTGTGTGCAATGTTGATTTGTGGCAGATTTAGCCCATTTTCCTGATTTCTCTTGACATGTATTAAAAATCAAAAGCTAAAAGCAATCTTTGCTGAGAGTGAATGAGACTGCAAAATAAGAAGCCATTCAAGGGATAAGCTTGATTCACTTTCTCCATGCTATGAAAATGTCATCTATTGGCAATGATGGCGACGTTTTCAATATTGTGATAAAAACCATTTATTTATTTAATTAATTATATTATAGGGGAAATCGTGTAATTAATTGTATTTAACCACATAAATAGTTACAGAGAGACAATTATTTGTCTTTAAATATTGGTGTAAGGTACAGCTTGAAAGCATTTTCTGTAAATAGTTTTAGTTAGTAAGTAAATAACTTTGAAATAGTTAGACAATGTGCATATTGCCCCATGCCAAAAGTAAGATATTAAATAAATAGTAGAGCTGGATTCCATTTATAATCTGTAATAGAAATCTACATTAGTCAGGTTAGGATTTACGCTCGCCATCAAAATCATTCATTCATGAAATATGTAAGGATTTGGGTTGCAGTGTTCTGATGACAAAATAATAACATTGTCATTTTCAGACACACAGGCTCGCTTTCAACGGTCTACAAACTTTATAGACAATGACAGTTTCTAAAATGTCTTGTTTAGTTAATATTGTTTGGGGCTATTGTGTTGAGCCTAGACTATAAAGAATGCCAGTAGAAGTTGTTTGTTGATGATCTGGGAGCAATTTTTCTTGTTCATTTAATAATACAGGCTTTGGACTGTGGTTGTAGTTTTTGGATCATTTGGGAAAGGAAATTATATAAGAGACAAAGTGGCTGGACCAGAGTGGCTTTGTATATAGACTTTCCCTCATTTAATCCACTATTGTCCTCCAGCCGAATCCTTGCTTCTGAATGAATGGCAGTAATTACAGTTGTCTGAACATTTTCCTCTTTTTAATAGATTTGTTACAAACATTGAAAGTGATTTTGAATGAACAACTCAAACTCCAGTGACCTCTATGAATAAATAACAGTGGATGATTATCCTTTGTTTCTAAAGGGAAAAAAGGCTGTTGTCCTGAAAAATCCTGCTCCTATGAGGACAAATTCTGAAACCTAATTCTTAATTCAAAGCATGTATTCAAAGGGGCCATATATCACAAGGAATCAAATTGCCCTTGATCTTTTTAGATAAAAGAACAACATGTAGCCTACATGGAAATATACTGTAACTTTCAGAAGACAAAAGTCCCCAGATATTTTTTTTTTAAACTAAATGGCAAAAATATCTCATTCTAAACTTATGCAACTTTCTATAATGGCTAAGATTTGTTATTTTATCCCTACACAGAAGAGCTAATGGTAAACATGCTATTCTGGCATGTGTAGCATTTGCATATCTGTCAGTATATCCTACATAGTTCGTTTGTAAGAATTTGTAAGAACATGTATTATGTTAAAAAATTTATTTCAAAGAGAATACTCCACATACGTAACAGTGTCAACTCTGTAAACGTAAACAATAACTGACGACTGAACAGTAACACAAGATTAAATTAAATACACTGTGATAACAAACTGGGTGGCAAACAGGTGTGTGAGAATTGATGAATTGTCACAGCAACTTACGGTCCTTGATAAAGAAACTAACCTAAGTTTTTCTGAATTGCTAAAACCAACCCGATCTCACGACCAAATCGTACGAATTCGACGAATGATTAAAAAGTGGCTAATTCGTAACACCTCACTCGTAGGAAGTAGTACGATTTTGCTAAATCATACATATTTTATGAATTGGCCAATTCGTATGAATTCGTACGAATGACCTACCCCTTACCCCGCCCCTAAACCTACCCATCACGTGGGTTTAGACAAATCGTACGAGTGAGGTCGTACGAATTGTTACGAATTAGACACTTTTTAATCATTCGTCGAATTTGTACGAATTGGCCGTGAGATAGCGTAGACATTTCTTGAAACCAACACCCACTTTCTCAAAACCTTAAACACAAACCAAATATTCAAACTACATTCAGAAAACCTCTGACACTTCTGTGAGAATCAAACAATTGCCTTGACCATTTTTATCTGTGCATTTTATCACACACACAACGAGTCAATGTTATAAACAGATCATTCATTAGACGATAAAAATGAAACGAAAAAGAGACAAAAGAATCCAAAGCAAACAGAAAAAAAGTATAGCCTATGCTCTAAAAAATGCTGGGTTATTTTAACCCAATTTTAGAGTGTATTGTAACAAAGTTAACACATTTTGCAATTACATAAAATAAATGCTGAATAAATGGTGTACTGTATGCAGTGCACTACAGTGGGCCTATTGAATGTCTGTAAATTCAGCACTTTACTGTGAAAATACAGTAACCCAACTCAAAAGCCATAAAGGTTAAACAACTCTAACTGAAAAGCATTACTCAAAAGAGTTGTGCAACTGCAAAATCAAATTCAGTGAGTTCTCTTACGAGAGTAAAACCTAAAGATGAAGTGACTTTGCTGTCACCTGGTGTCTTATTTTGGCTTATTTTAGAATGCTCTAAATTACAGTTTTTTCCATTCATTTCTATGGATGAATTGAGTCAAAAAAAAAATTGTGTGTGTTCGGGAGGCAAAGTTAGGAAAAGTAGCCAAGTCTTGTACCGCTCAGATCAAGGGAAGTATTTTTAAAAAATAAATCAAAACTATTTTGCCCACATTTGTCCAGAATACGGTTTTAGCATTAACCATGAGAACTTGTTTTACAGAAAGAGTGATTTATTCGACAAACTGGTTTAGGATATTGAGAATTTGGTTCGGAGAATGTGATGGTGTTTTAGTAATCCAGAAAAACTGTAATTTGTTACAAGAAAAATGTATAAATTTACAGTGTGCGTCAGGAGATAAAATAGCTCACTTGATTGCACATAAATTCTCATGGTTCTGATGTAGAGACACCTACACATTCTCTTGGTCATCTCCTGACTGCATCTGCAATCATGAATCCAGCATCTCTGGTTGCCATGGTCGCAAAACAGCCTGTGCACCCACAGGAACTTAGACATGACCATCACGGCTGTAGAAACAGTAGATTTTGCACGTTCCCTCCATAGCCGTGAGTCTATCAGATAATTTGCAGCTTTGCAACACATTTCCTCAGCCCAGAGCGAGCAGCTCCATTACCTGATCTGAAGCTTTGCTGTCATTTACATGCATTCAATCCTCATCCCGATAGCACATTCATCTCTCTCAATGAGATAACGTTTTTTACTTGTCCAAAAAAAGCCTGTGGAGAAGTGCTGAGGGTGACATAACCTTCAGAACACAATCCTTGTCTGCAGGCTCCGCCATGTCATGTTTCATTATTGCCATTTCCCATCTCTACCCAGTGGCTTACGGCTAATCTCTGCTATTCTAAATCAACTATTTTGAGAAACATATTTTGTTATTTCTGGCGAGTGTTGGGTGCGACACTGAATGTCAGGCATCAAGAGAAGGGTCGGCCTTGTGCGCTGATGGAATTTTCAGATTTGATGGATATATGATTATAAGCTTCCGAGGCCTTGTGTATTAGACAGGCATTGTGTAACTGAAAATCCAAAGCCACAGCCAATTTGCAATAGGAAGAGCTACCAAAATATTTCGCCCACGGCCAGAATAACTTGGATTCCAGCGGAGAGCTTCATAGTCTGTTTCTTTCATGGTTAGAAAGGAGCCACACACTTTCTCACCTGGTGTGCACTGCTATCATGGAGATAGCGGACGCAGATGTACATATTTGCTGGAATCGGCTAAAATTAGATTACAGATCAAGTGTTAAAGCAACAGTTAAAGGGGTCATGAACTGGCTTTTTAATTGTTTTTATATTGTTGTCTGAGGTCAACTTATGACGTTCGCTTGGTTTTTGCATTCAAAAACATCAAAATGAATAAGTAATAGGCTATTTTCTACCCTAGTTTTGAGCCTAGCTGAAAAACGCTCGGTTTTTATGGGCGTCTCGCATTGAAGACTAGGAAGTAAACGCCCACTGCTGTGAGTGGATAACAGTTTTGCAACAACAACAAAAAAAGGGACACAAAAGAAAACCAACCACACCTGTGTTTAGACCATAGACTATAAAAAAAGATGGACGACGCCCTTTCGGTCGTTTCAATCAGAGAGAACTGAAGCCGCCAGTGTCTCGATATGGCGCTGACATCTTGAAACTTGAGTCTGCGCACTTGCGTTTTCCGGACCAGACATGCGCAGTCGTGAGCAGGAAGTAAAGCCGCAAAATCAAGGCCCCGCCCTCACTCTTGCTGAATCAAACGCAAGCACAAGTGGCCTCTGTCTGCTTCGTTCCTCTCCAATGATGTCTGCTGATTGCAGAACCTCGTTAAAATAAGGTAAATACAACTACTAACCACATAATCAACATTATTTAAAAAAGTCCGCTGGTGCTTCAGTGACTACTTCGCACAGAGAACCTGTCAATCACAGCTGTCAATCATGATGTCACAGCACCGTTTTTATAGCATCACATAACTAACTAAAACCAAACTTATTTTAAAAACAAACACTTGAAATTACATCAACGTGATAGAAACTACAATAAATGGCAGAAACTATCTTTAGAAAAAGGATATGTGAAGTGTAATTGAATTGTTTATTTGGTCTCACGTCCTATTGAATAACCAGCGCAGTCTCATCCCAAGACGTCATATAACTGACGTTTTGGGACGTCTTTTGACCATACGTCAATATCCGCCTTTTTAGGGCCCCCTTAAATGTTGGTAGATGAGGTTATCGGATCCTAACTCTACCCCATACCTAAACCTAACCCTAAACCTACCCCGCCACCTAACTGACGTTAAAGGTAAAGCGTCAGTTGTATGACGGCCCGGGATCGCCATCTACCGACGTTTAAGGGGGCCCTAAAAAGGCGGATATTTACGTATGGTCAAAAGACGTCCCAAGACGTCAGTTATATGACTTTTTGGGATGAGACTGTGGTAGAATAACATAGGTACAGTAGGTGGGGTTTTATGACCTAAACTAGGTCCGGTCACTGGGGGGCGATCGAAACGTCTTGGCTTCACTTTTGAGGGCTTGTGTGGCACGCTTGATTTAGACCAGATCAGACGGGCAAACAAAATAACAAAAATAAAGGAAACAAATTAGTAACAATTAGATCAGATTTACAAGAGGCAAAGCAGCAGTGACAATTTGTCTCTATGGATGCAACATTCCACTTAGACGGAAATAAGTTTCCAGTTACCTCCCCCGCATACAAACCCCAAAAGGCAATGACAGAGTGCACTTACATTCCAGCCAAGACCTTTGGTAGCCATAGACAGTAAAAGAAATGGACAGAGCGACCCCATTGATTTCAACGGAAAAGACTAAAGCCCGATTATTGCACTTCCAGTCTGATGTTTGAGCAACTACGCAGGCTCAAACTGAGCTTGACGACAGTCTGACAGTTGTTAATCTGACACTTGTAAATCTGAATCACCTATTTTCTCAAAAACGTTGTTGAAATATTTTGTCCTGTTGCTTTTATGGCTTCTACCTTGACTTTGTGCCTTCATGTCCCCCCGATTGCCTGATAGACAGTGAAAGATTGCCCGCGAGCTTCTCCTTCTGTCTATACGGTAATGTCTCTATTGTGGGACAGAAAGTCCTGTGGTTATGACGCAATCTTTAGCCTATTTTTACAAAAACGATTGAATTTGAACGATTTTCGATTGAAATGGAGTGTTGACACATACCTTTCATAGGCGACAGCACAGCGAACAGTTTAAAGAGGACGTACGTGGTGAAGCTTTACTTAGTTTTTCCCCATATGTGCCAGTTTTAAATAAAGTGCTTTTGATACTAACGAATAACTAGCGCTTACAAGCTAACTAGGGGGCATGGCTGAGGGGAAGAGGGATACGGCAAGCACAGAAGGACAACCTTGCTATACGGCCCTTACTCTGCCGGTTACATATTTCATTAAACATTACGTTACTTGTGGCTAATTCATTCGAATAAAAATAATAGCATGTGATCAAATGTAATGGTTATAAAACTTTGTTTCATTACCTCATCCATGAACATGATTTGTGAGATTTCCACAGGCAATGGAGGTGAAGACGACAACTCCCATCATTCCACACTCTTTCGCAAAATTACATACTGAGCCTTTAAATCTATAAATGTTATGGTAAGTTTATGCTAACACTTTACAATAAGATTCAGTAGTTAACATTAGTTAAGAATGAACAACACTTCTTCAGAATTTATTAAGCTTACTTAATATTAAGAAATATTAACTAATACGTTATTAAAATCCAAGGTTGTATTTGTTTAACATTAGTTAGTGCATTGTGAACGAACATGAACAAAGAAAGAACAACCGGATATTTATTAACTAACATTAACAAAGATTAATAAATAGTGTGACAAATGTATTGCTCATAGTTAGTTCATTTTAGTAAATAGATTAAATAATGATAACTAATGAAACGTGAAAGTGTTCCTATTACTTGAACTCAAAACACTGAATACTAAACCACTGAATCCTATTTACGGTATATCAAGTATATATATATATATATATATATATATATATATACTGTATATATATGAAGAGTTCAGATGCAAAAGCCTCTAAGTGCCATTTGAAATTTTGTTCTAGAATGACCCTTTTTATCAAGCTTGTATATTTAAGTTCAGTAATTTCACTTAAATGACAATTAATAGGTGATCTTCATTGCCATTTAAGTGAAATTACTGAACTTAAATATACAAGCTTGATAAATGATAATTTTAGAAGAAAATTTCAAATGGCACTTAGAGGCTTTTGCAGCTGAACTCTTCATATTTATATATATATACTTTGTGTGTGTATATATATATATATATATATATGTATATGTATATGTATAGGATCGATGCAGCTCCTCATTGTCACCATGTCTGTTAAGCTCCAAAACAAAAACAAAAATGCAATTAAATTCTAAAAGTTTTTTGACTTGACTTTAGTTTTGATTAGTCTTGCAAACCAACATTACAAAATGTTGTCT
Source organism: Pimephales promelas (assembly GCF_988280905.1). NCBI lineage: Eukaryota > Metazoa > Chordata > Actinopteri > Cypriniformes > Leuciscidae > Pimephales > Pimephales promelas. Next base: position 7,421,729 of record NC_142772.1, on the reverse strand, counting down.
TGTTTATTAACGTGAACCTTCTCTCTCACAGTGTTTTTTTTTTCCATTTACTTCTGATGCTGAAACTTGCATTTTTTACTACTGAAGAACTAAAAACTTGTCATAGAACTTGCACAGAATTATTTCACTCATGATTTGAGTTTGATGCAAGTATGAAAGTGTCTGAATTCTTGATGTTCAGAGACACACATCCATATTTAGATGTTAGAAATGTTACTTACATACCAGTGTATAAAGTTTCCTCTTAACACATTCAAATAAAGGAAGTTGTTTAAAAAAACTTTTCAATAAAGAACTTGTCAGGCTACAGAAAAAAGTATATAAAAAGTTAAGTATAACAAACTTTGCTTTTTGATTTGAATTAGATCACATAAGATAAGAGCATGCTAGGGGGCCTGAAGTAGATTGTACAGAGACCATATGCAGGAATGGACGCCTGTAATCATGCCGTGCTGCACCAGGCTTTAATAATGATAACCGTTCCTCTCCGTTCTTAAAACCGTTCGTCTATTGAAGGAAAAGTGGCTATTGACAGTTAACCTTTTAAAATTGGGGTAAGCTTGTTCTGCAGCCTCTGTCATGGTAAGGTCTTTGTTTACTATGGGCAACAATGATAGAGCAGACTTGGTTAGACAGTTTCCCGCTCTCTCTCTCTCTGAAGTTTTCTGCTTTGAAGCGATCCACGAACATGTCTTTGATCTCTTTCACTCCTTCTGTCATTCTTTATAGTAAGTAAAGACACTACAAGTGCCCATGTGTGCTTTCTGCACACATTAAGTGATTAACCACTGCAGTTGGATGTGTGAACTGAGTGATGTTGAAGGAATATTCAGGTTCAGAACAAAGTCAGCTCAATTAACATGATTTATAATATAATGCTCGACTTCTTTTGAAAAAATAATAACAAAAGCAAAAATAAATGGTTTCGTTGGGGCAGTTAAAATGTTAAAGCAAAGGTGTGCTTTTACAATTTTATAAAAGCACTTCTGCTACATAATACTTTACTTGAAGGGGTTTGCACAAGACATGAATGTCATTCGCTTAATTATGAAATGTTCAATGTAAATATGACATTGTTTGAGATGTCTTTGTTATGACAAGTTGACATAAACCAATAAATTATAACCTGTCAGTGTCTTTGTCATGACAACTTGACATTACTAAGACAACACAACCTGTCATAAACATGACATAGCAGATTAACGTCAAACGTGAGAAAAACCACTTAGCTTTATGGGTTAATATGACATTAAATTTTGATATTGCCTGTCATGAGGCCATTATAACATTTTAATGAGATATTCAATTTGTACCACCGTAGTTGAGGTCAAGCAAAATATTCATGACAGTTATAATGGCTTCATGACAGCCAAAGTCAAAACCAACCACATGACCTTTTAATGTAGGCTTATGATAACCCATAAAGCTAAGTGGTTTCTTAAGTTTGATAATTAATCTGCTATGTCATGTTTATGACATTTAAGATGTTATGATGTCCTGGTTTATGTCAAGTTGTTAGACATCTCAAATATCATATTTGCATTACAAATGTCATAATTGAGCCAATGACACTTAATGACAATTGTCATAAACATACATAAAACATGTCATGTCATGATGAAGGTGTCATGTCAGTCTATGCACAACCCTTCAAATAAAGTGTTACCCTACATTACTTGAGCAGGAAGACTGTTTAAATCTTCTCTATTTTTTGAGGACACCGATCTTTTGGAGCTTTTTTTTTTTTAAATAAAACAGCTTTTTAAATTATCTGTTTGAGCTTTAAACTAAGTGTTATATTTCAATAAAACTAAAATATGACATATACCATAAACCAGTGAACAGCACAGAAGTGATAACGATTTAAAGTTGTATTCTTTTTTTAATAAATTTAGTAACCCAAAATGCGGTGTTTCACCTCACACCTCTCATCCTTGATCAACACTTTTACTCGGTGTCTAACAGCCAAATCTGACACTCACAATCTTGAGAAAGTCTCATTAGAAGGCTGAGGGGAATGTGTGCGGAAGAGTGATGTCTCCACTCGGAGGGTTTAATTAAAGAAAGAAAGACAATACAATTCATGGATGACAACTGCACCTGTCTTAATAAGCTTCTTCTCATTAGAGGAAATATCTAATATATGTTCTATACTATACATATCTAATGTTTCAAACAACTCGTAGACGCAATCGTAAAATCACATAGGATATCTCTTTAATAGCTTAATTGTTTCTTTTAGACAGCAATGCATGTATATCAATACATTCTCCACTCAGCTCAAGGACAATAATACACTCTTAGAAAAAAAGGTACAAAATCTGTCACTGGGTCTGTACCTTTTCAAAAGGTAAACTTTTGTCCATTTTAGGCGCTTATATGTACATTTAGGTTCTAATATGTACATTTTAGGAGCTAATATGTACATTTTAGGTGCTGATATGGGCATTTAGGTGCTAATATGGACATTTAGGTGCTAATATGTACCATTATGGTACCAATATGCACCCTATAGGTACAAAAGCGTACCTTTTGAAAAGGTACAGCCCCAGTGACAGCTTTTGATCCTTTTTTCCTGAGAGTGTACTGAATCTATTAACCCTTTAGTATAATCAAAGAATTCAAAAATTGTATCCTTTAAAACTTACCTTTGATCACCAAAATGACATATTTAAACTAAAAAAATAAAATAATTCTTCATTATCATAAATTGCTTCATGCCTTAAAATAGCTTGAATGTAACTTAAATGTTGTTACATTTGACTTATTAACTCATGAACATGCAAATTGGCCCCACCCCCACTCACTCACAAGTCGACGTGATTGGTTACAAGGTATGTGATTTTGGTTCTTTGGTTCACTGCAGTTTTAAAGAGAAAATGAAGAGTTCAGATGCAAAAGCCTCTAAGTGCCATTTGAAATTTTCTTCTAGAATGATCATTTTTATCAAGCTTGTATATTTAAGTTCAGTGATTTCACTTAAATGGCAATGATAATTACCTATTAATTGTTATTTAAGTGAAATTACTGAACTTAAATATACAAGTTTGATAAAAATCATCATTAAAGAAGAAAATTTCAAATGGCATTTAGAGGCTTTTGCATCTGAACTCTTCAAATATTCAACAACGTTGTTGACATGAATTTGCACATATTTTGTCTTAAAGCATATTAAAAACATCACATAGACACACAAACAAGATTAAAAGCTTGATTTTCTCCACAGGGGGACTTTAAAAGTTATGTTTGTATTATCCCTTTAAAAGGCATAAAGCCATTTCTTTAATATCCAATTTATTTAATAAGATTAAGTCTTACGTAAAAATATAACAAGCCACTGACAATGAAATAGACCTGATTATGAATTATGAGGATTTGAACTATGTTGAAAAGATAATCCTAGAAAGAAAAGAACAATCATAGTTTAATCTGTGTTCACTTGGAATTTATTTTGAGAACACAGACATACATGACGCCGCATTATAAACGCATCTAATGCACTTCATGTTTAATCCCACTGAACAGTCCTCAATTTTTCTGGCTAGTAATTTCATATCTCTGCGGTACAGGTAACATTTATTTCTCTGCCAAGGCTGAGTGTATTTGAATTCACCGTGCTGTTTTTCCTTCTGTTGTTTCACAACCCATTATTATAGGTGGAAATTGGCCAGCCCTGAGACTGTTTACACTTTTGTCCGCACGAAGCAAATAAACAAATATTTATCCAGGATGTTGACATTATCCTTATCTCATGTGTTTTATGCCAGCATTTAGACCTGAGCAGAAGAACTGAGCTAATTTTTATTTTGTGCCAGCCTGATAAAGGTCTCTTGTCAGATATAATTGTACCTATGGGAGGCAGTACCCAAACGTGGGCCGTGAACCATTAGCCATAATGAAATTCAGAAATTCAAATGTAAAGAGGTCTCAGACATTGGAATACAAATCTCAACATGCATCGAAGTGTGTAAACCAAAATACTTTTGGAGGATTTGAAGCATGTGTTGAAGACCCAAAAAGTGTTCTCTCTGTTAAGGATTCTTTGATAAATGTGCTCTTACACCACAGGGCCATCCAATTAATTCCCTTAATGACATCAGACAGTAATAATGGCAGTAGAGTCTGAAACATAGAAAGTAATTTTGGGCCTTATTAGGGCTAATGGTTTAACCTTAGCCATGCGTGCTAGTTAATTACCAAAGGGAACACTAACAATAAATAGGAGGCAGTCAAGCCGCACACAATTTCTGGGATTCTTAGGGATTTTTCTTAAAACCTAAACAAGTGAAAGTGTGTCTGACTTCGGTAATTGTTTTAAATATTCATCTAAAGACAACCATTTCTGATGTAAGAGTGCCATCTAAAATGATTTTGGCCATTAGGTGTTTTTACGTGTTCCTAAAGGTCTACATATTTCCAAACAGGAACGACTGTATTCATATTCAAAGCAGCAAGAAGTGTATGCAACTGCTTGATCTTGAAGCAATAACTTTGTTTTTTTCACAAAAAAAACTAGCCTAACATTTGTGTTTTTCAACAGTGGTCCCAGAAAGATTCATATTCATATCAAAGGATAAAACAATTGACACACTTTACTTTGCCGTTATCTCTGCAGTTTAGTCACACAATGCAAGTGGAATTTATTTGAATGAATGGTAAAATAATAGACAGTGTTCAAAATGGTTACTTCTATTAAACTAGTGTTCATGAATGCTTGTCTTAAAGAAAAGAAGAAAAGCACGAGTTCACTGATTCACTGAATCATTTATTCAACCGATTCTTTCAAAAATGCTGAATGACACCACAACTGTGTGTTGCTCAATGTCGCAAGGATTCTGCGGCAGCTTTGTTTGGATCATTTTAGCTGGCGAAGCAAAAACAGACAAGTAGAAATATTTTGTCTAAATTAAGTTACTCACTATTTGTGATTTGAACTATTGTTTAAAAGCAATATCAATAAATCATGTTACCTACTCCAACAACCTCTCAGATATGGATCAAGTGGCATTTTCAAATGACTGTTTAACACAGTCTCATCCCAAAAAGTCATATAACTGACGTTTTGGGACGTATTTTGACCATACGTCAACATTCGCCTTTTTAGGGCCCCCTTAAAAGTCGGTAGATGGCGATCCGGGGCCGTCATACAACTGACGCTTTACCTTTAACGTCAGTTAGGTGACGGGTTAGGTTTAGGGTTAGGTTTAGGTATGGGGTAGAGTTAGGATCCCATAACCTCATCTACCGACGTTTAAGTGGGCCCTAAAAAGGCGAATATTGACGTATGGTCAAAAGACGTCCCAAAACGTCAGTTATATGACGTCTTGGGATGAGACCGGGTTGGACTGTTTTGTTCTTTTTAACTAGTAGAGCCAGGTCCTGAATCAGTGGCTTCAGACTTTTCCCTTAGATGAATGTACTGGTGAAGACTGCCATACTGGTGAAGTTATAGCTAATACCAGCAGCTGCCCATGCTAACCAGCTAAACTTATCCCATGTGTCACTACATTCCATTCCATTCTATTTATTTATTTACACAAGTTAAAATGATGGGCTATTCATTATATTTAGAGAATTTAGTCTAAATTTAGTATATTCAACCGTTTATTTTGAGACTTTTTTTGATGTGTTGCATTTAAATAGGCCTCTTTTACAAAGTCTTTATTTTGTTTTTGGGGTCCTTTTAAAATAGATTTTTTTCTGACTGAATGTTTTAAAAACAGCATATTTTTCACACATTTTAAATAGTTGCAGCACCTCTCTTCCCAGTCTGTCATTAACGCTCTGGGATGCGTTTCCCAAAAAGCGTCATTAGCCAACTATGGTCGCAATTTCCGTCATTTTTAGCATAGCTCAAAGAGTCTGTGTTTCCAGAAAATATAGTTCCAACTAACATCCGCAAACAGCAAGGCAAAATTGTGTGGTTGGAAGGACAGCTCTCAGTCTGTGGTTAGAAGCATAGTTTGCATGACATGTGGACTCAATAAATCTTTATCTTGAGCCAAATAAGTAAGCTGATACTCAGTACAATTTCTATACACTATTTTATTCAGAACATACCTGTACATACAATTGTCGCTTAGGTCTTTTATTTTGTCAGCTTGCACACATGCTTCAGACCGAGCATATGATTGAATCTGGAAATAAAGCAAAATAACTGAGAAAAATGAGAAATAGTCCTCAGATGCCATGCCCGTAAATAGCAAAACCATCTAGCATTAATTTGATCTCGAACATATTCATTAAAAGTAGTTATCATCACTCCACATGCGTGACACGACCAATTTGCAATTGATTTGTGCCGTGAACATTCCTTTAAGAAAACTCAAGGCAATCAAGGCGTTTTGGAAAGTTCAGAAACACTGCTTATAGAGAATACTTTGTGCTTTGTGACTTTGCAGACCTTATTTTCATGTTCAAACAGCAACATTACACTAGAAAGAAAGTTATAAATGTAAAAAAAGCATAATAGCTTCCCTTTAATGAAAATAAATCGAAGTAGCTTCAATGTCATTATTGCTGGAAAGAATTTCCATTATTACATTGTTTCCTTTGTTTCCCTTATTAAGAAGAATGAATCCTCCGGATTTAGATAAGAGATATTATTGCAGAGAATAAGGCTGTATATTAGTCAAGGCTAAATTGATTGTTTCTCCCATCTCCAATGCAACATCATCACAAGCTCACAATCCCTAAAGCACATCATTTAATGCTCTGAAGCCAGGCTGACTGCGCCGGAGACTCAACTTACTCAGATATAACATAATAAACTAGGAGTGTTATCTGGCATGGAGCATAATGCAATTCCAGAACTGAAGAAATACTCAAGATTTATATTCAGTGTAGGAGGAAGCGAGTGAGTGATCTTTGATTTACGTTGAGTTTGAATCACAAACCTCAGTGGGTTTGATGAATGCATTTGTCACTCATTCAGGAACAAATTCTTATCAATCCAAAATACAATCCAAATTTTCATGGGAAGTTCACCAGGACTATCTTTAGACTGTTATGACAAAGGGAGCAATAACTTCATCAGGTCTGTGGTGGCTGCCTACTTTCCCCCCCTTAAAGAAGACAGCCTGCCTCATACAGTAGATTTACCCAAAACATTTGGATTTTTCATGGATTTTATCTTTGATTTACCGAGTAATGTAGAAATCCTATCACAGCAGGGCTGCTTCTTCCACCGTCTCTGCAGAACTGCAGTGTCAGACATATTTCTTTACACAATATATTCTTGTATGTTATATATTCTGAATCTGTCAATTTATCTTTGAATATCGATTTCACTGTAATGCATTTATGCACATATTACATGTGTGTGGCCTGATCAGTTTTTATCGATTTCTCTTTTAATTACACTCTAAACAATGCTGGGTTGTTTTAACCCAAATTTGGGTAAAATATGGGCAAACCCAAATGTTGGGTTAAAAATGTAATTTTAAATTTTAAGCTAACTTCAACTTTAACTTTCAACTGTAAATTGTTTTTATTGCATTCTTAACCTGACATTTGGGTTTGTCCATATTTGACCCAAATTTGGGTTGAAACAACCCAGCATTTTTTAGAGTGTACATGATATAAATTGTATGATATGATATTTAATAAATATCATCTAACTGACGCTTTTGACCGCCAACATCCGACGCACATGGCACCCTTTAGCATCAATATGAGATGCGCCTCCTAGTGGTTTAACCCTAACCCTACCCCAGACCTAAACATACCCACGTCATCTAACTGACGCTAAATGTTGCCACGTGCGTCGGATTTATTTGCAAAAGTGTCAGTTAGATGACGCCCTAGGATGAGAATGCGTTGGCGTCATAATATATATATATATATATATATATATATATATATATATATATATGCAGCGCTAACATAATTTGTAATCTAATATATATATATATATATATATATATATATATATATATATATATATATATAAATATTAGATTACAAATTATGTTTCTGTATGCATATTAAATAAAATATTAGCAGTTTTAGAAAAGATGGTCATGTCCCTGGGTGATGGACAATAGAAACTTCTAAAATAAAAATCGCTTTTTTTTAATTATAAACATTTCCAATAGTTTTTTTTTCCTGTTCTCTAATTAAAATATTAATATTTTGAATATTTAAAAACATAGTTAAAAAAGAATAGGAGTATTATAAAAATAGCATTTGAATAATGTTTAAATATACTGTATATACTTCCAGAATAAACCACAGGAATATTCAGGGTTCAATACCACATAACCCAGGAATAACGCAGACATAATTCCATTGCTGCTGTTGTCTTCCGCTCTCAGAACTGTCAAGATGATACAACTAGACATGTTTGTGATTGTGTCATTTCTGTAATGTGATTTGACAGAATCCTGTCGGCTGATTTCCTGAGCACGTATGCCCTTCAAATCTGATCATTAGATTTCTCTATTGTCCTTCATTTGCTTTATAAATATAGGGCTGTGGGAGTTTACTGACTGAAATATGCATCTCTGTACTCTCATGAAATGTGACACACGGTTGAAACTGTAAGATTGGTGCTTGAAACTTATAAATATACTTCAATGGATTAGTCTGTTTAATATTCAGCAGTGCGTTGACTAAATGTACATCACTTTGAATTCAGACGACATGGTTCTGAGAGCTTCCATCAAAGCAAAGCTCCTGATCTTTCCGGTTCAGCTCTCCCTTTTTTTATGACATTCCTAACTGATTCAATTTCACTTATACAAGGTTATGGTTAGTTAGACAAATTATTGCATTTCTTTAGCCATTATTACATTGAAATCGAGTCAATTACTCGACTTCTGACACAGGTTAGAGGCATTTAAAAAGAATTATATAATTAAAATTCTTTATGTATGCAGACTGCTGTCTGGAAACCTTGTCCTGGACCCTGTGACAAATGAATTTTTACACTGTGAATGGAGGTTGGGGCTTTTTATTGGACACACATTTTTTTATATAAAAGTAAGCTCAACATCTTGAGAAATTCCCTGCATGATTCATTAGTTTGGCACGAAAACAAACAGTCCCAGATCCTTCATTTCGTCTTTTTAGATTTCATCTAAAATCTAGGAAGTGAATACTCATTAAGAAAAACACTGTCAACAGGCACTGTCAACAGTTAAAATGATCTCATAAATATGAGGAAAAGGCACACAAGCAAAAAATATTAATTTGATAAAAATAAATCCAAGCTTTGATATTTAGAACATATTTGCCTTGCAAATTACAAAAAATGGTTGCAGAGTGGTCACACTGTTTTTGTTCAATAATTCGTGGCATGTAGTTTTGGTCAGAATTGTTGGTCTTGAAAATGTTCTTTAAATAGTAACAGACCGCTGGAAAGCAAAACGACAACAAATTCTATTTAATTCAGTTTACTAGACGGCGAGGAGAATAAATGGAACAAACAGATTCTTCTGCTGAGAAAAAGACCTGTGCTCTTACGTGTCACCTTTAAAGGGGACATATCATGCAAAATCCATTTTTTAGGCCTTAAATGCATTTTGTTGTATATTTGGAGTGTTTATAAGTACAGACAAGTTGAAATTATTCTCTTCAGGTGCTTCGTTTATATCTTTATATTGTGTTTTGGTCATATTTTTCAACCTGTTCAGATTTTTCTGTTCTCTATGACGTATTTTGAACAATTACGTAACAGTATTTGGAGCGGAACTGCCAAATAAGGACATTGACTACCGGCCCAACACTTCGAGCAATCCGCCATTATTATTTCTTGCTCCGATTTTGTAGTCCAAGTTCAATGGTGCAGAAGTTACGAGAGGGCAAGTCATAATGTTAGATTGTTGGATGTAGTGACCCGAAGCTTTTCATGGATTCCAAATTCAACCACCTCCGCCAGTATAAAGAAGGATTTGCCGATCGACTTCGTCTGAATGAGAGGTAAATTCCTTCTATCTTTGGAGACGACGGACAGAGCATTTCGATAAGCTGAAAATATCGTTAATAAAAATAAAGTACTTTACTTTCTTAAAACACATGGTGGTCATGGTTTAGCAGTACCTTTCTCTTTGTTTTTGTTTTGAAGTAACGTTACACGTCTGCAGTATTATTGTTCTTGAGTTTCATCAATGGTCATTTTGCTGCTGTGTTTTCTGATGCTTTTCTAAACGTATCATATTATCAATACAGATTTTTAGTGGTAAAATTAGACTGTAGTCATTTATCTTGTCAGTGTTCTTGTTTTAACAAGTGAAATAATCGACTTTCACTTATAACACAGACAGTTACATACCATGGCAATAATTTACACCCTTATGAAGACGTTGTTCTGCAGGTTTGACGTCTTCTTTTTCAACTCGCTCGCTCTGTCTCGAACATGTAAGGCTTGATGGACAAGTCTTCCGTTGTTGACATTTTGTTAACGTGTGAATAAAAATGTTCTTTGACACTATATAATTGTAAATCTCTAATCAAACTACAAAAATGGCCGAACGGGGTGGAGTTGAACCGAGTTTGAACTCAGCGACCTGGAGAGGGGGCGGGGTATGACACATCTCCTTTGCATTTAAAGAGACCGCTCCAAAACGCACATCAGAAAAGGGGTAGAAAAGGGGCCTGTGGAGCTAAAATAATGAGGAATTCAGACCCAAGCATTGCAGTTTCGCTTTATATAGACCACAAATGTATGATTATGTAAAAAGGATTGATTTAAAAGCATGATGTGTAGCCTTTAAGATTTCAGAAGAGATCTCAACAGTGTCACACACTGAGCTCAGATTTGCCCAAATAAGTCTGTAACCAAAAATCAAAGATCAGTTTTTCTGACACTATTTATCCAATTTTATCCAAAGCTGGAGTACACAACATGGCTTATGCCCAGTCCTTACAATCTGGACATTAGTTAACGCTTGTTTCCAAAAGTGAGATCCAGTTTGCAGATTTTGGGCTGTAGCACTCACTCACTTTGTAAATAGTTACAGAGAAAAACTGGGCGTCATGCACATGTTTGAGGACTTTTAGGTCTTTCCGAACACAACAAACTCGCAAACATGTAAAACGTTGCGTTGCTGGGAAAATGATGATGAATGAGAACAATGTGTCCTAAAATCGAACATGTTTGACATTCTCCAAATGAACAGACTCATAATCTGAAGCTAAAAATGTACGTGCTCAGATATCCTGTGAAATATGTTCTGTAAAATCAACTTCAATTGCCCAAAATCTGCAAACTGGCTCTGGCTTTCAGCAACTAGTGTGGACTATTCCAGACTGGAAGACAGGGCAAAAGTTGTGTAATATATTCTAGCTTTGACTGACTTAATTCCACACATCTCCAACTCCTATTACAATAGCCGCATTTCTCCTGCTGGGCTAGGGCTGGGCCAGAGCTAACAGCGAGCCGAGCCAAGCCGAGCCAGTGGCCTCGGGCCTCAAGCACCGGGCTTGCGTTTCCACTGCCGGGCCAGTAGCCCCACAGCGCTGCCCTAAACCCCGCCCCTAACACGCCTTTCTGGATCAAACGTCATACAACCCAACCCATATCAGCGGGTATTATGAATTAATTTATTTTTAAAGTTAGGAAGAGAACATGTATATTAACTCACCGGACGTGGCTGCAATAGTGTCCCGACTGTCTCGCGAGTCGCCACTAACAGAGGGACGGTGACCCATCAAGTCGAACCATGGAAAAATCCTTCTCTGAACTCCGCTTTGTCCATTGTGCATTTTAATCGCCTTGTACAATACTGCGCCCGCAACTTTTTTTATTTTTTCCTGAACTTGAAGCGTTGCTCGCTCAATGTTTAGCTTAGAAAGTTCAGCATCGATGTATTTTGTAACATCCTCCTTTCTTCACACGCCGTCAAATTGACGTCGCACCCTTTCTTCTGCCCAAATGCTCAGAAGAGCTGTGGTATCCTCGACAGACCAGTACAGGCGATTCTCCGTTTCAATCAGCGATTTTTTTTTATTTTTTTTTTATTTTTTATGCGATATAAAAAAGTGAAATGTGCATCTTGCTTCAGATCATAACGTTCCATAACACCGATAAACTCCACCTATTACCTTGAGCACGCCTCTAGCCCGAGCTGGCCCGCTCTGGGCCAAGGTATTAGACGGGCCAGAAATCTTGGCTGTTGGCCCCGAGTAAGCCCCGATCAAGCCTCGGAAGTGACAGTGGAAACGCGACTGGCCCTGGCACGCACTAGCGCGTCTCGGCCCTGGCCCGGCAGTGGAAACGCGGATAATGTGTACAGGCCATACTGACAGTAGCCGCGTTTCCACTGCCGGGCCAAAGCCAAAGGTTTCCACTGCCCGTTGAATACCTTGGGCCAAAGCGGGCCAGCTCGGGCTAGAGACGCGCTCAAAGTAAAAGGCGGAGTCTATCTGTGTTATGGAACGTTATGATCTGAAACAAGATGCACATTTAATTTTTTTATATCACCAACATCATGACTTTTGTGTAAACATACATGCCACTTTCAAGTCAAGTGGCGTGTTGCATTTTGAGCCATCCGCGTGTATGCATGTATGTCTACGCCGTTAAATGTCCGAGTGATTCCGCGTGTATGTACAAAGCGAAACGAAGCAAAATGTTAAAATGCGAAACGAAGCAAAATGTAGACCTACATTTGGGGAGCCATATTTTTTTTCTTAGGATAGTAGGGGAAGACTCATAGACTCGGTAGGTTTAGGGACGGGGTTGGGATAGGTCCTATATTTATATAGTTATGTAACATTGAGTCAACGGCGTTCATAAACACACTGGAAAGCGATTATGCATGTTGATAGCACGCCAAAAATGGAAATACAAATTGGCGTGTCATACAGTACATACGCCATTTCATGATCAGTCTGATATCGTGCAAAATAATCGCTGCTCAAAATGGAGAATCGCCTGTACTGGTCTGTTGAAGATACCAAAGATTTTCTGAGCATTTGGGCAGAAGAAAGGGTACAAGGTGAATGTGACGGCGTGTGAAGAAACGAGGACGTTATAAAATACATCGATGCTGAACTTTCTAAGCTAAGCATTCGGCGAGCAACGCTTCAAGTTCAGGAAAAATAAAAAAAGTTGCGGGCGCAGTATTGTATTGTATCGGCGACTCGCGAGACAATCGGGACACTACTGCAGTCATGGCCGGTGAGTTAATATGCTATCTTCCTAACTTACAAAAAAATAAATAAATTCATGACTTTCACTAATTCTGCTGAAATGGGTGGGGTTTGTATGTCGTTTGATCCAGAAAGGCGTGTTAGGGGCGGGGTTTAGGGATGCACTGCGGGGTTCCTAGCCCAGCAGTGGAAACGCGGCTAATGTCTACCTATCCAAGACCGCACCAATTGTTCGATTTTTTTTTTTTTTTTTTTTTTTTTCATGAACACACAGTCTCTACATCATCTATTATAGTCAGTTCCTTTACATCTAATTGTTTTCATCTATCATGCATCTACTGTAGTAGAAGCAAGGTTTTGCATGAACTTGTTGTCTGACTACACATTTTATACCGCTATAGTGTCAACAATGTGCAATTTTTATAAAAGAGTAGACGAAACTTTTAGTAATTTACCGTTATTCGCAGCAGAAAGCAGGGATTTCTGATTGTGATGAAAAGCCATGAATGGAATTCAAATAATAATAACAGAAAAATAAACATCCAAAGCTATTATACCAGCAAAACAATCCAACCACAAATAACCTTTCCAAATAGACTATTTTTTATGGTTCATTTTACATTTACTTACTTATATTTGACTTTATGTATTTTGAACTGGGAAAGAATGTATCCTTTCAAAACATTGCAAAAATCACACATATCTCCCTTAAATAAAAACTAGCGAGACCTTCATTAAGTCTCCTAAGCAATGAAAGAGCAACCTTCGAGCAATGAGACTTCCTTCTGGGAGAAATCTTGAACTCTTAAAAAATTTCTTAATGAAAGTTCTAGTCAAGGCCTGTGGGAGAGTTTTCTTTTTTTTTTTTTAAATAGTGCCTTGACAGAAAATCTACTTCAAATTCAGCTTCCACTTAACAGACACTTTACAATCAAAGCCAGCACATTTCAAGCCCCGGTATACCTGCCAGCTCAAGGGCGCACTGGAGAGCGTGTCCATGATCTCGGCATTGCTCCAGTTTCCGGGCAAACCCTACTTGGGATTGAACCTTTTTCTCCATTATAGCAACCTAGGATCAAAATGCTACCAGCACATATGGAAAAGAGACACAAAGCATGCAACCGTTTAACTTTGATTATCAATCAGCCTGTCACTAAGAAATATGAATGATAAAGACTCAATCAGTCTCCCACACTGTATCGGCAGGGAGTCTTATCAAGGAGGCGCAGACCCCGCTGTTTGACGCCAGCTGAAATTTGTGCGTTTAATGCCTGACAGCAAATGAAGAGAAATAGCAGTAGGTGATTACAGTATGCCGTGTGTGTTTGTTTAATGGCTGAAATCATAATTATTGATTTAATGAAGCATCTATCATGCATGTGTTATGATGGAGCTGTCAGAGAGAGCTGTTATTTCCTCATATTTGTTTGTGTTGTGCAGGATCACTAGAGGGGGTAGTTTGGCTCCACTTATGTGCCGGGACCTTGTGTGACGGGCTCTGAATCAAGCTGAGATGAATCTCCAGGGAGGTTTCCAAATAATCAAGGGATCCAACAGCGAGCTCCTTGGGTTGTAAATCATACAGAAGCCTTGTCCGTGTGTGTGCTATCACAGGTCCCAAGGTCTAAAATAACCCTTCAACCACAAAATAAAGATATTGTTGACAAAATATTCATTAAATAGTTTAAAAATAATGCATATTTATACATACAACAGTTCTTTCTGGTTCTCGATTCTGATTGGCTAAGAGCCTTTTCCAGCCTTGCGATATTCACCCAGCAACAGCAATCTAACCATTTCACCATTTGTGTCACTCCGCTTGGGCGCCTGTCATGGCGGTCGAGCAAATCCACCATTTTAAAAAATACTACTACTACTGTTGTTGTGTCACGAAATGTAGTTTTTTTAGGCGAGAATTAGTTATTTAGGCCGTCAGCGCTCATGTACCCACAGAGAGCGTCATCTCGGCCAGTCCTTCGGGTTTTTGGCGCAGGCTCATTTGTAGATAGTGGTTATACATCACATAAAATTAATTTGGGGTAAATAAAATGGGCAAATATTTGGTCTGAATCTATTACTTGTTCCAGAGTAAATCGATTTTGGTTAAGGGTAAAAAAAAGTTTCATAACTTAGCATATATATTTAGTATATATTTAACTTAAATCCTATAGCTACTAGAGTGCTGATTGTAAGTTAGACTGACTTGTTAGCTTGCGTTTATTTCCTAATGTCTTTTAAAATCGCTATTGTTGTTTATTAAATATAGTTTGATCAATAAATATTATTTTATATGATATGGATATGGACTTCGGTGAAAGTGTAGTACTATAAGAAGGTACTATATTTAAATAAGAACGTACTTCACGACCGTTAAAAACGTACGTTCTATATAGTATGAATACGGGTAGTATGAATGAGTCCGGACGTACTACTACATGCGCCATGTTGTTGCCGCGTGACATACGCTGTCACAACACAGTGAGAAAATTTAGTGGCGGCAGTGGCTCAGTGGTTCATGTAGGTTGTCTTCAAACCGAAAGGTTGGTGGTTCGATCCCCAGTTCCACCTGACCAAGTGTTGAGGTGACCGTGAGCAAGACACCTAACCCAACTGCTCCCGACGAGCTGGATGGCGCCTTGCATGGCTGACATCGCCGTCGGTATATGAATGGGTGAATGTGAGGCAATATGTAAATCGCTTTGGTGACCATTAGGTCTATGAAAGCGATAAATAAATGCAGTCCATTTACCATTCCAGTGACTCCACCCGTGCTGTTTTTAATTCTGCTTTCGGTTTTCATCTGTGTTTTTACGTCGTCCGGGCAGACAATCAATAGGAGGTGTCGGTCAGCTGCTCGCAGATCACGCCTTTTGCGGAATTTCTCAAATAACATTTATTTACCTAATAAATTTTACCTCATAAAACACACACACAACCCCTATGAACAATGACAGATGTTGATTTTTGGCAAGGAAAAAGCCATTTATTTGCTTGTGATATTACCATCATTAAATAAACATGAATGAATCAATAAAGATACGCATGTTTAGGGATTGATTTCTTTCTCCTGGGCGTGTACCCGGCCTATCCACTTCCATTTCCTCCTCCGGATTTGCATTTCTATTGGGACTTTTTTGGTGAGTTCCCACAGGTTGGCGTTAGAGATGATGTTGGGCCAGTATATTTCTAGGAGGCGTCTGAGGCACCGTTTTAGCATATTGAATGTTGTCCTTGCTTATCCGATCCTGTCCTCAGTGCCGCCTTCCCTTGAAATGATGCTACCAAGGTATGTGAAGCTCTTTACACCCTCTAATGCATTTTGGTCCACGATTATGGGTGTCTTGTTCTTGCTGTTGATACGCAGAACCTTAGTTTTTGATGCGTTTATTTTGAGACCAAGCAAAGCAGCTGTTTCCTCCAGTGTTCCAGATTTTTTCTGCATCTGTTGGTGTGTGTCAGCCAGTAGTGCCAGATCATCAGCGATATCAAGATCTTCATGCTGCATGCAATTTGGTCTCCGCAGGATCTGTTGTTTCTGAAGCCAGCCTGGTTTTCCCTCAGTTTCTCATCGACCCCCTTCTGGAGCCTCTCGAGCAGGATATGGTTGAGCACCTTTCCAGGTGTTGAAAGGAACATTATTCCTGTTTAGTTTTTGCACTGCCGGAGGTCTCCTTTCTTGGGGATTTTTACGATGTGGCCATCTCTCCAGTCAGATGGGACATTTTCTTCCTCCCAGATGGTTTTCATGAGGTGGTGGAGCATGTTGGTGGAGGTTTCAGTGTCGAGTTAGGTGTTTCTTGTAGTTCTGTATAGGTCTTTCAGGTTGTTCTTTCCTGCCGCTTCTTCTGCCTGTAGTGCTAAGTAGGGCTGCAACAACTAATCGATAAAATCGATTATAATCGATTATGAAAATCGTTGTCAACGAATGTCATTATCGATTAGTTGGTCTGATTACGTCACGGGGATTGTTTACATGGAACATGCGCTTTTACATGCGTCTTCATGAGGCGCACACGCAGTCTCTCTCCCTCGCCGCTCTACCCTGTCTCGCGCGCGCGCGCAACACGGACGGTTTGGAGCACATTATCTTCTGTCTCGCATGCGTGCTCTTGATTCCGTGAGTTTGAACTAATTTGCGGGCATCAGGAAACCGCTATCAATATGCAGCATACACGAAAATCAGTCACCTTTCGGCAAATTCGCCGTTTTGAAACCAAAATAGGTGACCTACGTTAATCGTGTATACTTTATGAAGCCATACTTTAGTATAATGTGAGATAGAAATGTATATTTAAGTCATTAAATTCAAGTTAACCTAAGCTTTTCCCTCCACTGCGGCTGTCAGTCATTCTCTATTCGGTGTTCAAACAGCGCGTCGCGTTACAACAGTTAACATGATGATCTCTTTCCAAGATGATTCAATGTTATTATTATAATTGATCCGTAGATAAAGGTCTATGATGGTTTTTCTAACTTGCTAGACTTTTATTGCTGTAACTTAATCACTTTCTACTGAGTGTCTGCTAGATCACAACACTATAGTAAAGTCGGCGCAGTATAATTGTTCTTCACGTTCACAGTAGCCTAACTGAAATTTAAAACTGTTAAAAGAAAAGGCTTAATAAACTATTGAATAGATACTGTATAATACACAGTCAATATGTCTTTCTCTTTCCTTGGTGCTTTTAACTTTAATGCGGCGGACACTGAAGAGCTGCGCGCCACCCTGTGACTCCGTGTTGCTCCAAGCGCATCATTCAGCGCTCGCGATGCGCATAAGCACTTTGTGCAGCTCTTTCATGATCATGTCATAATACTTTTGCGCAATGAAAGCTTATTAATAGCCTTTCTTGTTCTGTCCTATCTATTATATTTTGCTTCCTCACTAAACAGCTGTGCTTTACATTTAAAACAGCTGTGCATCTGATTTTTACGATGTTTTTCATGAATGTATAACAACAATACAAAGAGCAATGTGTAACGTTTTACCAGAGTTAGTGCTACACTTATTGTCTCTTATTTGTTCCCCACTAAGGAATGTTTTTTTCACTAAATGTTCAGATTTTATAAAATTATTGTGCACTTGTGATATTTCTAGGCTAAGTTTTGCTGAGTTATCCACTAATCTAGTTCACAATAGCTTTTTGTCATAGGTTATGGTCATATATATATTTTTTATTTGTTGTTTTTCTTTATAATGAAGTTGTCTGTATTAAGTAGATTGTTTAACACACAAAAGAGTGTGTTTTTTAGGGTTTTATTTAGTTATAATAAACAAAAAATAAAATAATTTTTTATCCGATTAATCGATTAATCGAAAAAATAATCGTCCGATTAATCGATTATCAAAATAATCGTTAGTTGCAGCCCTAGTGCTAAGGCCATTGCACACGGAGTATGAAATTTTCGTATGTATTTTTTCGTGTTCGTCAGCCTAAAAATTCGTCACGCACAGAAACCTTGCACACTTAGTCTGATGCGTATTTATTAAACCTTTGCGGGAAAAAACGCAAAAATACAAAATGGATTCGTCAAGCAGTGAGGATGACTTTGTTGTCCTCTCTCATTGAAAAGAGAAGAAAGAGAAAATATTACATCCATACAATCCTGAAATTGCACCGAGAGGAAGCACCTCCTTATCAAGGAGTTGCGAATTTATCCAGAGCGATTCAAAATTTACCTCAGAATGTCAGTGGAACAGTTTGATGCTTTGCTTGCGATTCTGGAGCCACATTTTAAAAACACGACCATCAATTTATGTGAACCAATCGATTCTGAACAGAGACTGTCAGTATGTCTAAGGTATGGACACACACGCGCGGCCCAGTGGAAACGCTGGGCAGACAGAACAGCTGTAGAGGCTACAGGTTATAGATTGTACCCAAATAACACATTAGTTATCGAATTGGCTGCTTAATCACACATTAATGTTCCTTCAGAAATTTCAATCTGAAATTTCAATCTGATTGAAAGGGGAGGTTATTCCTTTCATAATCCAATCGAGAGAAGAGAACATTAACACTTGATCGAATTGAAAACTGAAACTGAAAGCACTGCGCATATGTGCAATGATGTGCGGAACGAGCTCCATGGACAGTAACGAGCTCCCCCTGGCCCTGAATTGTCGAAAAAAACCTCTCAAAATGCTGGCGGTGGATGCGAAAAACGCAGAAAATCGAACCCAATCCGAATTTTTTTATGACGGACGAAAGTTTCGGAGGCAGTGTGCAAGCGTGATTGACATAACGTGAGGTCGAATTTTTTTTTTTTTTTACATGCGGAAATTTCGGATGCGAATTTCGGACTCAGTGTGCAATGGCCTTTAATCCTCAATAAATTTCTTCTTTTCTCCCCTTACACTTCTCTTCACTTCTTTATTTGTGGTTGCATAATCTTTATGTGCTGCCGTCTTGGTCGCTCTGGTTTTATTTCTGTTTACTGCCTCTTTTTTTCTTCCTCCTCTCACTCACTTTGCTATCTGTATCTCTGGATAGTCATGGCTTGCTGTCAGTCTTCCTCCTCCCTGTTGTTTCTTTGCATGCGTCTATCCACAAGTTTTTAGACCTTTCCACATCTCTTCCACTTTGCTTGGGGTTTCTATTTCTAGGGCTTGGTACCGATTGTGTAGTGCCACTTTGTAGAGTGTACAAAGTGGCACTATGTATGGATGTACATATGTATGGATGTACCTATATCCCCAAACTACCGTGTGTTGAATTTAACCCCTTCTTCCTTGTGCTTCATGCCTTTTAACTTCAGCTGGATCTTTGCTGTGGGAAGGTGGTGTTCAGATTCTGCATCTGCTCCTCTTCTGACTCTGTCATCCAGCAGAGAGTGTCTAAACTTCTGACTTGCAGATGCAGATGTGGTCTGTATGATTTTCTGTGGTGTGGTCAGCAGAGACCCAGGTGACTTAATGGATGTCATCGTGTTGAAATGCACCACCAATGACCAAGTTGTCTGCACAAGCTGCTACGAAACTCTCTCCATTCTCATTCATGGCCCTTAGTCCTTCTCTTCCCATTACTGCCTCAAAGCCGTTGTTATTGCCCCCTATCTTTGCATTCATATCTCCCATCAAGATTATGACGTCATTCCTGGCCTGTAGAATAGTGTATAGCTGGTTGTAAAATTGGTCCTTTATTTCATCATCCGTGTCATTGGTGGGAGTGTATCAATGTACCACTTGGAGGTTTATTTTCTTGTGGGTGATTTGAAATTTGGCAGTGATGATCCGTGAGTTGATGGGTTCCCAGCTGAGAAGGGCCATTTGCACTTCCTTGGACAGCATGACAGCTACTCCCTCTGTGTGTGGTGCAGAGTCTTCGGGATGTCCTGAGTAGAGTATGGTCTCTCCAATCGCCAGCTTGACCTGCCCTGACTGGAGCCACCTGGTTTCTCCCAGACCATAGGCGGAAAACCCCCCCCCTATCTGAGGGTTGTCCCCCCCAAAAAAACCATTAAAATATGTGTATTGTAAATAATGTAATGATATATTCTTAAAATAATTAAGAAATAAAATAACACAAATGCAAACGGGGCAATTACGAAAAAAGCGTACTAAACATTTTGAGACCCCCCTCCCTTGCCTCACAGTGCGTTGGTCCACCGCCTCCGTCCCTTTTACCTCAGACACACACATTCCGGTGGCGGGAGAGAAAAACATAGTGTTTGAATAGTTGTGGAACTCCAGTAAAGTAGGTCGCACACCGAACGAGAAGCGTAGCGGCGCGTCGCGCAGCGCCACGTCTTTAAAATTCGAACACAATATTCTCTATGAGTGTACACACACCGGCGGCGCCATTCGGCGTCTGTCCGCGGCGCCCAGCAACGGCTCAGGACCGTGTTCAAAACCCTGCTGCGCCACAGAGCGCCATTTACGTAGTTTTATATACAATTTAAATTATTTTTGTCTCAAATCGGTGCTGACGGATCCTGATTTCGCCCTATGCTGCAATATACATTTAGTTTTGCATTTATTTACAGAAATCAGCTGCTTGAATGACAATTGCTGATGTTATTGGATTTTTCAGGTGAGATTCTCAATTCATTCAGTTAACGGATGCTCTGAAGTAAAGTTTTCAGACCGCAGACTCAGCAACGATTGTATTTAATTGTACAGTACAATAATAACAGACACTATCTTCATGTCATTAAACATTACAATATTGCTGGCCATACACTGATGAGAAAGTCCGGGTGCGCTGTGCATTTAGATTCTAACGCTTTCACTGTGATTTAGTTGGTTTATATCATTTAATATAGTTAAAGAATGAGTCAATGAATGAAATGAAATCGCTGCGCTGCGTGAGGAGAGTATGTAAACAGATTCGCCGCTGGCTTAAACCAGAAAGAAATGTTAAGAAGTATAATGAAATGATCTCCATGCTACACTAATAATAGTAGTAAGGCTTTCCTCTGTATTTTTTTGCCTGTATTATTGGTGTCCCCTTCAAAATTTGCTCTTGAGAATTGTTATGTGTATTGTCCCCCCCCAACATTTTGATGAAATTTTCGCCCCTGTCCCAGACCAAGGAGGGATGTCCCGTACCTCCTCATCTCCTCTGCTATCACTGCTGTCTTTCCACCAGCATACATGGTCCTCACATTCCATGTCGCTATGGTGGTGGGTCGCTTTGAGGTCAGAAGCCGCTTCAAACGCAGTCTCCTTGCGGTTTTCCATGCACGTCGTCATATTTTCTTTAGCTTGGTTCGCTGCAGAGGCTTCCTTCCCAAGGCTTGAGGATTTTCATCGATGTTCCCGTAGCTGAAGTCTTTTTACAGGGTGGAGTAGCTGGTCCCACGCCCAACCCCCACCTTTTTTTATTCATATTGTTATATATACTCAAAGTTTTTATTCATATTGCCAAGCACTAAAAACACCAGGAAATCATAATAACAAAATAGATTTTTGCCTGTCAGTTTTTTGTTTTATTCATTTCATATTTTGAGCTCATTACATTACATGAGACAAAATGTGTTTGTATGGTCTAAACTGAATCTTGTAATCAGCATCCCAGGCATTAAACATCACAGTTCAACAATGGCATTTAGATATTCCTCAGTCATGGTTTTGCATAAAAGGGATATCTGAAAAGAGCTTAAAATACGTGCTAGCTTAAAATATAACACTGGTTGTTCAAGATCAAACAGGAATGGTGAGTAGTGACCTCTATAAGTGACCGAACCCACAAGGTCAAGCCCAAGAAAAGCAAAAGCCCCGTGAAATGATTCATTTCAAATGCCACTCTATTGTAGGATGAGAGTGGGCCTGTGTTCTTATGCTAAAACTGAACTTGTTTGGCAAGTGTTCATTGTGCATGTAGTAGAATGCCATGAACTTAAACATCTCACATAGTTGCACTTTAAATGCATAAATATTAATGTAAGTAACATTATCTGACATCTATAAAACATGATACTTTGCTTTTACCATTGCTCTCTAAGACTAAGTAATTTCCTGACTCAGAAAAGTAGCTTATGTAGTCCATAGACTTTGACCTTGAATTTTGTATTCACCTATAGATTTAATGTGTATTTTTTTTAGATAATACATTACAATCATATGTTATACCATTTTTTTGTCTCGAACATGCAAATCTTCTTCAAGCAGATCTTCGTTTTTTTTTTGTGTTTCCACGTATAGTGTGTTGAAGTAGAATTGAAGGTTATTATCTAAAGTTTCAGTTGCAGTGCTTGAAAAAACTCTTTGTACATAATGATGCTATTGTAGATTACCAAGGCTGTGGCAGGCCACTCAGCTGGTGTCAGGAAATGGGGATTGTTATATACAGAATAGTTGAAATTGCCTAGCCTTTTATCAAGTCCATGGGATAACACAATGAAGCAAATCAACCTACAATTTTCTTTGAGCAAAATGCATGTTATTTCAGACACGGATGCATTCAGCTACAAGAAAATGATAATATAAACAAAAGTGTTAATAAAACAGCACATGCAAGTGATGTTTTCTGTTTCATGTACATATATTCATCTTTAAACACAGAAAACATCACTTTTATAACTAGTTTACTGAACTATAGTTGAATATTACTCGGGCTGTTGCCAGTCAGAAATTCCACTAAAGATCCACATGCGTGAAGAATATTTAATAATATGAATTAGATGCAATATCATTTAAGGTGTTTAGTTTATGAATATCCTGATGTAGCACACCCCCAATTTACATAAGCCATCAATTCAGTACATTTAAAAAATGGAAAAAAAAAATATATATATATATATATATATATATATTGGATTAAATTTACATCAAAAGCTCATTTGAGATAATATGTTTATGCCAATTATAATATTGTATTTTTAATTCTGTGCGTTTATGTCAGCATGCACATGGTGATTACCTTTAGTAATGGCAAATATTCAGTAATTTCACATTGAGAACGCAGCATGTTCTTTTTGAGAACGCAACATTTCCACTACAGACATACAGACACATACACAAATGAAAAATAATGACGGTCACATTTTCGTAAACAATATACATATGAAGGCAAAGATAGAAATTAATATATAAAATACAGTTAGTACATATGTCTCTTAAGTTCTCCAAGGCTGCATTTATTTGATTAACAGTATTATTTTATAATACAATTTGTATTCATTTAATTTATAATATAAAATTTAATTTTAAATATATTAAAATGTAAAGCTAAATTTTCAGCATTATTACTCCTGTCTTCAGTGTCAGAGGTTCCTTCAGAAATCATTCATTTTGTGCTTAAGAAAAATTTCTTAATATTATTAATGTTGAAATGTTTTTACAGGATTCTGTGGTGAATTGTTTTCTTTAAAACAAAGCAATTTCGTTTATTACCTAATGCATTCGAATTCTGCATTGTATGCTACCTAAAGAGTCACTGTATGAGGCTTGTATGAAGCTTCTTTATATTTTCATAATGGAAAATATAAGCAAGAGACATTAATCTTTAGCTTTTGTGCTCCAGCTTTTATGTTCTTTGAATCAAACAATCAGAAGCCTATTACAGTAAATTTGAAGTACGCTATACTGTAGCTAACAAAGAAAAGATAAGCAAAGACAATGCCAAGCATAAAATAGCTAGTCATCTGTCTGTTTTTGGGTTTCGTTTTGAATTTTAAGTTTGAGTTAGTTACACTCTAAAAAAATGCTGGGTTGTTTCACCCCAACTTTGCGTCAAATATGGACAAACCCAGCAATAGGGTTACATTTTTTAATTATATTTTTAACCCAATGTTTGGGTTTGTCTGTATTTGATCCAAAATTGGGTTAAAACAACCCATTTTTTAGAGTGTATAGATTTTATTTATTTATTTAACTCAGTGATCGAAGTGGGCCGATATGCACCAGTAGAACCAACTAGTTTTTCCAACTTCAAGCACTGACTTCGTTCAAAAAGTAATTGAACAGAATACTAGGATACTAAAAGTTTGGGATTTGTTATTATGTGTTTTTCTTTTATTAAACCTGTTGCATTTTGGTCCTTTGTTTTTGAGTTCACCCTATACATTAAAGAAGACTCGAGCACAAATGGACCCAGCAGTGAGGATTATGCTAGGACTTTGAATTGAGGACTATGTACAGAGCTTTGTTGAGCTGACTCATTTGGCCGAAATGGAGGAATTATCTCTCATGATCTTTTTTCGAGGGGGGCTTTCTGAGCTCAATCATCCTGTTGCAAGAACCTTGCTGGATCTGGTATTACAATTGAGTGGCTCAGCTTTTACGGTGGGAGTCGTGGCGGAGAAACGTGACATTCACGTGGTACCCATAACGCCAGAGTCCCCAATCGTCACAGCAACCACGTCAGAGTCTCTAACCATCATGATCGCGACACCAGTGCTATCACACAGCAAAATCCCGAGTGTTAAATTAACACTGAGAGTGTTAAATTAACACCGAGAAGTGAGAATTATATAAACTCTGAGCAGAGTGTTAAACGAACACTGAATCAGTGTTAAAGTTAATGAGATAATTAAGTGAATAATTGAATGATGATTGAGCATCATTGAAGACACCTGATGTTAACAAGCAGAATCACTGAAGGAGAAAAACAGACATTTTATGTCACCATTATGGAGATTAGTGTTTGGTTTAGTTGGGCTCTTGACCCTTAATTCTTTCACTTTAGATTTTGTCTGGCTGTTGTCTGTGACTTATAACAGCCAGATGAAAAAGGCGATCTGATGGTGTTGGTTGTGTTTCAACACAATCATCAATTGACCTGAGTCGTTGAACTTGTCAAGAGCATAAATTCTGAGTTAAAATTACCTTAAGGATTTTAGCAGCATGGTCATTTTAGGACATAACATTTTTAACGTTTTCAATGAAAAATGATAAAAAAAAAAATATCCCAAAATATTTTATATAGGCACACACAGACATCAAGAATTAACACACTAATCTCAGCAATGGTGGCAAAAAGATCACCTCTGAACATAAGATCATTATTTATTCACGCAGCAATGCATGATGGGAGCCATGAATGAGTTTTGATTGGTGGCACCAAGAATGCAATGCAACATGATTTATAACACTTACCATTCTTGAGATTCACAGGCTAATTATTGATGTCTGTGTGTCTTAACATTGTAAAGAAGTAAAAAATTATATAAGAAAAGCTTTTAAGAAATTATTTTGAATATTCTGTAGATATTGAGAATATTATGCTGCACAAGGTCAATGCTGCTATAATTAATAAAGTAAACCTCACTCAGAAATTAGAATCTATATAAATTCAGTGATTCAGGTTAAATGATTGTGTTAAAACACAACCATCACCATCAGATCACCTTTTCTATTTGTTCATCTGGCTGTTATACCTCATGTACAGCAGCCAAACAAAATCTAAAGTTAAAGAATTAAGGGTCAAGAGCCCAACTAAACCAAACACTGATCTCCATAATGGTGACTTAAAATTCTGTTTTTCTCCTTCAGCGATTCTGCTTGTTACCATCAGGTGTCTTCAATAATGCTCAATTATTCACTTAATTATCTCATTAACTTTAACACTGCTTCAGTGTTCATTTAACACTCTGCTCAGAGTTTATATAATCCACACTCTCAGTGTTAATTTAACACTGGGGATTTTGCTGTGTAGCCATCATTGTTAAAGCAATATGCCCCATGAAGCCGTGTTTTACAGTTAATTTAGAACAGCTAAGGGGCATTGTTAGGCACGACACAGAGCGGAGTAACGTTAAAAAATATAGGCTAACACATTTATTCAGAGCTTTGTTAAATTGCAAGGTCTAGCTCTTACCTATAGCCATATATGGAGGATTGTTTAAAGTTATATTCAACTGTCTGAAAACAAAACAAGGTTCACAACAAGTTTTTCACACACTATACAGAATTCAAAAAATCTTACATTGGATCCTGTCCACAACTTCAAAATATTTTCATAATGAAAGCGTATTGTGCTACAGCTTAAATCTCAACCTAATGGACTTGTTGGATCCAGTACAACACTTATCAGCCTGACATTCAAGACACACCCGCCTGTAATGAAATTAGTTCCTATCTATCATGTTCTCCATCCAAAGAAAAAAAAATCATTTATATCGCATTTATCTGTTTGTCCCTTATGCAACATTAGAAATATTATCAGATACATAATAGAACTGAATTCTGGGTCATATTATATTACACAAATATGATGTAGAAAATGTCTCAGAAGGCATCTGAGAGACTAATAACTAGACAAGCAATTTTCCGAGATGGAATTTCAGGAAAATTACCCAATTGCCCAAAGAATGTGATTGTTGTATTATCAAAAGCTCTAAGTTTAATCTAGTGGATGTGATAGAAACTGAACACAGGCTGGGTAGAAGATGAGAAGCCTCTGACAGCATAACTTCTTCTCATCCTCCTGTCCCGCCAAACTGATGCAGTAAAATGAATAATGATGAGTATTTCTTGAGTGTTCACAACTTGAAATAGACTATGTAGTCACATTATTAGACAAGGAAATATTAGACAAATTTAAAAGTTTTTGCATTTAGCCAAGCAAATCCAAAGCAGTATGCTCCTACAATATATTTTAGTATTTTTAACAAATTTAATATTTTAATTCATTCTAAAGTAGAGATAAGGTAACCCACCAGTAATGACTCAAGTATTACCAAATCCTTCGGAATGAATTACTAATTATTTGGAACAGTATTCTAAAGTTAAAAGCATGATAACTCTCTAGTAATGAAGTCATTGCATGCTTTTGAGGTTTTTGTAAGGCTTTGAAATCACAGGTGTTTTTGACGTCACAAACTACCTTGTAACCAATCCTAGAGGTTCCCTATCAGTCAGTCACATCGATCACTGCTCTTCTTTGAACAATGTGACAGTATTTGGAGAATACTCGGAGAGTAACACAGTCTCATCCCAAAAAGTCATATAACTGACGTCTTGGGACGTTTTTTGACCATACGTCAATATCCGCCTTTTTAGGGCCCCCTTAAACGTCGGTAGATGGCGATCCCGGGCCGTCATACAACTGACGCTTTACCTTTAACGTCAGTTAGGTGACGGGTTAGGTTTAGGGTTAGGTTTAGGTTTGGGTTAGAGTTAGGATCCCATAACCTCATCTTCCGACGTTTAAGGGGGCCCTAAAAAGGCGAATATTGACGTATGGTCAAAAGACGTCCCAAAACGTCAGTTATATGACGTCTTGGGATGAGACCGGTTTGGGAAGAGCGTGCCTATTCTAAACAGAAAGGGACACGACAGAGACCACATCCTGCCAGTAGGAGGGATAATGTGGGGTTACACATAAGGACTGACTGTTTGGGCAGTGCTACATACTCTCTAAAGGTCTCTATGGTAGATCCAGCCTAGCTAGGGTGAAGTCATTACAGCAGAGACTACATGGTGAGCTCTGCCAAGGGAATGACACGGGTTCGCTGACAGCGAAGCCGTACCATGGAAGAATACACATGAGGGATCACCTATAGGGGAATCACAACACAAGGGCACCTAGACTAGCACAAGGGCTGACCTTCTGGACATACACACGATTGCTAGACTCTCATGGATGCTGGGGGATCTCCATCCAGGGCTCAAGATAGGCACTCATATTCTATCCTTGAGGGGAGTGTCACTGCAAGCGAGACACAGAGCAGTCCTTCTTACTTGCAATTTGAAGCCAGTACATGGGAGAACACAGGCTCTACACGGAGATTATAAAACCTCGCAAACATGTTAGGTGTCGCCCAGCCCACCACTCTACAAATGTCTGTCTGAGTGTCGGGAACTTGAGCCTGATACGCCAAGACTATGGCATCCACAATCCAGTGGGCCAACCTCTGCTTAGAGACAGCTTTTCTCTTTTGCTGGCCTCTATAGCAGACAAAGAGGTCATCTGAGGTCCTAAAGCTCTGTGTGCAGTCCATGTACAAGCGCAAAGTTTGAACGGGACACAGCAGTGCAAGGACTGGGTCTGTGTCCTCCCGGGGCAGCTCTTGAAAGTTCACCACCTGGTCCCTGAAGGGAATGGTGGGAACTTTGGGTACGTGTCCAGGCCGGGGTCTCAGGATTGCTTGAAATTTGGCCGTAGAGGAGAGATCCCAGTTCATCAGTTCAGTTCTGATATAAGGTTGAACTTGACTGACTGACTGGGAACCCTAATGCTTTTAAGCTAACACAGTCTCATCCCAAAAAGTCATATAACTGACGTTTTGGGACGTATTTTGACCATACGTCAATATCCGCCTTTTTAGGGCCTCCTTAAACGTCGGTAGATGGCGATCCCGGGCCGTCATACAACTGACGCTTTACCTTTAACGTCAGTTAGGTGACGGGTTAGGTTTAGGGTTAGGTTTAGGTATGGGGTAGAGTTAGGATCCCATAACCTCATCTACCGACGTTTAAGGGGGCCCTAAAAAGGTGGATGGTATGGTCAAAAGACGTCCCAAAACGTCAGTTATATGACGTCTTGGGATGAGATCGGGTTGTTTAAGCACATCATTATCACTGACAATCAGTGTTGGGTAAGTTACTCTAAAAAAGTAATTAATTACTAGTTACTAATTACCTCTTCAACAGTGTAATTAGATTACTGTACTAATTACTGTCTCTAAAAAGTATTTAATTACTTTTAATTACTAATTACTTTCAAAATCCCATATCAATCTCAACCAGCTGAATAATACAAGGATAGACATGAATCTGTTTTAATTCCTTCAAATAAATACTATAAAATTGCATGAATTATCCTTAAACAGACCAAGGTGGAGAAGGTTACATTATAAATACATAGGCTACTTTTTAACATCTGACAATACATTTTGATGTTAAACCCACTATTGTTTTATGTCTGATCTCATGACATTTCACACTTTTTTCATACATATTTTACAATAATTCATATGAATTTGTACGAGTGCGATCGTACAATTTAGACACCTCATAAAATGCACGAATCGCTGTGAGATCGGATTGTCAGAAGTAACTGTAATTAAATTACAGATAAATGAAGAGTAATCCCTTACTTTACATTTTCAAGGGAAAGTAATTAAATTACAGTAACTAATTACTTAGTAATTAGTTACACCCAACACTGCTGACAATGACCGGAAAATGAAGACAAGCGGTGTTTCTAATATATTTGCCCACTTTCAAAACAGATCTCGTATGTGACCACATTTAATTTTCTGCGCATGTTAGGGCACATAACTCTTATATTTTTGTTTCAGTTTGTCCACTTTTCCGTAGCCTTTCTTTTGAGAAAAAGTGAATTTGCTTCCACAATTTAACTCAGAGGGAGTGCTGCGGGTAATTGGACTTTTAATTGTTCTTGCCTCTATCATCACGCAGCATGTATAGCACCAGCCATCATTATTTCTCCTGTTCATATGGAGAGCCCTCGTGTCCTGTTGTTACATGTGTGTTGATATAAAAGGTCTCATGTTGCTCTCCACATCCTCCAAAAGTACACCCTGATGACAAACTTGGGGTGCCGGCAGATGTTGGCATAGATAAGCCACAGGATTTTCACAAAGTGACATTCCCTACGGGTCTACACCTCTCACCTGAGCAGTGAAATTCAGACGTGCCCTCTATCTGCACTTTGAAAGTGTCTCTGAATTCAAATGTGGGTCTGGTTACACATTATACACTTCAGATGAACCAGGTACATGCCACAATTAATTTCAAGGCCTGCATGGCATAAAAAAGAGCATGATGCAATTAATGTTCCAGTCCTGTTGTCCTATATATGACTCTTTTTCTCTTAAACATGCAAATACAAATATCACTGAATATATTGTAGGCCTACAAATGACTCATTATTCTGCGCTCTGCAGAGAAGGTTGTGCATTTAGATTACAACACAAATGTAGTGCTCATTCTATTTATTTATTTATTTGAGAGCATAAAACATACAGTAAGTTATTAAGAATTGCTTATTTACTGTAGCAACATGGTTCATGTTGTCATGGCAGGAGTGCTGTACCTCATTGTTGGAGATGCAACATTGAAACTATAACTTATGATGCAACAAGCCACTCATAATTTAAAGTATTAACTAATGCTACCCTTGTGACAAAATAGATTGCTAATTAAATTACCTACCTCTTTTCTATTTTTTGTAAAATATGATTTAAAATTGAATCAGTCTTTTTTTTTTTTTTGCTACAAAAATTAATTAAGATATTTGAATGTATTTTTTCTGAAGGTCATTTGAATGATTACATTTAAAAGCAGAGTTAAAATATTGGAAACACCGTAATTAAAAAAAACTCAATGAAAAGCATTTTTTTTTTTTGTGGAAAAAAAGAACAGCTAAAATTCTAAGATATATCCAGGACTGTGCTGACTGAGACTCAAAACAATAATTTAAAAAGTTAATTAAAAGTTAAATATCAAAGTCATTTCCTGCCATTGTGTAACCTATATTTGAGTGAAACACTTTTGAAAAAGAAAAAAAAATGTAGGTGGGACTTGATTTTGTTCATTTGGGGACTGATTGGATGACTGCATGGTTGTGGTTTCCTATTGGTGGATCTCATGTGAGTGACAGGCTGTCCCGCCCTCATGCCAATATACAGGTCATCAGAGAAGAATTATTTTAAATTAAAGAGTACAAAAGCTCATGACTTTTAAATAAAGATGTGCACAGATAAATAATTTATAATAAATACTGCAATATTCAAGAATTGTCCATTTTTATTTCATGGTGACTTTAACACTTAAATGTACACTAAGTACAAGTAATGAAATGACACAATTCATAAGGGAATCAAAAATCAAAAAGTAGCTTATATTTACTTTGCACCAAAAACATGATAACATGCTGGGACTTTAGGACACATTACTGAGTGATAAAAATGAGTGAGTTAATCATTTGAAATGAAGCATCCGAACGATATTTTCTAAAATGGATGAGGAGGTTTTGTTATATAATCCCCTGCAGGTAATGTCATGCTAAAATGCTACACTTCTCATTTCTGGAAAAGCTACAACATTTTGTAAAAGTAGTTGTATGAAAGTAGTTGTATTAGTAGCATCACAGCTTTTACTCAGTCACTCCCCAAAACTTCTCAAGATAAAAATAGCTTTAATATGTGACTATAATCCTAAATGTGTTAAATCAGTTCAGTATAGGAAACTGTGAAAAAAAAAATGATATTACGATCACAGATAAGAACAAGATTATGGCAAGATTAGTCTGACAGTTTCATAGTTGTTCAGAGACTGGTCTAGACGTGGAAACTTCCCTCAGAACTAATTAATTACTGATTTATATGCAGCTAAGTGATGGCTAAGTGTGAGCCACAACTCACAAGTAATTAAAGGGCGGAAGGATGACTTTGCCGTTAAAACGGCCTCACTGTTTTGGCATATTAATGTACAATAAATGTCATTTTTTATGTGGTCCTGACACTGCGATTCTCCTATTAAAAAATGAAAAGACTAGGAAGATCACTGTAGTCTTCACTGAATCAGTGGGCTTATGCATCCCTAGAGAAATAAACTCAGTAATGCATGAAGTTTAATGAAATAGAGAGAAAGATTGAACCAACGTTTGTCTGACAAATCTTTAGTGGAATCGATAAGTTCAGAGAAACCATGTTATGCGTAAAATACACACTTGTAAACAGATGTATCTCTATACATTAGAATTTCCTGCCGATTGTTCGCACTCTTTGCAAACAGTGTATGTGATGTATTGATCAGGTCTGTAGTAGTACGTTACATCACTTGCTCATTTCCAAGTTAAAACTGCGATGTCTAAAATCATTTAAATGGCTCATTGGGTTGCTATTTTTAAACATGAAATGAAGCTCACTTACACAGTGATTTGAGGCTTCAGCTAAGCAATTGTGCTTAAATGAACCTTCAGGGTTTCTATAGTGCACGGGTGTGATAAAACACTCAAGAGATTTAGATTTCCTCTTATGTTGAAATTGAGGAACACATATAAATGCATAAAGGCAAAAACTGACATGAAAATGCCCTTATGTGCATGCCAACTCGGAAGCATTTGTGCAAACTTTTCCACTCATATACCAGTAATTCAATTCCCAAACTGTTAAAATAGGCCTATATAAAGACAAATAGACAATCACAACAGGGGAGTTAGTCAGGATAAAGCAGGTTGTCTTTCCGCTCTTTTTCTCTTGCTGCCAGAAGACGGTCTCCCGCAAATTTGCGGAAAGTTTTGATAGTATTTTGTGAAGATACTGGACAAAGAGTGTTTTGACACCATGCAAGTAATTTTTTTCATCATAGGTTTTTTCGGTTTCTGAGTTGGGTTTATAGGTATCCAGATCTAACTTTATATTGCCTTAATCGCTGTCTTGTTGGCTCAAACATAGCACCGTTTTGAAACATATCAGCAATTCCTAACAACTGTTAGCTAGGCTTAAAATATGTAATACACAGCAGGGTTAGTTGTAGCACAGTGTTAGGTGCATGATACGCATTGGTTGGTCAGGGTAGGTTTAGGCGTTTGTATTATACGTTTGGGTAGAATTAGTGGTGTGGGGTGCGTGTGTATTACATGCAAATGAACTGCGTATTAAATGCACGCGAAAAATTGCGTCTCGTATGCAC
Source organism: Pimephales promelas (assembly GCF_988280905.1). Lineage (NCBI taxonomy): Eukaryota > Metazoa > Chordata > Actinopteri > Cypriniformes > Leuciscidae > Pimephales > Pimephales promelas. Next base: position 7,388,584 of record NC_142772.1, on the reverse strand, counting down.
GTAAAAACTCATTTTCGCATATAAATTACACGACAATACACAATGCGTGTTATAGAGACGCATTTACGTGAGAACAGGCTTGTATTGTCCAGAACAGTGCTGGTTAGTAACCCATTACTAGGGCTGTATTCAACCAAATAAATCCTTAGTCGACCAAAGTCGAGTCATGGCAATGATTAGTCGATAAAAACAACAAAAAAAAAACCGTGATGTTTTGATTAAACATTTTTTAAACAATTGTCATTGAGCATTTATAAAACAACAACGAAAAAACATCACAAATAAATACAACTATAATAATAATACAATTCTTTGAAAATTAAGTGATTTTTAACTGCAAAAAATGAAGAGCTCTGTCCTAGGTCTATAGACGAATCCGACGAGCGTTCTGTGTAGGCTGCCATCTTGTGGCGACTCCATTACTGAGCTGTTACACAGGCATAGACATATGCACCGGTATGTAAACAAACCTCGGTGATAACGCGAACTCACCCTCGATGACAGCTACAGCCAGGCAGAATGACTTGTTGGTTTGATCTGTGACTGCAGTGGCCTCCAGTCACAGATGAAGGTACAAACGATCTTACAGATTAACGTTATTTATGAAAATAGCTTGGAAAGCTAGCTAGGCTAACGTTTGCTAACGAGGAAACTATAAAAAGATCTGTCCATTTGGCAACAATAAATAAATAAATGAATGAAATCAAATAAACAAATTCATGTTTTTCATTTGTGTCCATTATTTATCTCATTTTCACATTGCAACAGGCAAGGGTAAGGTAACATTACAGCTAGAAAGTATACATAATATCGACCAATTAGTGTTTTTAAACCATGGAAAGAGGTCAATATAACAGCAGGAAAACAATTATGTCACATAACGTTACATTTAGCTCAGGAAAGCCATTTAATGACCATAGCATGTTAATTGAATAGAAAAAATAGCAAGAGAGGAGATTTTGCTGATCACTATATCACATATTTATTATATTTTTTTTTACTTATGTCATTAAATAATTGTTATTATACGCGAATGTCCGCGTCTTGTACTCGCCCAGGAAATCTGTAAACCGTACGGCACCAGACAGGGGCACTCGACCCGGGGTATTCACAATGTTTTCTCTTCAAAATCGAAATTTTACTGCCACCATTGAAACAATTTATAACGGAAACTGTTTACCCACTCGACATTATACAAGGGATAACGTTGTAACGTTAGTGACAGTCGTAAATCGCGGGCTGTTTATTCCAGTGGACGCAAGTTGCAACTAAAACAATAGGAGGCAATGGCGCAACGCTACCCAGCAACAGCTCAGTAATGGCGCCCCCCTTACTTCCGGTAGTTTCGCCGGATTCGTCTATAGTAACAGTCACAATCGCGCACCTGACCACATAATGAAAAATCCCAACAAAAGCTCTTTACAGGCTTTATATTCTTCTTTACTTTCAAAGCTATGGGTTAACTTTCGTCCTGACGATCAAGGCGTTTTAAACAACACACAAAGAACCCAAATAACTTAAAAACAATCCTAATAATAGGCTGTACGCGTATAGGTTTATTTTCGTTTTGTTGCATTATTTAGGCTATTTTCAAATGCGTCAAGTGTACTAAAAACGAAAACATTAAGAAAACACAGTCTATTGAGTCAGCATGATATAGCCGTTAAAAGGCTGCTCACGTCTTTTTCGCGCTCAAGTTCGATTTCAAATGTAGGCGCGCGACTTGCGCGCTCATAATGGAGCATCGCGATCGCCTACCTCCACAGTCTTGTTGTCTTTGTTTTAAAATGCAGCGAGACAAAAGATTTAGATTTCCTGGACATTTTGTCGACTAAAGCCAAAACAAGCAGCGTTCTAACTGAATGAATCTCTTACCGAGCGCAAGCAGCAGCGCAGCCAGCCACACGTGCGGTTCCCGAGTGTTTTATGTGTGTGTGATGTGGCGCAGTTACAAAATAGCCTCAATTAAAGCATTTTAAAGTTGGGGACAAAACATAGGCTAATTATATTTAGAATACAGTAATAAATAACTGCTTATAAAGGAATAAATATCAAGGACTAAATCATTGAAAAATTCTTTCTATTGGTAAAAAAAAATGCAACTGGTCTAATAAGAATGTCAGTCGACCAAGACGGCATCGACCGATTAGTCGACTAAACGACTAAAGTTGACAGCCCTACCCATTACAGTAATAAATATAACTTTTTGCAGTAATTAGTACCATAATTTGTTTTACTTTTGCCATTACAGGTGATACAATGAGACCAACATCATCATGTAGTAATAAAAGTTACTAAGTTGACGAGTCTGAATTGACGAATCTGTGGTGGAACTTAGTAAACCTAGTAAACTGTAACACACAAATAGAATGTGGAAGTGTAGTGGAACTTCACGGTTACGTAACTGGAAGAGGTTATGAACAAGTAATATGAGTGACATGTGCAGTGAATGGTCTTCATCTGAGTCATAACATTTCATAAATCATTGCAAATATAAAAAGACGATCCGCAGTCTGTTCCTTCAATGCAATTTCTGTCAAGCATTCAGTCAATTGGCTTCTTATGCAAATGAGCTCAGTCACTTTGGCTTCTCTCCTCCTCAGTATGTCAATGAAGGGTTGGTTTATTGAAATATAGAGTAACTACCTTGTGTTATCATCTCTTACATATGAATATGGCATGATGCGGTTGTCTTCACTGCAGATATTTTAGGGTTAACATAATAAGCTTATTTAGCTCTGAAACTGGATTCTTCTTGTCAAGTATTAACATCAAATATCTGAAGCCCCTTGATTTCTGAGTGAGGTGGCAAAATTATGTCTGTGCATAAATGTTTGATCTTAGGACGTCTTGTTACATTAATATTGGAACGGCTTAGTTGAAGTGGCCCGAATTTTGCTTTAATTATGACTTGAATTAAGACTCCATGCAGTGTTTCATGGTACCTTAAATAATTTAAATTAGTTCTCAATTTAAACATTTAAAGTCTTGCACAGCAGCATCACTTAAATGACGTATATAGACACTGTACTTAAACTGACTTATTAGTGCTGCTTTGGTCAATGCATGTCAATGGAGGGACAGAATACCCTCGGACTACAGTAAATCTTAAACTGTGTTCCAAAGGTGAACAGAGGTCTTACGGGCTTGAAACGACATGAGGGTGAGTCATGAATGGCATAATTTTCATTTTTGGGTGAACTAACCCTTTAAACAACGTGGCGCAGGATGTGAAAATGATAACTGCGTCGGGCTGAAACTTGCAAAAAAAAAATGGCGCTTTTCCACTACACAGTACCAGTTCGGCTCAAAAACCTGCTTTCGGGTACTTTTTTTAGCGAGCTAAGGCGATACTAAAATGTCACGTGAAAACAATGCCGACTGCTGATTGGTCAGAGTGAATCGTCACCATTCACTGCGTCATCCTTACACGCGCCAGATTGAGTATCTAGAATAACCCCGGTATTTTTAAATAGTTTGGACAGAGATAGTTACTAAACTTACTACTATTATTATTATGGCAACGCGGAAGAATACGCCGTGGTCAAACGAGGAGAGCGAGAGCTTAATAGGGCAACGAGGAACGAAAGGCGTTGCTATGACGACCGGATACTATTTGTGGCGGAACTGTCTGCAACGGAAAACGGAGTGAAAGAGAGTCAACAGAAACAGAGTCGAGCCGAGCCGAGCCGAGCCGAGCCGAGTCGAGTCGAGCTGGTACTGGTAGTGGAAAAGCGCCAAAACAGACTGGCACTGCATTTTGCCGTGTGTATGATAGGGTTTCTTATCATATTTTGGAATGTAAAAAGTGTACTTTGTAAAAGTCAATTTAAGTTTTTCTGGAAAGTACATTTCTAAATTATTTTGTTGTAATGATGTTTTGTTGTGCTTAAATAAGTACACTTATTTTGTTTTTCACTTATTTAACATTATTTATATTTTACATATGTTAAAATATTTTAAATGTACTAACTTGCAACTCCATCGTGTAATATCTTTAAATACACAAGTTCCAATATAAATCATTTTACTATAAATCTTTGTTAGTACATAGTAATTTCAAAGACGTAATTATAAAATCACACATAGACATCCAAGTCTCAATCAGATCAAATTGTATGTAATATATATAAAAAACTAATATACTCTTTTCACTTAATTGCAGTTTGCATACATACATATTACATTAAATTAACATTGTAGACTCCAAATTACTTTAAAGAATGCCATTGTACCCATTCAAAAAATCATGGAATTGCCATACATAAAACAATCAATGTGGTACTCTCTGGTACTGTTTTAGTAGATAATGTTCAAATGTAGGCATGAAGAGCTTGTTTCTGAGTGCAATTGATGAAATGTCTGTACTAGTATGTTGTGTCTGTGTTCAGGGGGTTTGAGTGTGTAACACTCTCTGTCTCTCCTGGAACCATACAAGAATACGCTGAGGGATCAATTAGTTGTGATAAATGAGAAGATGATAACCCACACTTATTTGCATTGGAGCTTTCATCAGGACCCCAACTCCCATCAAACTCTCCAGCCTCCCTGTGGGGGAGCTGGGATCAGCTGGGAGTGGCAGTAGCATGTAGGCCAGATATCAAAGAAACCTTAGAAGCTCTGAAACCCTCAGCCAGAACTCCAGGCTGCCCGCTGTATGTCATTCTGTAAAAATTGATTGTGATTTTAACGGTAAAAGACCTGCTACAGCAAAAAACTGTTAACTGGTCAACGGAAAGTTTCTGTACCATATACAGTGAATAACTGTAATAGATCTAACTAGATGATTTTACAGTAAAATACCGTTAACTTTACAGTTTTCGGAAGTGAAAAGCAACAAGTCATTGTATCATTTACAGTGAAAAAAAAACAAAAACAAATTCACATTCCCAGAATTCACTCTGTGGCTCTTCACATTTGATGTATTTTCTCTGAAATAACTGTTTCTTCTTAATTTCTCTCAGTTTTTCTAATCCGTTATGTACGTTAGGGTTTTTATTGGCACAATGCAGAATCATGATCCATTGGGTCAAAACCATAGTGCAAATGTTTATTGTATTTGTTTATGTCATGTGTGTTACCATGATGATGTTTTAGTGTTTGTGTGAATGACACTGTGTGCAGGTTCTATGTATTAGTATTTACTTTCTCAAATTGTGGAAAAGCTGCTTGTGAGGAGCATTGATTCATCATGTGACTTTCTCATCACCACCTGTTTTTGGTGGTTTTCAGTTTATTACAAAGGTACAAAACAGAAAGCAGTCTGGTTATAAAATTAACACACCAGTTAATGAAAAACATTTATTTACTGTACATTTAAGTTAAATCTGTAAAACCTAAAATGTTGCTACCTTGTTTTTTACTGTAAATTTCTGGCAACCACTGCTGTGCAGCTCTTAGCATGTTGTTTGGGGCAGATCAGGAGAAAGTAATGGAAGCTGGTTCCATGTCAGCAGGGATGAGAACAAAAAACAAGGAATTAATTTATCTTGCTGTGGTGAGGATGAGAGCTTTTACAGTTGCAGGGGAAAAAAAATATGTGAAACCACTGGATTTCTTGTATAAACTGACTGTAAATTATGATTGGATCTCCAGCTGAGTCAAAACAATTGATAAAAACAATTTGTTTAGACTGTTTTTATCATGAACCATTCATAGTGGAAGATGGAATAGGTATATGAACCCTTGAGTTTAATAACTTGTTGAGCCTCCTTTGGCAGCAATACTATCAACTAGATGTTTCCTGTGGATCAGACCTGCACAATGGTTAAGGGGTATTTTTCACCATTTTGTCTTTAAAATGGTTTCTGTTCAGCAGTTGTTTGGATCTCTAGTGTCATCTCAATCATGTTAAGGTCAAGCCTCTGCCACAAAAGCATATTTTCCTGTTTTGAAGCAATAACTTTGTTGATTTATTCTTGGGCTGTGGGTTTTATTCCTATCACCCAACTTCTGTTGAGCTTTAGTTGCCAACAGTGGCCTTATTCTCCATCAAAATGTCCTGAAAAACCTGGAGATTCATTTTTCTATCTATGACAGCAAGCTGTTTAAACACCCGAGGCAGTAAAGCCACAAACCATGAAACCCTTCACCATACACTCTCAGAACAAAAAAATAAAAAATACAAAAGCTGTCACTGGGGTCCCACTTTATATTAAGTGGCTTTAAGTACCATGTACTTACATTTAAATTAATAATTTGATACAATGGACTTATTGTGTACATACATGTTTTTACATTGTACTTGTATTTAAAAAATACCAGCATGTAATTACAGCCATAATTAATTTATGTAATCCCTTACACTTAAACCTACCCTTAAACCTACCCATACCACCACACCTGTCCCTAACCTTACCTGTATCCCACCTCAATAGCACCAAAAGTGATTTACAATACAACATGAGCACAATAAGTACATTGTACTTATTTTTAAATGTAAGTACATAGTACTTAAAGCCACTTAATATAAAGTGGGACCCAAATGGTACATATTAGACAGAATATTTTGTGTTGCAATTGTTTATTGCTCATATTTGGCTTCATCTATTCACAGATCCAAGTTTGACCACAACCCAACTTTGGTGTTATCACATTTATAGATCATTTGTCTTACTGAGGACTGATGAATATGTCCCATAACATAAGATAAGACTGAAAACTCCATATATACCATTATTTCTTAGTTGTGACACAAAATATTGAATGCAATACAAGTATTGAATGTTCTGTGTTGAATTGCTCTGTATAGTAAATGTTAGTTGACTGCTTTGACAAAAAAAAAATGATTATATTAATTGACTAGTTTTATTCAATCAAAAATCTAATTTAATATCGATCTAAATGCATATATTTGTACCAACAAAACTTATTTTTATGGGTTTAATCAGGCACTGATATCTTTTAAAGTTAAGAAATATAGGTTGCCACTTCTCACGGTGTGTCCGAGTATCTTCAGCCCTTGAAAGTTAGTTCTGTCAGTGTTTATCAGTGTTTGTTTTTTCCTACAATGGAAGTCATTGGTAACCAACAGTGTTTGATTTTGTTTTTCATTTATATAGAGTGACTGATTTTTAAAATGCTCAAAAAAAACAAACCAAAAAAACAACAACCTTTTTTGTTAGGCTTAATATTTTTACTGGAAAATGTATGCTGAAGACGTGTGAATGTGTTGACACTTTTGCATCCACAGCATGGCTTATTGACATTGAATGACCATGCTGGTGAAAAGCCTTTTATTATCTATGGAATCACAGAAAGCAAAGCTAGTGTCATTCAGTGAGAGAGCTCATATCACTCTGTTGTTTAGCAGGCATTACTGGAGCCAGTGTATCAGGCATTAGTATGGGTACCAGAGGTTCACAACCCAGTGCTCCACTGCATTTTAAAGAAATGCTCTGACTTCACAGAGACTATTGATTCGGGATAAAGAAGGATTAAGACAAATATGTTGCAGTTGATTTAATATTGCACTTTTTTGATTTCACCTTTTGAGACTACAACCACCGTTTCTACACAGTTTTAGAAATTTACATGCATAGTCTGACCCACTATTATTAACCATGGGAATCCTGATTGCATAATATACGTTTCGTGTATCTGCTGTGGCATTAAATAGAAGCAATTAAATAGAAGTTGATTCAATGTGGATGACACACTTCAGATTCTAAAGGCCCCCATCTCTCCATGGGGGACTCAAAGCATTTTCATTAGTATATACAAATACATATTTGCAGCATGATTACTCCAGACCCTTTTGTAGGATCTTTTGAAATGACCTCACTGACCTTTTGGATGCTTTGACCTCAAATTATCCAGTTGTAAGTGAATCACTAAAATATGTAAGCAGATAAAAACATTAAATTTGGAATGTACTGTTTGATAAACAACCATAATTTCAGATTCCTGCCGAAAAGAAAAGCAAACATTACAAGAACCCCATACCACCTCACCTCAAAACTTTCTCACAATAAAATCACATTGGAAAACACTTTTCACTATAGCCCCATATAGTGTGACCACCATCAAACAAACCAAATGTGGGACGATTTCTAAGTTTGTGTGGGACAATGTGGGACATGTTACCAAAACTAGAACATAACCTGAAACTGTAACGTAATGTCTAACTAACTTATATCTATTCTGCCTTTCAGCTGATAAAAATACTTTGTTCTTTAGTCCCTTCCAGAAAACATAATTACATCACAATGTAACATAGCATGTCTTTATTTTACATGTCCTTTAAATTCAACATCACTGAGCCTAAAGGTAGCATCCATCATGCAGATAACTATTCTGGCCAAATCCAACTAAAATCCAAGAAAATAAATAATGAACAAATAAAATATAAAACAGCAAAAGTTCATGGACAGTCTTATATATTAAGAATAAATTAAACATAAACTTTCATATTTTTAAAAAGGATGTGAATGAAAACAACCACAGCAGATAACAATTTGATAACAACTTGGCTGAAATAGAAAAGATTTACATAGACTACAAAACACTTTTTCGGTATCCCCTTAATTCTATCAGCCACATGGGTATAGGTTCTAGCCCAATTTTTACTAAAAGAACATTTTCTTTTTTGTTGTTGTTGCCATTATGCCACCTTACGAAGTGAAACTGCAACGGTTCTGTGTTGTACGTCACACGTAAACTCACTATTGGCCGACTCTGGTCATGTGTGTGATGCGTATTACGTACAACCTAGAAGCTTCATAGGGTCAAATAGAGCCTGCCTTTGCCTTTCTGTAGCTTTTTTGCTGTTAATGAGTTATAAAGATAACAGATATAAAAAATCATAGTCGGAATCATTGGAGTCCCGGTCGAGCCCCCAGCACATTCATTTGTTATGGCTGTCCCCAGACCAGATTCAATACAAACAAATGGTTCGTCCGATCTAATGAAATTTGCAGACGTTTTTTTTTTTTTTTTTTTTTCTCATTTGCCTTCGCTTTTACTTTAAGGGAAGGGAAATTCGGCAGAGTTTTGGAGATATCTTCTAAACTTAATTTAAAGAAGTTTGAAATTCGGCCTTCGCCGCAAAAATTAGAAAAATGTAGAAAGATGTCTTATTTGCAATTGCGGATTTACAGTATATCAGATCAGGGTGCCTCAAGGTGCAGTGAAGAGAGAGATTAAGGAAGTGGTTGTGCAACATGACATCATGACTTTTGCGTAAACATACACTTTCAAGTCAAGTGACGTGTTATCTATACGCATTTTGAGCTATCCGCATGTATGCGTGTATCATGTCTACCAGTGTTGTAGTACTCGAGACTCGGACTCGTCTCGGACTCGGTCTCGAGACCATATTTTAATGGTCTTGGTCTTGTCATGTCCATTTGGACTCGGAATTGACTCGTACTCGAACATTTTTTTTTTTTAGGACTCGGAATTATTCCCGAGTCCACTCGAGTTCAATTAAAAATATTTTTCATGATTATTAATGTATGTTAATAAAATATTTCTTTAAATTGATTGACACGCCCAGTGATTGGTGATTTTCTAGTGCGCAACTGCGCATGACAAATTGTAATAAAATTACTTTTAACACCACCTACTATGTGGCCGTTTTACCCTAAACTGATCATATTTTTTAAACTCTAAGTAAATTCAGTAAAAAAAAAAAAAAAAAAGGATTTCTCTAAGTAAATAAAAGTAAATTAGGTAATCAACCCTCACTGGTCTCGGTCTCGACTCGACCGTCTCTGGTCTCGGACTCGACTCTCTATGGACTCGGTCTTGACTCGGACTCGACTCTCTCTGGTTTTGGTGTCGACTCGGACTCGAGTGAGGTGGTCTCGACTACAACACTGATGTCTACTCTGTTAAATGTCCAAGTGATTCCGCGTGCATGTACACGCTGTTAAATGTCCGAGCGTAGCAAAGCAAAATGTAGATCTACATCTGGGGAGCAATATTTTTTTTCCTAGGATGGTTGGGGATGGTATTAAATGGTATTAACCCCAGTGACGGGTAGGTTTAGGGCTGGGGTTGGGGTAGGTCATATATTTATATATACAGTAATGTAATGTTAAGTCAAAGGCTTTCATAAACACGCTGAAAAGCGATTATGCGTGTTGATAGCACGCCAAAAATAGAAATACGAATAGGCTTGTCATACATATGCCATTTCATGAGATCAGTCTGGGTTGTGAAACATACGGTGGAAAAGGGATCCTGCCAGAGGAGGGCAAGCCAGCGGTTGTTGCTAACCCAAAACTTAGTTCCATGGGGAAGGGAGCGGAGCAGCCAAACCCGAGGAACCGCTCAGCATAGATCCTGCTGAGCTGCTATCTCCACAAGACCCATTGTTGACTATTAAATTAAAGGACCTTGAGTTGGAACTAAGCCGGCAACAGTACCAAAGTCAGCTGTTGCACAAAAAAAAACAGTCGAGCTTGAAACAGTGTGAATCTGTCTGACAGAGCTGGAGCTTCCACTTCTGGCTCTGATTCTGTGTCTCGACACAACTTTCAAGTAGGTCAAAGTTCTGATATTAGGAGAAAAATTGTGTTAGTCCCACTCTTCCGTGAAAGTGAAGTAGATGCATCCTTCACTGTGTTCGAAAGCATCGCCGCCACGCTTCAATGGCGGCTAAATATGTGCCAGCTGAGTGTTGCTGTGTAAACTTGTTGTGAAAGCTCAAGAAGTTTGTTCCATGTTGACTCTTGAGCAGAGTTTATATTATGATGCAATGAAGACTGTTGTGTTGCGCACCTTTGAATTAGTTCCTGAAGCGTATACCGTCAAAAATGTTGGAATCATGTAAAATCCCCAGGACAAATGTTTGTTGAGTTTGCTCATGGCAAGGCAATTTTGTTTGAAAAGTGGTGTACTTCAAATAAAGTCACAATTCAAGCAATACATTTGCTGTAGGAATTGAAAAATTGATTGCCAGAGAATTTTTATTAGTTTATTTGAACCACTTAAAGAGGTAGCTGTTTTCTCTGATGAATGTGTGAGTGTTTTTTTTCATCACCTACGAAGCGTAATTCTTATGTTATTACACGAAATGCTAAAGATGTTGTGACTGTGAGTAAAGAGAAAGCAGATTGTGACAATATAGAAGGCAGTGAATGTTTTTACTGCCATGGCTAACTCTTCAAAAGAGTGTGGCCATGGTTAACATATGTTCTCCAGAATGTGCATCTTTATTGACTGCTAAGTCCATATTCTAACTGTTCATTTTCAATTAAATCAAATTTGATCAGTCAATGTCTGAAGCCAAACCTGTCTGCATCCTGAAAGATATGGGGACAGCTCAGGCTTTTATTTTCAAAAGTTTACTACTCTTTTCTATCCATTCTTGGTGTGTGGCTGATGTACTAGTAAAATGAATTGATTTGGCCATTGTTAAAGTTCCTCTTCACGATATAGTTTTATAGTCTGGCATAAGTTTGGGGATTGTCAAGTTTGTTGTTTGTGCTGAGTTACCTGTTGAGGGAATATCGAGCCCGTTCTCATCCTTTGGCGTCATATAGGTGATGCCATATGACATTTCATCGAAATACTACGCACATAGCACCCTTTAGCGTCAATATAACTCGCAGAACCCAAGGCTTCATATAGGTGACTGGCATCCTTTAGCGTCAATATGAGACACAGATCCTACCCCAGACCTAAACCTACCATTAACAGTGCGTGTTATATTGACGCTAAAGGGTGCCATGTGCATAGTATTTCGACGAAATGTCATATGGCGTCACCTATATGACGCCAAAGGATGAGAATGTGTTGGAATATCACACATTCTTTGTAGTGACTTGGTGGGTAAAATTTTTTTCTGTTTGCCTGCAGTGACTGATTACCCCTTTTATGTAAATAAAGGTAACAATGTGTTACGTGAAACATTTCCTGTTGTGTTTAGTGCTTGTGCAGTGACTTATTAAGACTGTGGATCTTTCAGAATCTTGTTTTGTCCATGGATGTTCCTGATCAACATGTAAAAGATATTGTAAATGAGTTGAATGTGTGTGCTGTTCCTCATTTTAATCTGCCCTTAGGTAAACTGGAATTGATCAAAGCATAGCATGCTTCTCTGGTCTCTTGCTTCACAACCGCAGTGAAACAATCTGCCTTCTGTTGCCTATTACTGTGATGAAGAGGTGTTGATGTGTAAATGGTCTCCGCCTAAAGCTGAGGAGGACTGGAGCACAGTTTACCAGGTTGTGGTTCCAAAGCCTTACCGAATGCAGGTATTAAGCATCGTACATGAACTCTCAGGCCATGTTGGCATTAGGAAAAGGTATCATAATTTGTTAAAACCCTTTTTCTGGCCATCTACTAAATCTGATGTTGCAAAGTTCAGTAAGTTGCCAGCCAGCCAGATAGCCGTTAAACCTAACCAGGGGTGCGTTTCCCGTACAACGACGTAGTTCACTGTTTTACTACCATAGTACGATGCATCGTTGGAAAAATCAACTAGCTAGTGACAACTGTTTCCCGAAACCCACTGTCGCAAAATATCGTTCAACCACGTTGGTTTCGCACGTGGTGGAGTAATAACTACATTTAATGCAACTGTTTGAGATACAATTAACGCTAGATTTGTTTTATATAAATTACAGACATGTCATCTGAGGAAATGTCATCACTAGAAACACTGCTTCAATTAATGTTTTTATGATGACTTTGTGAAAGGTCAACTAAACAGCATCTGCCTTGTTCCTACTGGCCAGTATTTGGCATATTTCATTCTGAAACATCTGCTATTATGCTATTGTTTTTGATAGTGTTATGCATTTCTTACAGATTCTAACACGTCACGATTGATCATTACGTTTGTTTCTTCCTAAAAGAAATTACAGTTTGTCTACAGCCTAAGCTTTTTTTATTAATGCCGACAGAACAATGTTGCCAGATATTGCTACGAAAAACAAGCAAAAACTAACAAAAACAAAGAAATGATATAAAAATCTGAAATAAGTTCAAAGCTTGTGTTTTGTAAATAAGATTAATATATTACAAACCACTTTAATAATTTAATCTAAATTTTGACATTAATCCAAAAAACAAGTCCAGATACTGTCACCTTTCCATTATGTGGATCTGACAACACAGGATCTGGCACCCGCGCCCTAACCCACAACGCGCTCAAGCTCACTCAAGCCCCGTTCACTGCGCTATAGCTTTCTCGCAGCAAAATTAATTGCAAACACTCACATGAGGTGGTTTAAACGGCTAATTAATCATTCAGAGAGCTTGAAATTTTATTTTTTTTAAATGTGTAGCCAACCATAACTACGTTTTTTAACTCATCCACACACACAAGGGTGACTGGATGTCCGTTTCCCGGTGCTGAAATAATCACGGCTTGTATCAATATTTTATATGCAGTTATGAGAGAGTTTTTAGCGCAGAACTTCGTGCGATTTCTTCGGAATTCAGCAGGTCGTAAAATCGCGTCGTATATCACTGCCTAAAGTGTGCCTGGACATACGATCTTCCGACCATCAGAATTCGTACCGTGTATGCCCGCCTTTAGTTTGTGGAGTACAAATCAGCATGAAGTTTAACATGTACTCTCGTGTAATGGAAATCTAGGATGCCATTACGAGTATAAATGGCAAATCTAGGACTGGAAATGGCAAAGTTCAACCACTAATCTCTCTAGTTCAAGTTATTTACTATTTTCCTGTGCCTATGATGAATAGAGAGCCTAGACGTTTTTTTGTTTTATGTATGATTGGCTACTATAGTAACTTCTGTAGAAACTTTTCAGATGTGGCTAATCCTCTGACAGGTTTTCTCAGTAAAGGGATTTCTTTCAAATGGACTCCTGAATGTCAGTTTGCTTTTGAAGCATTGAAAACTCTGCTGTGAAACGCACCTGTACTTCCTGCACCTCATTTCGACAAAGCTTTCAAGTTGGAAGTAGATGCCAGTGGCACAGGTGCTGGTGCAGTGTTAAATCAGACTGATGATGCTTGTTATACAGTAATTAACACCCGATTATTTTTTTCCCCCCAAGAAATTTCTCAAACACCAAATGAACTCTAATACTATAGAAAAGGAAGCTCTTGCGTTTTTACTTTCCTTTCATCATTTTGAAGATCGTATGTCTCTTAGAAGTGTGTATTTATTGTGTTTCTGAGTCTGTCTGTTGCAGGAGAGGGTGTGGCCTGTACTCAACCAAGCAGAAATCCTGATTGGTTCGGTCCTGCTTGGTCATGTTAAATGTTCTGATGTGGTAAATGTTAAATGGTCTTGGTAAAGTTTATTTGTAAATACTCATGTGAAAATATTATTTGTAAATACAATGTGACGCCATTTCATTTGCATAGATCACTTGCTCTATGTTTTGGGTGATTGGGGTTAAGGGAGGCTGCGTTGTAATTTTTCTTTTTTTTAGGGAATTTAGAGGGTTCTAAAGCTGGTTATTTTAGTTTGTTATTTTGGCCTTGTCCTCTCCTGAATTTAATAACTTTGTATCTGGTGGTTTAAACTATATATTTTTGATAGTAAATCTACTTTTGTTGGACATTACCTTTGTGAGTTAGCGCATGAGTTTGTTATGGCTGGCCCTAGATAGTCTTAACAGATTTGTTTTTGTTTGTTTGTTTGTTTTCTACAGCTGATGAACAATAAAAACATAACAGCCAATCAGAATATGTTCTGCTTTAAAGAGCTCAAGCATTTAAAGTGCTAGACTTTCTGTTGTATATTTAAGTTCCTCTTATTTATTTATTTTTTGCAGTTTACGGTATGGTATTGTTGTGTCTACTGTTACATTGCCTTCTTTCCTGTGGATAACCTAAATTTGATTTACTTAAATAATTTAGTTTTTTATACCTTTTTTGTATCTTGACCATCTCAGTCAGTCCTAGAACGTCACAACGACATAATGCTAGTAAAAGCAGCTGTTGTGGCTAAATAAGATTCATTAGTTTAAAATGTCTCCAAATAAGACAGACCTCTATCACATAAATAAATAAAGGATGCAGATAAGTGTCCTAGATAAATGTGAAAATCATGCCGTGGAAAGAATTTTAATGAGCCTTTTGTATTATTGAACATCTCAGAGTGATTTGACAAGGGCTTAATTGCTCACCGCACATGTTCATTAATTAGCATGACACTGAGCCCACACAGCACAAATACAGTGAACATGTCAATAAAAGGTTTCATTGGTAATTACATCAATCCTACAACACTCTAAAAATGCTGGGTTGTTTTAACCTAACTTTGGGTAAAATATGGACAAGCCCAAACGTTGGGTTAAAAATGTAACCCAATGCCTGGGTTTGTCCATATTTGACCCAAAGTTGGATTAAAACAACCCAGCAATTTTTAGAGTGAATCCTATTTGGTGGACCAACCGAAATACAACGTTGACCAACAAATTGCTTCCTTATTTATCTCTACATATTAAGCTAGGGAAAAGTATTTTAACACTTTAACTGCCAGGGGACATTGTATAAATGTATATGGCTAAGAAATGTATTATGTCACTGTCTCATTCCACTGTCTTCACAAAGTAATGTGATGAGTCATGGAATGATTATTTTAGTCATCAACTATGTTCAAAATATGATCCGTCAGATGCTCAGCTGACCCAGGATGCATCACTCACCCCTGATATCTCCCCACCATCAGATTCACCATCACTCATGGCATTTAGTGACTCTAATACCTGTTTGGCATTCATAAATCTACTTCATTTATCCATTGTGACTAAAACTGATTACCGCTATCTCGATGGGGGAAAGGTGTTGCCCATGAAATGCTAAAACATAAGCGGCGTGAAAATGATGGTAACACTTTACTTGAAGGGGTGTGCATAAGACTGAAATGACGCCTTCATAATCATGACATGCCACGTGTTATGAATATGAAGGAAGTTTTATGCATGTTTATGACAACTGTCATTAAGTGTCATTCGCTCAATTATGACATTAATGCAAATATGCCATTGTTTGAGATGTCTTTGACAAAAACCTTGACAAAAACTAATACATCATAAACATAACCTGTCAGTGTCTTTGTCATGTCAACTTGACATTAGTAAGACAACACAACCTGTCATAAACATGACATAAACATGACATAGCAGATTAATTATCAAACTTAAGAAACCACCTAGCTTTATTGGTTAACATTACATTAAACTGTCAGGTGGTTGGTTTTGACATTGGCTGTCATGAAGCCATTAACATTTTAATGACAAATTCAATTAGTACCATTGTAGTTGGCCAATGTCAAAGCACATGACAGTTTAACTTAATATTATGTCAAGTTGTCATGACGTTATGGTATATGTCAAGGTGTCATAACAAAGACATCTTAAACAATGTCATATTTGCATTAAAAATGTCATAACTGAGCGAAAGACACTTAATGACAGTTGTCATAAACATGCATAAAACTGCCTTCATATTCACAACATGTGTCATGTCATGATTATGAAGGTGTCATGTTAGTCTTATGCACACGCCTTCAAGTAAAGTGTTACCAAAATGACAGTGTGAAAATAAAGGCATCATAGGTAAATTTGACCTGCTTTCACTTATAGGTATAAATGAATCATTTTAATCTGGTTTTATCTAAACATTTTTAACAACATGGGATTGTAACTAACACAATTTTAGTCAATGACTGGGAGACTTGGATATTTTCTTTAAAAAATATGTTATATGCATTTGAAAATTGAAATACCTATGAAAAATTGTTGCTATATTTATAAAATTACAGCACATTAAATGAATAAAATAAAATATTTTTTAAATCATTTTAAATAATATATTTTTAAGTTTAGTTGATTCAGGTAGCATGAATTACTTATGAAAAATGATATATTTATTAATTAGCATTAACATTGTTAGTTGTCAGGTGACGAAACACTATACTAAACATGTAATATGCATGCGCTTGACCTCATCGTCTTCAGAGATTTGCAAAACATTTTTTCAAAACTTTGCGTTTTCAGGTACCCAACATCCATTGTTGTGTAAACGAATGGCCAAAACACATTTAGTTGAAAAAAGTGTAGTGTAAACAGCCCCTGTGTCTTGTTCTATTCTGTTTTATTTCCATAGAAACCGAATCCATCACTGTCATCATTTACCCGAGTTCACATTCATTATTAGTTGCAATGATTCCTGATTTGTTACACACCTGTTCAAAATGAACCTTTGGTCTAATAAAACATTAGTACCTAGTCGACCGTTCTCTGTGATTTGTTTTCATGATAATCGAATGTAAAGAGTTTTATCTCTAAAAACTGTTTAGCGTATATGCTAGTATACGGGGGCATATTATAAGTAAAGAGAAATCGCTAGTTAATACCACTAACAAGGCTCAAAATAGCCCCACACTAACACAGTAACATAATGAGTCCATACATGCAAAACGAAGCATTGAGAACTTTGTAAGAGTACAAACCGTTTAATAAGAAGATATTTTATAAAGACAGTTCACTTTGTGTATAGAGGCAGCAGCCATATTTGGAAAACAGTTTCGACAACTTTAGGTTTAATAAAAAGATAAACCTCACATATTTCAGCATTTAAATCATCTTTATAAAAGAATGAGTCAATAAAGATACATTCCTGACATTTATAATGCACAGTAGCTTCTCTTTTATTATTAATAGTAAAATTCGGTCCGATTTTCCCATGGCTGTCGTTGCTATAAAACCATGCACTGGGCTCTCCACAACAACAAATAAGTTTTAGTAGCTAATGTTTTTCCACCACAGAAAAACGCTTGCTGTAGCTCTGCTAAAAGGTTTATTTACGGAGAAGAGAAAAACACCAAAACACACAAAAGTGTTTGGGTGCACGTGCACTCCCATACTGAAAAGTTTAACATTTTTCATTTCGCTGCTCCTGGAAAAAAATGAGCACGTCGCTTCAATAATGAGCGCGCTTCCCGTGCGCCTACATTTGAAATAACGACCTCGAGCGCCCAAAAGACGTGATACGTGAACTAATCAGGAGATCCCCTTGACATTGCTTCTGTGCATGGCGCCGTCTCAGCAAGCAGGGGCGCCATTGCCAATAATTGAATCGAAATGATAAAAAATAGAAAACATTTGCGGCACAGAGGATTTTTTTAACTGCTCGTGCCGCCCCCCATGTGACATGAAGAAGTGCCCGTGCCTAAAACCGCCACTGCATGAATTACTGCCTCAATGTGGCGTGGCATGGATGTGGTCAGCCTTTGGCACTGCTCGGATGTTATGGAAGACCAGGATGCTTCAATAGCGGCCTTTAGCTCTTCTACATGTCTCTCATCTCTCTTTTGGCAATGCCCCATAGATTCTCTATGGTTTGCTGGCCAATCAAGCACAGTAATCCCATGGTCATTGCCAAGTCCTGCCGGAAAATGAAGTCAGCATCTCCATGAAGCTTGTCTACTGAAGGAAGCATGAAGTGCTCTAAAATGTCCTGGTAGACGGCTGCGTTAACTCTGGACTTAATAAAGCACAGTGGACCAACACCAACCGATGACATGGCTCCCCAAACCAACACAGACCATGGAATCTCCAGACTCTGGGACCTTGGTTTCCAAATGAGATGCAAAATTTGCTCTCATCAGAAAAGAGGATTTTGTGCCACTGAGCAACAGACCAGTTCTTCTTTAGCCCAGCTAAGATGCTTCTGATGTTTGTTGTTCAGAAGAGGCTTGACAAAAGGAATACGAAATTTGAAGCCCATGTTCAGGATTCGTCTGTGTGTGGTTGCTCTTGATGCAACTCCAGCCTAAGTCCACTCCTTGTGAAGCTCCCCTCGGGCAACATGACATCATGACTTTTGCGTAAACATATACGCCACTTTCGAGTCAGGTGGCATGTCATCTCTACGCATTTTGAGCTATCCGCGTGTATGCGTGTATGTCTACGCCATTAACGTCCGCGTCATTCCGTGTGTCTGTACACGCAGTCAAATCTCCACTCATAAATGCCATTAACCCCAGTGACGGTTAAGTTTAGGGATGAGGTTGAGGTAAGTCATATCTTTTTTTTTACCTAGGATGGTAAGGGATAACACAGTCTCATCCCAAAAAGTCATATAACTGACGTCTTGGGACGTTTTTTGACCATACGTCAATATCCGCCTTTTTAGGGCCCCCTTAAACGTCGGTAGATGGCGATCCCGGGCCGTCATACAACTGACGCTTTACCTTTAACATCAGTTAGGTGACGGGTTAGGTTTAGGGTTAGGTTTAGGTCTGGGGTAGAGTTAGGATCCCATAACCTCATCTACCGACGTTTAAGGGGGCCCTAAAAAGGCAAATATTGACGTATGGTCAAAAGACGTCCCAAAACGTCAGTTATATGACGTCTTGGGATGAGACCGGGTTGTAAGGGAACAGTCATAAATGCCATTAACCCCAGTGACGGTTAGGTTTAGGGACGGGGTTGAGGTAAGTCATATATTTATATAACGTTAAGTCAACGGCGTTCATAAACACGCTGAAAGGCGATTATGCGTCTTGATAGCACGCCAAAAATGGAAAAACGAATTGGCGTGGCATACACACGCTACTTCATGAGATCAGGAGCTTTTTGTACCTTTTCTTCCACACTTTTCCCTTCCACTTAACTTTCTATTAATGTGCTTTGATACAGCACTTTGAGAACGTCCAACTTCTTTTTCAATTACCTTTTGAGGCCTTTCTCTCCTTGTTGAGGGTGTCAATGATGGTTTTCATTCAGGTCAGCAGTCTTCCCCATGCTTGTGAATTCTACTGACCAGACTGAGATGAACCCTTTGCTGGTGTTTTGGATTAATTAGCTGATTAGAGTGTGACACTTTGAGTCTACAGCACTGAATCTCTTCACAATATTCAAATTTTCTGAGATTTTGTTAAGCTGTAAGCCATAACCATCAAAATTATAACAAATAAAGGCTTGAAATATTGCACTTTGTATGTAATGAGTAGCCTGAGTTTCCCCAATCTGCCTTGCCGCAGCGCGATTTTATTCGGTTCGGGAACCAATCACAGAACGGGGAGGGAGCACAGCCGCATTTGATAGACGTAGAGGCGCATTTGATAGACATTCGTAGCACCCAATAATACGGGTCTGGGCATTCGTAAACCACGCCTCAAATACGAGAAAATGAACATGTGGCATTAGCAGGCTATGTAATGAGTCTATATAATATACTAGTTTCACCTTAAGTTGAATTCCTGAAATGAATGAACTGTTGCGCGGGATTCAAATTTTTCGAGTTTCGTATGTCCAGTTAACTGTAAGGAGAGGACGAGCGTTCTGGAAGTGAATCTCCGCTAAAATTCAAGCTTCTGTGAATAAACGTTGCCGTGCACATGCACGCCAAACAGACGGAGAACAATAGCGCAATAATTCTGACTAAAATATTTATGCTAAAATTTCTGTTGGAGAATTTTTTTTTTATATATGTGTTATATATATCATAAAAATATTTTTTTCATGAAAGTGTGTATTATAATGGGGTAATCAAATGCAGGCTAATATAATTAGTTTGTGCTCTTGTTTTTTTTTTTTTTTTCTTTTTTTTTTGTTTTGTTTAGCCAAGCGTTATTTTAGTTTTTAGATTGTAATGTTACAATGTTAGAATGTAATGTGATTTTAACCACCCTTTTTGCACAAAATAGGCCTATATTGCATAGCCTACATTATATTAATTCTATTTGTTTCCATATCCTTCAATTTGGCCATATCGCCCAGCCCTACAGGTTTGTGTTACGGGGTATTTTAGTGGAGTTTGATGGGATTTATATCCGGAATCTATTCCTTTTATCACTTTCACAAACCAAGTCATATATAAACCTGAATAATTAATTTGCATGTATTTTCACAAGCCTCAACAGCTGCATTTGGTTGATGTACACCTTGAGAACCAACCTAAAATGCGTTTAAAATGGTTTAAAATTAAGCACAGAGAAGCAGGAGGGGCATTCTTCCTTGAACGGCAACAAATGAGTGTCCCAGGGCAGAGCTTTCTTAGAGACAATGCAATTGACTGCGGATTTAGCAAAAGAAGAATGTGATTGCCCTGGGGACCTGTGCAGCTTTTTAAACCATGAAGCGGCAAGGTTGTTGAAGAGAAAGCTCGGTAGATCATCTTCTAAAGACTGGGAGAGAAAAGCGCTGGTGCAGAACCGTGCAGTGGATGGGGCGATGGAATAGACAGGCCGAATTACAGAGTGTTAAATGACCTCCACTTCTGAGCGGATGGGGAGAGCTGGATAAAAGGGAGATACAAACAATGAGATTCCAACACATGAATGTTAAAAGGGTCTCTGAGCTCAGACTGTGCACCTTAACATTTTTGCGCTGACATTCAGCAAAAATGAAAACAAATATCAGGACACGAAGTCAGTTTCAATAGCCTACAGCTTATAACTTCCTCGATTTAGTTGACAAAATTCTTTGACTTCACTTAATTTGCATATAAATCTTTCTGAAGAGATCTCTTCCACAATCCACAACCTTTGAATGAGGTGGCAAGATCTCTGAGCTTTTCATTTGGTTTTCAATTCTCACCTCTTTATATTTTCAATCTCCCTTTCAAATGCTTACGCTTTTGCATTTGTGGTTTTCAAACATATTTGGCAGCATTTTATACTTTAAAGGGCATCTTCATATTTCCCAATATATTGTGAGATTACAAATTTTATTAATATGTTTAATTTGATGTTTTAAATGGAGAAAGTCTCAGCGTAACACTCCTGACTGTCCTTTGAACCGCACGGGAAAGCTAAGCCTTGTCTCACCGTGTGAAAACTCTGGTTTGAAGTTAGAACAGCTGCTATGTTAATTTCTGAGACCATTTGCCTTGGAGCTCTAAGGTCACATGCATTACCATTTGCTTTGTCTCAGTGTCTCCAGCTAATCCCTCCCACTTTGAAATGTATAAATTAGAATGTAAGGTTCTTTTAAATCAGACGATGTTGACATGACTGCAGCTACGAGCAATAAAGAACTTCTGCTTGGAAAACGTCAGTTGTCTCCTGGTCTCGTCAGCTTCTAACTTTTCCACAAGGAGAAAAGTTTCCCACAATTTATTAAAAGAGAAAGGAAAAATCACCATTTATACACCCTCATGTAATTCCAAACCCATTAAACATTGGTTAATCTTTGCAAAATAAATTAATAATTAATGAAACCTGCAAGACTTCTATTCCTCTGTTAAAAAGTACAGGTATATAGAAAATGCAAAAAGGTCATAAAGGTGTTGTAAAACAAATCTATATGAATAGAATGGTTTAAAGGTGCCCTCTGGCATAAAAAATCAAATCATACTTGAAAAATAGTCTCTACCAGTCGATCTACGAACGCCGATCCAAGTGTGCTGGTGAGATGTGAATAAGATGATAAAGTGAGCGCGAACAGTAGGCTACGTGTACATATTGAAGAGAAGTAAACGGTTTGTGTTTGTGTTTCTTCTGGAAACAACGGGCCATATGAGATTCTGCACAGTTCAGCGCACTTGGATCGGCGCTCGTAGATCGACTGGTAGAGACTATTTTTCCAAGATGGCTTCTTCCTGTATTCGCGAAGTTGACTGTGTGTATAAAATATCTTCTTATTAAACTGTGTGGACACTGACAAAGTTCTCAACGCTTCGGTTTGAATGTAGGGACCCTTGTTATGCTGTCGTGTTGCTGTGGGGCTATTTTGAGCCTTGTTAGTGGTAATAACAAGCAATTTTTATTTGTCATTACTCTATGCCCTATATAGCATTATATACTAGCGTTATAGGTTAAACTGTTTTTAGAGATAAAACTATTTACATTCGGCAATCATGAAAACAAATCTCAGATAACGGTTGACTAGGTAGCAATGTGTAATTAGACCAAAGGTTCATTTTGCGCCGGAGTTGTCCTTTAATTGGCAAGAACATTCAATATATTCAAAGAGTCAATATTTACAGTGTTGACCGTTCTTATTAACCTCTCCAATGCTCTGGTCCAAATCCTGACCAATGGCGATTCATTCTTGACTCATTCATTAGTGCTGGGAGTTGATCATAATTTGTGGACTTCTCGTCCACTCGCCTTTACAGGACTGACCACAGGTTCTCTGGGATTAAGATCCAGGGAGTTGCCTGACCACGGATCCAAAATTTCAATGTAATGATATCCGAGCCAATTCATTATCACTCGTACCTTGTTATATGTTCCATCATCATGCTGGAAAATGCAAGGATCATTACCAAATTGCTCCTGGATCATTAGAAATTGTTTTTGCAGAACGTTTTGATACCATTCTCTTTTTCAGGGCAGTGTTTTTGGGCAGAATTGTGAGAGAGAGGATTTTTTGGGTATTTTGAGCTAAAACTTCACATATACACTCTGGGGACAACAGAGAATTTTTTTTTTTTACATATTGTAGAAAAAGGGCGTTATACCACCCCTTTAAAGCTCCAGTCTCCCCCCTAAGATCCAGAAAAAAGTCTATTGGTGCCTCAGAGACTAATTCGCTCAGAGAAACTGTCAATCTCAGCTGTCAATCATGACATCAATCACCTTTATGTCATCACTTTTATAGCATCAAATAACTGAAACCAAGCTTGAACTTACATCAGCGTGATTAAAAAAAAAAAAAAAAAAAAAAAAAAACTACCTGAATTACAGAAACCATCTTTGGAAAAAATATATTTGAAGTGTAATTAGATTCTTTAGTTTGTTCCATTTGATTACATGGAGAGGGCGGGGCTTATGACATATACTGCATCCAGCCACCTGGGGGCGAACAAAAACATTTGGCTTCACTTTTCAGGACTTGTGCGGCACATTTGGTTTGCACTCCCTGTGTGAACGTCGAACACGAACGTCGTACTGAGTGAGCTGAACTGTATGAAGTTCAGTGAACTTCTGAACTGTGAACGGCATTCAGGGATCGACTTATCGAGACTTTTTTCTAAGACTGTCTTTATAAAGTATCTTCTTATTAAAGATTTTTTGGTAACACTTTACAATACGTGTGCACTAATAAGCATTAATGCTTAACTAATGCAACCCGGTCTCATCCCAAATCGTCATATAACTGACGTTTTGGGACGTCTTTTGACCATACGTCAATATTCGCCTTTTTAGGGCCCCCTTAAACGTCGGTAGATGAGGTTATGGGATCCTAACTCTACCCCATACCTAAACTTAACCCTAAACCTAACCCGTCACCTAACTGACGTTAAAGGTAAAGCGTCAGTTGTATGACGGCCCGGGATCGCCATCTACCGACGTTTAAGGGGGCCCTAAAAAGGCGGATATTGACGTATGGTCAAAATACGTCCCAAAACGTCAGTTATATGACGATTTGGGATGAGACTGTGTTAACTAATGCACAAATAATACTGAATTAATGTGTAACTAATGATTATTTAAGCTATTCATTAATGATTACCACATTAGAAGTTAATTAAGAGTCTGTAAGTTTAATGTATTAGTTCATACATGAATTGTTATTAATTAACGATGTAATTGTGGATTAATTCCATAATAACTAATTTTTTTAACTAATAGCGTTAATTAATATGTTAATTACCAGAATGAGCCAAAGCCTTGTATTTCAACTTCCAGGTAATATGACAGGTATACTAATATGCATTAATACATGATTAATTACTTCATTGTTAGTGCAAATTCATGTGCAAATTACTACAATTACTAAATGACTAGTTAATAATGATGTGCCTCATCAAGTTAAGTCATAGCATAATGATACCTTTGCAAATCATTAGCTAATGATTAATTAAAGCAGACAACTGGAAGTTGAAGTGCATAGCTTTGACTAATTGTGGTAATTAACACAATAATTTACACTATTAGTTAAGAAAATATGTTATTAAGGAATTAATACACAATGACACATTGAATTAATAGCAATTCATGTATTACTTAATTTATTAATCATATTGACTCTTTATTAGTTGCTGATGCAGTAATCATCAATTAATGGTTAAGTTCTTCATTAGTTATGCATTAACTCATGATTATCTGTGCATTAGTTAAGGATGAATTAATGCACATTAGTGCACCCGTATTGTAAAGTGTTACCGATTTTTTTCTTATTATTCTTTAATATTCTTATTAACCCATTATGTATGTGTTAGTGTGGGGCTATTTTGAGCCTTGTTAGTGGTATAAACTAGCGATCTCTTTTTACTTAGTAAATGCCCCCACTTGCGTTATACACTAAACAGTTTTTAGAGATAAAACTCTTTACATTTGATGATCAGGAAAACAAATCTCAGAGAACGATTGACTAGGTACCTCTGCTTTATTAGACCAAAGGTTTATTTTGCGCCAGAGTTCTCCTTTAACCAACATAAAGTTGTAAAATAGAATAAAACTCGAGTGTTTAAATAACCAAACACAAATCTCCAACACATATTGCTTCATGACGGTAGTACTGGCCAGGTGGTATTTATAGCATAGGGAGCGGGATGCTTTTGATTCTAGAGAGCATTTGATTGGACAGAAGATGTGATGAGAAGCTAAAATTCGCGGTGATGTCATAAAATCCGAGATCCATTTTAGCAGAAGTGAGAGAGTAAGTTTTGATCTCCTAAATGAGAATTCTGTCATTGATTTAGAACACACCAGCTAATTCATAACCCTAAGGCTAACATATTCATACTAAAAGCTAAATATATATATATATATATTTCAGGGGGTCTTTAAGTGGTGGTAGCCATGCACTAGATGCAGGATTGATTCTGCCCAAAAATAAATAATTTAAAATATAAAAAAATATATTTTAAAAAGTGCTGTGCGCTTTCACAAGGGGGGACAAGTTCATTGCAGAATGCTAATGGGTTTGCTAATTGTACTCAGGGGCTACATGCAATGCACAGTTTAACTGACTTATTTAAGAGGTAATTAGTAAATCTTACCATTCACTGGATTTAGATAATCAGTGGACAATAGAACACCTGAGCCTCGCTTTCTGCCAGTGGCTGTTTGTTTTGCAAAGCAAAAATGGATTGTTTGGTGCGCCTCCAAAGACCCTAACCCAAAGTGTAGATTTGTAAAGTTTCACAGTGCTGTAAACAAGAAAATTATATGTGTGGCGCAAATGCAAATCAAAGTGTGAATTTCCATTTGCAATCCATTCTACTTTATGAAATTGATTTTGTCCATTGTAACTCAATTGGAGTAGCATGGCTGTTTTATACCCAAATAGAGTCCGACTTACAGCTTTGGAATAACATACACTGATGAAATGTGCCCAGTAAGACCAGAAACATGTATTCCCATGTTAAAAAGAGTGATCATTTACAGAAATAATATGTATAACATACTGTTTATATATAGCTACTGAAAAAAAAAAGATGTCACAGCTGCAGAGAAAGAATAAAGACTGCATCTACAGTATACAATAATGAAGAAAAAAAAATCACTTCTTAGAATAACAGATTACAAAAAACACCGCGAACAGGACAACCTTTTTGTAATGACGAGATTAGAAAATGAACAGAACAAACATTGGGCTATATAGTAAAGGCCATGATATACGTTATTTTTGGTTTTTCACTTATAGGGCCAGTGTTGGAGGGCAGTCTACTTAGTAAAGCGTTACTGTAATTTGATTTATTTTTTAGTAAAGGAGTAATGTAAAGCGTTATAATTTCCAAAATAGTAATTAGAGTATAGTTCCAAGCCCAAGTTACTATACGTTACAGATGTGATATATCGCTGCCGACAGAAAAAGAGAAATAGCATTTCAAATGCCTGCCTGTCACACACGTGAGTCCGCAACGTCACCTATCCGAGACCAGAGGTGGGTAGAGTCATAGATATCCATAATAAAGGCCGTCTTATGGCGGAGTCTCTATCGTCATCACCGGCGGCCAGATTATTATTTATTTATACATTTATTATTCATAAGTATGCGGTGTCATAACCACATCTTTGACGTTTATAACAAACCATTTGAAATTCTGAAGAAAATTGAGCAAGTTACGGTTTTTGCACCATTAAAACACAATGTTACGAGTGAGCGAGCTGCCTGTGACAAGATGGCCGCCAGGTGCGGATGTAAGGATGATAAAATTGATAATACTGATTCATTAAATGGGTTGATGCAAGTTAAAAGATACTTAATATTGTTATTATTCTTATTATTGACAAAACAACAAGCTTTTTAATAAAGTATAAGAAAAGTATCTGATCATAGCAACGTGGATGTTTGTACGAGCTATGTCATTCTAGTAAAGTCTTCTTTAGTGATGTTTATTTACAGTAAACAGATTGCTTAAAATCAAGTTCACAGGCAATGATTTTAGTTCTTCATTCATGATGATCAGCAGACTCCAAAAGTGTGTGCGCATTCCAAGGGGCAAAACACAGTTTGATCTTTATCTTTTGTACCTTTTGTTGACCGCAGAATTGGATAAGTAGCTGGTTGTGGTGAACCTGAAGAGTAAGTAGAACGGGTTATGTTTGAGGTACATTTTATATCCTATCCCCAATCTGTTAAGTCCTCTAAAACTGCAATCTACCCTGCTGTAAAGACCGGCAACATACAATGGTTTCAACAGAAGACCACGGTTTTCCTGTGGATAGTATAGTAATCCCTGGTGTACTTGTTTACATTATGAGAAGATTTGTTTAACTGCAACTACTAGAAAATGTTCCTTTTGCTCAGATTCCTCCCTGACCTATGGCCAATTACTTGAGTAGTGAACCTACAGAAGCCCTAATGCATTAAGCAAGACTGTGCTTCATATGCAGAATAAGCGGGTGTATTTTAAGAAAGTCATTACCCTGGTGACGCATGAGCAAATTGTGGTCAATGACATTAAATATATATCATGGGTGAGGAAGGGGGGTAATGAATGACAGTTTCATTATACAAACATCTCATCAGAACATACCATACCAATCCCAGTCTAAAGACCTGTCAGGAAACACACATCCGTCAGTTCTATGATTACGCGCTTTTACTATTTTATACATATTTTTATTTTTATGAAATACAAATTATGCTGTAGCTTTGTGATGATTGTGGTATGCAAACTATTTGAAGATTATACTAGAGCAATCTTTATTGCAAAACTGAATTATAACCAAAAAGCTATAGCCTTACTTTGACACACAGATGTTTATTGAACCTTTGATAAAATATAATAAGAATGTCTCACTATTTGTGAGATTTAATTGGATATGGCAAATGTTCTCCAAAGCTTGTATTGCTTAATAACCTGTTTTACATCAAATGATGCGTGCAAAGTTTGAAAATTCACAGACATTTGCTTCTGATTATTAGATTATGACAAATCAATTGTAGACTTGACAAATTGCTGAACAATAAAATTGAACACATGCATGTTATTTGTAAATTCTATTCTATTCTGATTTTTCAATGCTGCAAATGCTTTGGCAATACGAAAGGACGTATTTGTCATGCTATAAAGCAGGGGTTCTTAACCTTTTTGATGTCGGGCCCAAATTTTACAGTACAAGGTGGCCCAGGGCCCATTCAAATATTACCACTGTATTGGTTTATTGATCTCTCACAGGGTTTGATTTGTATTCAGTAACTAAATGAAATCCAATTGTAGTTTAACTGTTTATTATTCATGTGTATGTAAACCTGCACATAAAACAAGATGCCAAACACACAACAATTCATGGAACAAATCAATCTGCATCAAGAACAAATTTAAAGGCTCAAGTCATGCATATTAACACAAAAATCAGTTAGATTTGACAAATTTTACTTTTAAAAAAAATAAATAAAAAGAAGATGTATATAAATAAAAATATAGCTGCGAGCAGCGAAGACGGGCCCAAGCCGGTGACACCACAACCCCGGTTCCTTTTGTTACCTAAAGGCACTAGGGTGGTGGTGCTGCCGGCTTTGGCCCTTTCATCGCTGATTGCAGCTATATTTATTTATATATATATATATATATATATACAGTGGTGGAAATAAGTATTTGACCCCTTGCTGATTTTGCAGGTTTGCCCACTTACAAAGAATGCAACGATCTATAATTTTAATCATATGTACATTCTAACAGTGAAAGACAGAATCCCAAAGAAAATTCCAGAAAATCACATCATATGAATTTATTAAAATTGATAACCATCTAATGAGGAAAAACAAGTATTTGACCCCCTACCAAACAGCATGTTAATATTTTGTAGAAAAGCCATTATTGGCCAGCACAGATGTCAAACGCTTTTTATAGTTGGTGACAAGGTTTGTGCACATTTCGGCAGGGATGTTGGCCCACTCCTCCCTGCAGACAGCCTCCAAATCTTTCAGGTTCCGAGGTTGTCGCCTGGCAACTCGAATTTTAAGCTCCCTCCAAAGATTTTCAATTGGATTCAGGTCTGGAGACTGGCTAGGCCACTCCAGAACCTTGATGTGCTTCTTCTTCAGCCACTCTTTTGTTGCTTTTTGGCGGTGTGCTTAGGGTCGTTGTCGTGCTGAAACACCCATCCTCGACCCATCTCTCACTGAGGGAAGGAGATGTTGGTCCAGAATTCCACGATACATGGCCCCGTCCATCCTCCCCTCAATACGATGGAGTTGTCCCGTCCCCTTGGCTGAAAAGCACCCCCAAAGCATGATGTTGCCACCACCACGCTTGACGGTAGGGATGGTGTTCTTTGGGTTGTACTCGGTGTTCTTTGCCCTCCAAACACGACGAGTTGAGTTGAGGCCAAAAAGTTCTATTTTGGTCTCATCTGACCACATCACCTTCTTCCAGGCCTCTTCTGAGTCGTCCAGGTGGTGAATGGCGAACTTCATGCGGGCCTGTACATGTTTCTTCTTGAGCAGGATTTCAATCCATGACGGCGTAGTGTGTTACCAACCGTTTCTTTTGTAACTGTGGTCCCAGCTGCCTTCAGTTGATTCATCAGTTCCTCCCTTGTGGTTTTGGGATGATTCCTCACCGTTCGCATGATCAGGGACACCCCACGAGGCGAGATCTTGTGTGGAGGCCCAGACCGAGGGAGGTTGGCGGTGGTGTGGTGCTTCTTCCATTTCCTTATAACTGCACCGACAATTGATCTTTTCTCTCCAAGTTGCTTTCCGATTGTCTTGTAGCCCATCCCAGCCTTGTGCAGATCGACAATCTTGTCCCTGATGTCCGTAGAAAGCTCTTTGGTCTTGCCCATGGTAGTGAAGTTGGATGCTGGTTGTTTGGGTGTTGACAGGTGTCTTTTATACAGGTAATGAAGTGAGGCAGGTGTATTTGATGTAGATAATTGGTTGGGATTGAGGCTGTGTCTTAAAGAAAGACTAACTGGCTTGTAGGAGCCAGAATACTTGCTGTTTGGTAGGGGGTCAAATACTTGTTTTTCCTCATCAGATGGTTATCAATTTTTATAAATTTATATGATGTGATTTTCTGGAATTTTCTTTGGGATTCTGTCTTTCACTGTTAGAATGTACATATGATTAAAATTGTAGATTGTTGCATTCTTTGTAAGTGGGCAAACCTGCAAAATCAGCAAGGGTTCAAATACTTATTTTCCCCACTGTATATATATATATATATATATATATATATATATATATATATATATATATATATTTTGCAATATGTATATATATATATATATATATATATATATATATATATATATATCAGAGAATATTACTTGCCTTACCTGATTAGAACAATGAATAAAAAATAAAAAAATAACTAGGAAATCAGCTTTTATGATACATTTAAATTATTCCACAAGCAATAATTTAAATTTAATGATATTCAGAACAGAACAAGAATAAAAAAACTATAAACAATAAATAACCGAAATAATTTAAAGCGAAAGTGAAATTAAGTTGTGTTGGGCTCACATTACTCTCTCATTCGAATCAAACTGTTTTAAAGGGTTAGTTCCCCCAAAAATGAAAATTCTGTCAGTATTTACTCACCCTCATGTTGTTCCAACCCCGTAAGACCTTCGTTCATCTTCGGAACACAAATTAAGATATTTAAGATATTAAGATCGCTCCTGCATACTAGTCCATTGGCTTCTTGAGGGAATGACTCTTGCTGGCATCGAAAAGTCATTAAAGACATCGTTAAAATAGTCCAAGTGACTACAGTGGCTCAATTTTAACTTTATCAAATGACGAGAATACTTTTTGTGCGCAAAAACAAACAAAAATAACAACTTTATTTCAACTATTATTATTATAATGTTTTGCTTATTCACTAAATGTTCAGATTTTATATAATTATTGTGTACTTGTCATTTTTCTAGACTAAATTTTACTGCTGATTTATCCACTTTTACCCATTATCCATAGGTTGTGATCATATTATTTTTTTTTTTTTTTTTTTGATTTAATGTTTTTCCTAAAGTTGTCTGTATTAAGTATATTGTGTTTAACACACAAAGGAGTGATTATCAGTTCAACACACAGAGTTATAGAAATTCTATAACGGTCGATACGATCGGTTCAGTAAAAATGGTATCAGGACATCCCTAATATTTTCTGATAGGCTATATCTGTACATTTTGAATTGAGACATTTGAATATAGTTATATTCAATGCAATAATAAAAAAAAAAAGCTTGACAAAAAAAAAAATAGTTTCCAATTAATCAGTGAATATAGATTGAGACATGAATAGGAGTAAACTGCTTTAGACTCATATTATTTTGATAAATCCTCATGTCTGCATGTAAGCAAGCAAATCATTCTTTTTTATTATTATTTGTCAATACTTAGTATATTTATTGAGCACAGAGTACAAACATAATTCGTTTTTGTGTTAAGATGCTGAAATAAATGTGAGATCTTAAATCTATAGTAAGGCAGATGAATCATGTGTGAAAGTGATTAGAGAAGGTCAGCTGTGTGCTGTGAAACACTATATCACTACATTTGACTGTTTACATAAGAGAAGTCATCTGTGAGAATGGCAGAATATCATTGTCTTGAGCGTGCATTGAACTGTGAGCTCTGAACAAGCTTCCTGCGATTTGGCTTGTGTTTCCTGTCACCTGCAAGTGTTTATGTTGCCATATTAAGCATCATGTATAATTAGACATGTTCGTCGCTATGTGTGTGGAAACATTCTACAGAATTGGTGACAGTGTAAGTGAAGTGCTGGCAGGCTTCAGCTGATGCATGTCAGAATCTCATGCCATTGAAACAGCTTCTACACTTGCACAAATTTCCCTGAATGGATAATAATTCGTCAGGTCCATGTTGGGTTTGCAGGGTAAGCAGACTAGGAGAAAAGAGGTTATGTTTTATGCACATTAAGGCTCAAACTATTTTTTGTTTGATTGGTGCAAATCCTGCATTCTAACTGATTTACATTATTGTTACATTATTTACATTATTATTACATTAATGTAATGTATTGGTTTGGTGCCGTAGAACACGCACAAAATAGGAATTTATTTTCAAAATTGACTTTAAAGGGTCACAAACATCGACACCGGCCGGACATGTCCGGGAAAAAGAGGATGGAAACCCCTAAATTTACTACTCCGCCTACTCCACAGAACAATAACCTGTTAGCTTAGCTTCCAAAAAAGATGGCTGACTCTACATGTAATCCCAATCCTCCATAATGCATCCGTCTGCGCATTCAGTACCTTTGTCTTTATTTTCAAAAAGTTTCTGCCGATGAAATCAAACGCACTACAGTGTTTCCCCTAGAAATTTTTTCAGCAGCGGTGCTGTTAGGTGCCGGAGGTTGTTACCAAGCCGCGGTGGGCGGGGCGGGGTGGGGTGGGGCTGTGGGCGGAGCGGTGTGCGGTTTGGGGAATTGCACCTCCGGGAGAATTTTTTTTTTTAAATAACCCCTTCAACCATGAGTTTGAAAAATGTAGAAATACATTTTCCATACACATTAGATCCATCGGCATGACAAGTTCCATCATCACGCTTATTCACTGCGTCATAAACCTACGCCTTTGTTATTGTAAGAGGTTAGCGACCCCTAGCGGCGGAGAAAAATACATAATGTAGCTTTAATGGGGTCATGAACAGAGAATTCAAATTTTGAAAGTTAAGACGTTGTTATACTATAAAAAATAACCTGTAAGTTTTAAAACTCAAACTAAAATGTAGAAATTCATAAAAACTGTCATAAAAACTTTTTGCCAGATTTATTCAAATATGCATTAAATATTGAAGAACATTAAGATTATAATGCATATGTAATATGGTGCAAATATTTAGCAAAATACTCCTCTCTAGAGTTATTTTTCTAGCTGACTAACGAGTTGATGTGGGTTTTCTGAGGTAAATATGACGATACATGACATTGATTACAAGCTGTTTAACTGACGTCTTTCCACGGTTGAAACACTGATTGAGCGAATCAATGTGACATGATACGGATTTCGATAAGTTGGACTCTATCTTTTAACACACTATCAGATGCTCATTCATGTTTATTTTGCGCTGTGACTGGTATTATTAAGCCGGAAGAGAGATCAGCGCTGCTGCTTCTCTAGAGCTGCGCCAGAGCGATCTCACGCCACAGCGTCAAAACACTATTTATGTTTTTGAATTTCTAAAGAAAATGGACGTAATTTGAAAATTGAGACTTTGTTTCAGATCAATAGTAACAAAGGACAAAGATTATTGCGTTATTTTTTTTTTTTTTTTTTTTTTTTTTTTTTTTTGGATGCGCGCAGCCGCGCTACAATGATCCATTCATTCAAATGAAACAGGATGACTAATCGATTCTTGAGATTTATGAATCGATATCAGTTCGTAAAAACGAGAATCGATTAATATCGGGAAATCGTTACCCAGCCCTATTAGAATGATTTCTGAAGGTTTGTGTGACACTGAAGCCCCGCAAAGTGACAAAGCCCCCCCCCCTCCCCCCTCCTCTCTGCACGCGCCTGCTAACCTCAGCTCCTCCATGGTCCCCATCTGCCTTTCTCTTCACCAACCAGTTAAGTAGACTCATCTGAAAAATTAAATAATATTTAACTATCAGGACTATGAGCTGTAGGTGATACTTCCTCGTCCTCATGGAAATAGTTTGTACCGCTTTCTCCTTTCCACAAGTGCTCGACTCGCTGTCCCGTGGAGTCTCTCGTTGCTATGCAACCTTGAACAGAGGCACGATTGGATAAACGAGCGCGCCGCCGCCGCGTCATTTCTATTCTGAGTGGAGCGCGTATGCCTTATTTAAATTAACGAACGGCAACGTGACATTAGCTTAATCGAAAATATTTCCATATATGGCTCTTTCCTCCGTTCTTGTCAACAAGTGGATTCAGAGCCACATTAACAGCGCTGCCGGTCGCCATGTCTGTGTTTTTAGGTGTATAAGTGAATGAAGTGAATGTCATGATATTGCTGATCATGAAAAGATTTTGC
Source organism: Pimephales promelas (assembly GCF_988280905.1). NCBI lineage: Eukaryota > Metazoa > Chordata > Actinopteri > Cypriniformes > Leuciscidae > Pimephales > Pimephales promelas. The sequence goes on along the minus strand of NC_142772.1, from coordinate 7,354,318 downwards.
AGCGGCGCTGTTACGTCACTTATTACCTTCTCATCTATCCAATCGTGTCTAATACTTGCGGTATAAAAGTCCGGTACTTACAAATGTAAGTACCGGACGGCCTTCGTCTTCAGGCAGGAAATGTGGAGTCTGGACCCTCGGATTGTGAGCTATGAATGGGGCCTATACCAAAGAACTTTATTGCTTGCTGGGCTATCAATAAATGTATTTATTGTTTATATATATATGTATTTAATTTATTGTTATTTATTCTCAAGAGTTTTTCTGGTAGAACCAAAAGAAACACAACGGAATGTCAAAATAAGAGTCAGAGATTGTGACAACAATTATTTTATTTCATTTCATTTTAGTTTTATTTTATTTTATTAAGGATGCACCCGTCTATCCTCGCTCGCTCATGACACTTCTTGTTCCTCGCCTCCTCATGGTGCTTTTAGAGAATTGAGATGCCCTTCCACATGGCTGAGAAGGCCAGTTGCCTGGTCACGGGCTGGAGGACAGAGAAGCAAGGACTGAAGGAAGCATCAATTCAAGTATTGAGAAGCACCCAGTGTAAATGCAAAAATGGAAAAGAAAAGCACCTAGTTCAGCTAGTATCAGACATTTTCAAACAACCAGAGCAGATTTATGAGAAACTTTCCTCATACGGTCAATTATGTGCATGCACACATTTTTTTTTTTTTAAACAGTAGGCCTATAATTGGTCTCTATTTTATTCTTCGTCCCTTGATGTTGAAAACTTTTTGTTTGTGAGACAACATATTTGCTTATTTTCCCAGATCCAGCTGCCACTTTAGTGACTACGTTTCTGCCATCATTATCATTTGTTTTCAAAGTTGTGTGATGATTACTCTGTTGTGTTGTTCCCTACAATTAAAAGCCAAAATGGAAATTTGATATATCTGTTGTACCTGATGCAGTGAGCTGTATTTCCAGATGACAAAATTGGGTACTAACTACTGTACTGATGCCTGCCATGCACTACATGCATTGTTTATTACAGAAAGATAGTTTTGTCATAGATCATTGCAACAAGTAAGTATTGGCTTGTTTTCTTTTTTTCCTGTAATTGATTGTGTTTGAGAATCTGTTAAATCCCAATGTTTAATTAATCCGTTATTAAGGTGTCATTCGGAATTTTATAAATCTTTGCTCTGAGCTGAGCATCACAAGGAAAAAAACCAAAGGGGAAATAAAATCAACAAACACACTTTAACACTATGTATGTGTGTAGATAATAAGTGCTTTGATGTGATTCACTGCCCTTGTTTATTTTTTAAGCATTTTTTTAAGCATAATTCGCAGATAGAAGCACCCTCGCCCTCAGATCACTTAGACGTGACTGTGATTCCAAGAGGTAAAAACGATATAAATACTGTTAGTTTTCTCACACAAACTGTTAGTTTCGTGTCTTAGGCCATCAATACTTACATTTACGAGTCATTAAATCATGCTTCATTTTCTTCTCTGTGCATGCTCTTTGAGGTGGACCCAGGGTGAACCATATAAACCGCCATTATATGACTGAGAGACTAGAATGGTTTGACTGAAAAATGTCAAAATTGAAAATACTGTGGAAACAAAGACACCTACATCTTGGATGCCCTTGAGGTAAGCTAAAACATATCAAAAATTTATTTCAAAGTGAACTATCCCTTTAACTTGCCCTACCTGGTACCTCATTACCCTCCTCATTTGCTTCCCAACATATTTGTCTTGTGCTGGTTACGTTTTTACTTGCTTGTGTTCCTAGTTGTTGGATGGTTTATATTTGTCTGGTTTCCTTCCTGTATTGTTTTGCTAGTTTTATTTTTGTTTTAGTTTCATCCTGCAATGGGTCTTTTGTTTTCCAGTCCTGTCGTCTGGACTTTTTAAGCCCTATTTTGTGTTGCTTTTATTTTTGGTTAATAAAAACCTTCCAGCTGGAAAACCTTGTGAGAAACCTGCAGACAGCCAGCTCTATTATTTTTATTTATTTATTTTTTTTCTCTCAACTTCTATCCAACAGGAAAAAAGCTGCAAAAGTGCCACCAGGACTATTGCTCAAAACGCATATATCAAACAAAGACAAGTCAATAAAGAAAGTTTCAATATATTAAAAGATTAGTACAGCGCTAAATGGTACATACTTCATTAAAAACACTTTGCATGTTAACAATACAAAAGAAGTACAGTCACTTATACATCAAGGGCAGCACACAAGATAAAATAAATCTAATCATTGTATTGATGGTTTGCTAGCAGGGGAAGTCTTCCTCCTGGTTAATCAACGTCATAAACCGCACGTCTGAAAGAACGCATTCATGACTAAAAGAAAAATCGTATCAGACCATGATGCAGGAATACATAGAAACTACATACCTAGGGTGGGAGGAATCCCAGACACAACAGACCAGAGAGAAATCAACGTGCACAATGTAAAGAGAGTCTTTCGCGTCTTTGCATTGACTTTGTATGCAATCTACTTGCGCAAATAATTAAATTCGTGTTCGGTGTGAACCAACACATTCTCACACCCCAACTCGTCACCCCCTTGACGCCTTGACGTCACTCATTAACGCACTGGGTATACCCTTGGCGTCATTTTTCAACGTGCAGGGTAGTCCGATAGACTTCTATAGATCTCTGAACCGGAGCCTGTAGCGTTGAAATTTGACGTCTTTGGTAAGCTCGCCGCAATGGTCTGCTGCGAATGGGTCGAGAGTCGAGACGCACCGTTGGTCACCATGGTGTCTGATGTGATTAGAGTTTGAGTTCAGGTATCTCTAGTTAATAAGTCTCATTACTTCCCCTGCAATGCATTCTCACCCCAAGGCGTCACCTTTGACAATGCTTCAATATTTGACGTTTTAGGCGCCCTTTAGCGTCACTTACATGACGCGATCCTACGGCGTCATCTAACTGATGCTAAAGGAAAGCGTCAGTTAGAGGACGCGGTTAGGTTTAGGTGTGGGGTGGGGGTAAGGTACACGCGATCCTAGGGCGTCATCCAACTGACGCTAAAGGGCGCCTAAAGCGTCAGATATTGAAGCATGTCCAAATGCTTCCCAAGGCGTCAGTTAAGTGACGCCTTGGGGGTGAGAATGGGCTGTTCCCTGTTTGATGTGTATTTAAGCCCTGTGTTTAGTCCTGTCTATAGTTGTCTGTTATTGAGTTCTGTTACCATTTTGTTACCATCATAGTCAAGAGTGTTTTGTTCCTAGTTCTTTGTTAATAAACCTTTTACTGCACCTAGATCCTGCAATCTTTATTACCATCAACCGACAGTGAGGCATCTTATGAAGCCTCAAAGATGGTACGCATAGACTAAAAGGCAAGACATTTCTATTTAATGAAAACAGTGGATTTTATAAATGCATCCCTTTGCGTTGACGTTTAACCCATGTCAATAGCCTTTTGTCAGAATCTTATGTAGTATTAAATTCAGAGCTGTGTTAGAGGGCATGCCTCTTTTTTTTTATCTGCTTGCCATGCTGTTGTTTTGCTCCCTGTGTCTGCGGGCAGGAACAGAGGGGGTGGATGCGCTGTATATATCGTGCTCCATCTCCATATAGCAACCCTGTGATCTGAGTATTATTGCCTGCAAGGAGGGGATATTACATCTTTGCTGCCTGGGTGGGAGATCAGGGGATGCCATCAGTGAAACGGCAGGGACTCGCTTCTTTCTCTCTGTCTATCACAGGCACAGACCAGTCAGAGTTATTAGATTTGCAGGCATGTACATCTACAGCAGGGAATAAAGCAGTGCACTAAATAACAAGTATCACACTTTTGCGGGGGAGGATATTCAAACTTTGAAGAACTGTTTCAGGGTTTTATTGTGGGCATGGAGTCTCAAGCTCCAAATAAGAAACAGACACACACACACACACACACTGTCTTTGTGGGGACTCTCCGTAGACATAATGGTTTTTATACTATGCAAACTGTATATTAAATCCCCTTACACTAACCCTATCCCTAAACCTACCCATCACAGGAAACATTTCTGTAGGATTTCTTAATCCCCATAAATTTGTGTGCATTCAGGATTAAGTCCCCACCGGGATAGAAAAACATGCACACACACAAATAAAAAAACACTATACATGAAGGGAAAAGCCACAAAGGTTTGGTGTTGTATGGTGTTGTGTTTTCATTTAATCAGTAAAATGAGTTGCCCTAAAACTTCCAATCTTCTCAAATTTTAAAGGCATAGTATGTGAGTTTTAACAGCTAGTGGTTGAAATTGATACTGCAGTTTGAAATCAAAATATTGGAGACAGTTGTTTTCTCTTGTATTTGTATGCTTTACAGTCAAAAACTTGCATACAGCACCTTTAACATATTAGCAGTCATTTAAAGGGGTGATGAACTGAGAGATTTTCCTTGAGCTTTTGACATCTAAGAGGTCATCATAGTATAAGAATATTCAGTAAGTTTCAGAACTGAAAACGTCCTTGTTAGTTCAATAAAAGCTTTTATTGACACCAGGCTCAGCAAACGACTCGTTTTTCAAAGCGGGGAACTATGACGTCAAAGAGGATAAAACACCACCCCCGCAGAGGAAGATCAACTCCTACTTCAACACGGCCGGTTTAACCCCACCCACCGATTCGCGCATTACACGCATAGCTAAATAACATAGGCCTGCCTACCTTGATCGTGATGACAAACCGGATCGAGAGTGAAACTCATTATAATATGCAAAACTGTTATCCACTCACAGCAGTGGGCGTTTACTTACAAATCTTCAATGCGAGACGCCCAGAAAAAATTAGTGTTTTTGAGCTGGGCTCAAAACTAGGATAGAAAATAGTCTATTACTTATTCATTTTGATGTTTTTTTTTCATGTAAAAACCAAGCGAACATCATAAGTTGTCCTCAGACAATATATATACGTGTATATATATATATATATATATATATATATTAAAAGCCAGTTCATGACCCCTTTAAAACTTTATAGAATTGGATGCGAACAAACTAGGCTGATATTATCGTTCGAGTTGTTTTGGAAAATACATATTTTAAAAACCTTTGAATGGAAATAACATCAACAGCATGGTTTAAAATGTGTGCACTGAACCCTCATTTCAGCTGAAATCGTTTTTAATGTGCTTATTTGCATTTCTTACTATCAATGTTGAAAAGTAAAACCAATGTTGAAAAATAACCACCAATGTTATTTCCATTCAGTCGTGCTGATTAACTTTTTTTTATTATTCTTTGATGATTAAAAAGTAAAAAAAAAAAAAAAAAAGAATTTATATAAAATAGAAATGTTATCATTATAAATATTAAATTATAAATATATTGTAAATGCCTTTACTTTTGCTCAACTATAATAAAAAAAAACTTAAATAAAATAAAAACTTTGGCCATGTTGAGTATTTTGTCCATTAGGTTATTATTAATAATGCGTTGAGCTTTACAATTATTCCCGTTCTTCCATTCTACAAAAGCAGTCTCCACACAATGTCACAGGACATGTTGTGTGAAGTGTCTTCACATGCAAAATTCAAATATATGAAAGTGCGATATTGGAGAACACTTTTTAGATTGTATTGTATCTAAATTCAAGCATTGGTTCCATGGCTTTGTGGCAGTGTGCATTGCTGTGTGAAATGCAAAGAATGTGTGTTGACTGGGGTGAAGTCTTATCTCTCCTCTTTGACAGAGATAACAACGCGTCCAAACATTTCAAACTTATTTCCTCTTGTGACTTCAATGACCGAGCAGCTTTTTTAGTAGCACATGGGGTTAGAGAGCAGAAGAGGATTTTCACCCATTCACCACTGCTTTTGATGCCGAAAGACTCAACATTTTTTTGTGTCACAATCAATACATGTGGGCTGTGGAATTTCATACGTTTTTCATTCTCCAATGAAAATAGAGAATCATAATCATACTATTCCTCTTAGGGTAGAACATGCATTTTAACATTATCTAAATAAATTGCTTGCTTAGTAGTCATTTTAATAAATATGTAAATGCATTAATGTTAATCTATGGAGCTCTGGTGTTCCTTGGGCAAGAAGGATATCACTCAAAATGTGTCAGGCCTTTTTTTTTTACGAGCCTGCATTAAAATAAATTACAATATTGGCCCCCTGCATATGTCAGCTCCATTAGCGGCAAGTTGAAGCGAGAGAGGGGTAAGAGCTATGAAACGTTCTTGGAAAGGTGTTTAATGTTTGTCATTGCTAATGGTCTGCTGGTCATAATAGGTGGGGCTAATTATCAGACCATTATCACCTTACCTGAATATCAACACAAATGCACTTCCTTACAGAGAGAGTCAGGAATAATAACAATGAGCTGCTATTACAGTGTCATTATTCTATGACACTGAACACAAGCAAAAAATAATCCCTCGTTGCCAGTGGGAAATAGGTGATTGCTGAAAGTAATGCATGACGAATGTTAGTAAAAAAAACATGGTAATTTATTTTTTGTTTGTATGAAAATACATTTATTAACACATATTAAATGTTAACATGTATTCCCTGCTTTCTAATATTGAATCAGGCCAGCAGTGGCAGGCAGCAAGGTCACTAAGGGTACGTTTAAACAACAATGATATGTTTAAAACGGAGACGTTTTTCCTTTGATTTTTTCCGCGCACAGACGACACCATTGTCAAAACGGATCCACGAAAACGACTAAAAATGCGACTAAAATTTTATTTATTTGTATTACTGAGGTAAATGTGTAATTCAGTTAGTTCCTAATCAAATTAAAAGGAAATTACTTTATATTGAAGTAACCCAAATAAAGTAATCCAAACCACATTTATATGGGTAACTTATATAACTAAGCAATTACATTTCCAAAGTAACTTTCCTAACACTGAATATGTGAGATTCAACACATTCTTTCTGTTGTGTGACTGTGTGGAATTTCTTTGAATTGCCATGAATTTGATTCCACTTTGTCATTCCAATTCAAATTGAATTTCATTCATTTCTGAATTGTGCACAAGCCTGGTGTGCAGAATTCTGTCAGCAATTTCAGAACAAGTGCGAATCAGGAATACACTCTTTTGACTATTATTATTTTTTGATCTGGTCTGTATCATTGGATACAGTAGGTTTTAAATGGCTCAAACTGCATAGAGACGTTTTTACATCACACCATTTGGAAGGTTTTAATAAAAAATGACATCCTTTGTGAAAAATAAGTACACTTTAGCATACTTTAGATTGGCCTACTTAAAGGGATAGTTCATTTTGAAATACATTTTTGGTATGTTTTAGCTTACCTCAAGGGCATCCAAGATGTAGGTGTCTTTGTTTCCACAGTACTTTCAATTTTGATATTTTTAGGTCAAACTGTTCTTGTCTGTCAGTCATAGAATGGAGGTCTATGGTCACCACCTTAAAGAGCATGCACAGAGAAGTCCAAATTAAACATGATTTAATGACTCGCCACATCCAAGTGATCTGAGGGCTTCGGTCTGCCCAAGCACCGGAAAGCGCCGGAAGTGATCTCTCGTGCGGTTGCGGGGAAAAAAAAATCAATGTTGTCTGTTGATATATCAAAATCGTCTTCCATTGTGATTCCCTGTTTATCTAAATATGTTTAGATCTTCACAGTGAAGGGTAACACTTCCGAAATATCCGTGTAAACAATGAGTGAAGTACACGCACGCAAGAGATCACTTCCAGCGGTTGCGCAGACCGAAACGCCCGCGCCCTCAGATCACTTGGATGTGGCTGTGGTTACAAGAGATAAAAACAATATAAATACTGTTCATTTTCTCACACAAACCACTTGTTTCGTGTCTTAGGCCATCAATGTGTATGTACATTTACGAGTCAATATATCAAGTTTAATTTGGACTTCTCTGTGCATGCTCTTTGAGGTGGTGACCATAGACCTCCATTATATGACTGACAGACAATAACGGTTTGGCCTAAATATATCAAAATTGAAACTACTGTGGAAACAAAGACACCTACATCTTGGATGCCCTTGAGGTAAGCTAAGACATACCAAACATTTATTTCAAAGTGAACTATCCCTTTAAATGCAAACTAATTAAATGAAAATGTATTTTAGTTTAAATTTGTATTAAATTTGCACTTAAGCATGTTAAGAAACGTAGTCATGAAATTGTACTCTCTTTAAGTACACTTAAGTGGTTAAGTCATTAAAATTATAATATCTGCATGTAGTTAGGAAAATTAAGCACACTTCCTTTTCTACATTTCACATAAATTATAAAGCAGCTTCATTTTAGAAAGCTACTTTTTCCATGTAACTTTTACACGTTATTTATTTTTCTTTTATCGAAAGCTTTTGCATAATGCATAGACTCCCTCAGGAGTTGGACCAATTCAAGATGAAGACAAAAGCTTGTATTGTGCCCTACAAGAAAAATACGGGTTTTCACCTTTAGACAAGAATATGTATCAACTCTCCTGTGCTGTTTATCAATCTAATTAAAGTAATGATCATAAGAATGGGAGACCCAAATCTTCACAGACCAGACTTGCTTTCAATCACGCACAAGCAAGCCTGTCAAATGAGTTTTTTGTAGCCCTACCATTGAAAAATTGTGATATAATTTTTTTTATGGTCTCTAGGTCAGTGAATTCTACTTTGGACAGTTCAGGATTAGTTGCTTCTGAATCTGACACAAACCGCCACTGCAGTGGGGCCAAATCACACATGGATTGCTTTAGTATTTCTGACAATTATTTTATAATCTCTCTCCTCCTATTCATCACGTCGTAGCAGGAAATTGCCTTTTTTTCTTTGGCCAATGTGCGTTGGATAAGGGATTTTTTTTTTTTTTCATCCTTCACCATTTATCTTTAGAAACTTCAGTCATCTAAATGTTTATGAGCTGATCTTTTCCAAGACTTGTCATGTCCAAGATACTCATCTTTCCTTGCCACACAATTCAGGATATGTCTGATCATGAGATATATGTACATTAATTAGAATTTTTATCTTATATTTGTATATATATTTATGTATATATTTTATATTTTCTTATATCACATTCAGCAATTATACCACAATAATCCCAGGGTTAACTGGTACACAACATTATTGGCTGGCTGGCTGTACATTATCCCACTTATTACAAGGTTACTTGCTAAATAAATGGACTGCAAAGTGTTCGAGACTATACAGCAACGGTATATCTTGGAAAATGGTAAATTGTGCAGTTCAGGGCTCATTATACAAAATATTTAAAAATGTCCAATCAGAATAATGTATTCTGAAGAACATTTTACTAATAGTGGTCTCATGATTCATGTCTTGTATACTTTTGTCATTGAGCTAAGTTTTGTAGTCCTAAGTAGTTTTTCATGTTGATTCGTCTCCCCAGGTGTATCTTGTTTCTTCATTATCTAGTTAATCTTGTTTGCCCCTGTGTATTTATAGCCCTTGTGTTTCACTTGATACTTTGTCAGTTGTTGCACGGTTGCTTATATCGGTCCTTCTCAAGGTTTTATTTCTTTGTCCCTGGAGTTCTTTATTTTTTTGTTCTATGTGTTATGTCATTGAAACTTTGCAGGTAGATCCTTACCTTCGCCTGGTTTCTCCAGCATGTTACAGGTGGTTCCAGATAGAGCATCATTGATGAGGACATTTCAGACAATTTCTGCAGATCACGCCGATTACATCACAACACGACAAGTGGCTGTCTTTATGAGTGAGTCATCGAATCATTTGTTCAACTGATTTGTTCAAAAACACTAAAAGTGACATTCAAAATAGTGCGCTACTCTTCATTTTAATTTTTCACATTTATGACAGAAATGGTAGAAAGTGCATTTAACCAAAAAAAAAAAAAAAGGAAATATGTTACTTTCATTAATTTTTAATGATTATTAATCTGATTCATTCATCAGCACTGAGTAATTCAGGAAAGAAATGAGTGAATTTCTGAGAAAAGTGTCTGTTGATATCAGTATTGTACAGGGGCGTTTCTAGCCCCCCATTAAAAAGTATGTCCCTATATTTTGATACATATTTTTCTCCAAAAAATGTTGGCCACAATTATTGGCACCCCTAGAATTTTTTTTTTTTTTTTTTTTTTTTGAGTAAAATGGTCGGCCGTCGGTTAGTTTTTTGTGCGTCGGCCGACTTCGTTTCTTCTGCACGGTTCCATGCCATCGGCTGAAAATAGTCCTCATCGGCTTTGTTTCGCCCGATTCGACGTGTTGAATCGGCATCGGGCCGTCGGAGAAAGATAGAACTCTGATTGGCTATTCATCTTAGTGAAAGAGTCAGTGCACGAGAATAAAAGCAAAACAGCAAGCAAAAAAGTCCAAACGGTAAAGATAGAAGGCTGTTCTTATGTTACGTCATCTTACTTGAGTGTTCCTTGGCGAATATTTCAATAATAACATGAGCAGAGTGGAATAAAGAAAGTGTTGTTTTGAAGGATTGATATTCAAAACGGTAAGCCCGGCTGCTTTGTTTACGGTGTGTGTATCTGCCGCCGGCAGCGTCGGTTTTCCTTTTTGAATGACGAATATAGACTAATATATCTGCAGAAATAGACAGTTGGCTCATTACACGCAGGTGCAGAACGCACATTCTAGCTGACAGTCGCCTGTAGTTCTCTCGGTGTGTTCAAGTGCAGCTTTTTACCCTGACGAGAGCGGACGAGAGGCGACAACACAGTCGGCTTTCATCAGCGCTAGTTCGTCGGCGACGGCTTGGTGTTTTCCGGGTTTATCACACCAGGTTGACTAAACATGAAATTGTCTAGCTATGACTATGAAGCTTCTTGTTTCTATGAGGAAACTCAAAGGGCAAAGTCCCTTAATCGTCCATCACAATAAGTAAAAGCAAAGAATATCGTTCTGATGTGCAGCAAAATATTTTTGAGCTAGAAAGTGGCTGTTAGAAAATATAGCTAAAGCATCGAAAACCCCCATTTTCACCATCTGGGCAAAAATGAAGAAGTTCCAAGTAACTAAAGATGTTATGAATCTGCATGGAAGAGGGCGTGTGTTTATATTGTCTTAATGTACGGTGAGGAGGATATTTTGAGTGGCCAAAGACTCTCCAATGATCCAATTGCAGAGATTAGTTGAGTCTTGGGGTCAAAAGGCCTTACAAAAAATCAAACCAACCCCTATATTATCACGTGTATTTTGGAAGGGTTTCAAGAAAAAATCCCCCTCGCTCATCCAAGAACAAGCTCCAGCGTATTCAGTTGTCAAACACGTCTGGAACTTCAAATGGGATGAGGTTCATACGGTCAGATGATACTAAAAAATAGCTTTTTTGGCAGCAAACCCACCAGCTGTGTTTGGTGTACACAGGGATAAAAAGTACCCCATGCCCACGGTTAGATATACTGCTGGATCTTTAATGTTGTGGGCCTGTTTTTCTGTTGGAGGTCCCATCAGATACATCAAGATTATCATGGATTCTAGCCAATACCAACAGATAAAAAATCAAAACCTGACGGGCTCTGCTAGAAATCTTATAATGGGCCGCGTTTGGATCTTCCATCAGGACAACAATCCATAACAGACATCAAAATCAACACAAAAATGCGTCACCCAGCACAAAATACCACCCCAGTCCCTGACCTGAATCCTAAAGAAGACTAGTGGGCTGAACTGAAGAGGAGAAGCACCAACATGGATCTGGAAATATACTGTAAAGGATCTGGAGAGATTCTGTATGGATGAATGGTCTCTGATCTCTTGTCAGATGTTCTCCAAACTCGTCATCAGGTGTGAGAAAACTCGAATGAAAGATCAAAGATCAAGATGATCTGAATGAAAGATGAAAATTATCAATTTGAATGAAAGATCAAAAGGCTAAACAATAGCCATATTTGATCATATTTACCAGGGGTGCCAATAATTCTGACCACAAATGTAAATTTTCTCACAAAAAGAGTTTTACAAAAAGACATTTGCCGATTTAGTTTCCTCCAATTTATTGTAGTAGGTAATTATAAACCTCGGCAGCATTCTTTTTGTTTCCTGTCTCATAAATCCCATAACTATTTCACTGTGAGAAACGGCTGCAAAATAGTGCAAATTATTTAGTGTGCAAGCGAACCTTCAAAATGAATCAAACTGAATCGTAAATTATTTCAGACCTCTTTGTAAACTGATTACGTCAAAAGAGTGAATAATTCATTAAGCTGTTATCGCCGGTTCGGATTCAAAACAGCGGATAGAAAACACTCATGACATGGGAAATGGTTTTTGTGTCAGTATGTGGTAATCTCCATTGTCAGACAAGGATTTATCAGTAATATGTGACTGGGGAACGGCAGTATTTCACAGAGACTCGTACCCCAAAAAGGGTGAAGCGTTGCCCCTGATGGTATTTATTGTCTGAGCTGAGTTATCAACTGCTTCAAACAACCCCATTTTCAAAATGTGAAGTGATGATTACGGGTAAACAGGAAATCAGTGTGTTCCTGTGGGCACCGCACTCATTTCACCTCACCAGTGGGTCATGCTTTACAACTGAACCTGGCATGCACGGCACTCACTCTCAGCGCTATATCTGCCCTCTATAAGAGCTGCCAATGTGGCCACAGTCCAGCTGACAATCTACAGAGCAGTCATCGCCATATCCAGATGTGAATGGAGGATAATTAGCTGGATGCTTGTGTGCTTTCATGTGCTAAGTGGATCTCATGAAAATGTAACATCCATTGGGGTAACTAAAATGTTAAGTGCTTTTTCGTCCATGAGTTGGTTATTGGAGTAATGTGTATTTTGCTTTGCTGCAACAGTGGATTATATTTGCTGCGTTTAAATTGAGGCTCTGATAAGTGAGGGATGGATGATAGAAGAATAGGTATTGGAGGAGGCCAGGGGAATTCTGCTGGAGGACAGATGATGTGATGGTTTTGGATTGGCAGGCCGTCGCAGGATGGATGGTCATAGGTTCAGTACTCACTCATTAAAGATGGTCGCTGAGGATATTAGGGTTGTCTGTGAATGATTTACTGAGGTCTTGGGTGAGTTGATGTCAGAGAAGGTGAATGGATTGTGTCAAGGTCATCAGATTGGCCTGGTCATTTCCCACTGCTGCTCTGCTGCACAGGATGTGTAATGTTATAATTTTATTAGGGTTACCTTCAAACTAATAATAATAACCCAGGCTTTTATTTTCCCAAATCGTTGAACTTTTATAATTTAAAGAGCACCTATCATGGATTTTTGAAAATGACTGTTCATGTAGTGTGGAATATAGCTCTAAGGGAATGAAAACATCCTGCAAAGATGTATATCTGAAAGTGCACCGTATATAAAGCTATTGTCTTTCAAAAGTGAGAGTCGACTCTGAGTCTGTGAAATGAATTGTTTTTGCACGCAGACGGAAGTGTAAACTTGATGTCTAGTCTAGGACACATTCGAATACTTCAGCTGAATCGCATCATGTCGAGAAGACGCTGTGTTCTACATTGCAAAGACAGTTCAGCCTCTTGTTTTCATTGCCCAGGGACGAGCATGTGAAGGATCAGTGGTTATAGTTCATATTTGCAACGATACCACAACACTATAGCCCGATTGTGTTCTCATCATTTTAATGGCGAATCATTGAAAAACATAAATGAATTCGAATGTGGATTCGCAAGCCAGTTCCAGTTCAGTATCCAGTGTATGTACACTGCCTCCTCCGAATCACAATCTGTAAGTATTATTAATAATGTTTGCTGTTATGTTTTCTGTAGCATGCACAATATAGTTATATTGTGTTGTGTGTGTTGTGTACATTCCGCGCAGCTTCTAAGCGGGGTAAAGTTAGTTTTGTTTTTGATATTCACCAGACATTCTTTGAAAAGTGGCAATTACCTCCTAAACGACTTAGCCAAATATGACTTCACTCTATATAATAAGCACTGCCCCTCAAAAGCCGCCGCAATGCGAGTTTCGCGGGGAAAGCTCGCTCTTGGACACGCGAGTAAGGGACCGTGTGGAAAGTGCACTTTCTGACACGTTTGTTCAAACACTATATACAATTTTCAACACTTGACAAGCTATAATCCTGGTTATGGGCGTTCCGTTGCCGACAGTCTCTACGTACGGTTTACCAATAACAACTGACTGGGTCATTTGACCAATCGCCGCAGATTCGCGTCACTCAAAGGAGGTGTTTGGGAAAATGAATCGTCGAACGAATCATTTGGGAGTCGTTGAGCAAATCGGGTAAAAATAAATGCATATTATAAGACAAATAAAGTGTTTTTTATCCTTGCATGCACGTTAAACTGTTTTTGGGAACTCCCAAAACAAAAATAGGAACATTTCAAGTGCTATGATTGGGGCTCTTTAATGTTGAGATGTTGTTCATTGAGTTTCTAATCTCTAAAAAAAACTCCAAATGCTCCATGTGAAACTGCGGTCTTCCAACCTTTTACTATCGTGTCAATTAATTTGACAATTGTCAATTGGAGAGCGCTTGAAGGTGGTCTCGCCCTGGGTGTAATTCAAAGTAGAACCGCCACTGAGTGTATGAGCATGTTAGGACAAATTTATCATGATCTAATTACCTTTTAATAATAATAAGAAGAACAAATTTTGCTTAAATGCTTAACTCAATAATTGAGAAAATCATAATAAGAAAAAGTAAAGTAAGTAGGTGTGTCCAAAGTTTTGACTGTATGATATTCTTACTACAGTTCTGATTGAACCTTTTCCCCAACAGCGATTTCTAAAAGAGTTAATTTGGTAACTTAAGCCATTTTTTATGCAGATGATCTTCTTCACTTGTTTTTGTATTTGGAGATGTTGTACAATTTAAGCAGATAAGTAACAGCGCCCTTACTGGATATCAGTGAACCAATGGATTGCTGGAAAAACTTGTTAATTGAGGGGAAGCATTGGGTCATAAATTATGGAAAATACAGTATTGTGTTGGAAAAAATTAATAGGTGTTCCATTGTTCATAGGTGAGTGACAATATCTACCGGTCTGGCATATATTAACATCACAAAAATAATAAGATCAAAGTAAACTACTCAGATTTTTCACAGATACACTCTTCTGGGATTATGTCCCCACAAAATTGTTGAATCTAAAAGCTTACACCCATTTAAAGATTTGCACATTCCTTAATTTGTAGATGCGTAAAAGTCTGTCAATATTATGACATCTATCCATATATACTAAAATGTAGCTCTACACTTTGAAACGCGTGGGTTTTTTTAGCACCACTTTTGAGGATAGAAAACAATGAGTAAAACGATGAATCATTGATGTTACAGCTGTTCTCCTGTGGTCTCCTCATTAACCGCACCATCATCGGGGTGTTTTGAGCTTGAATAACAATTCAATTCTGCCATTTAAAGACTGCAAATGATTTTACTTGCATTAAAGAATTCTATCCAGATTTCATCTATATATAAATTAGCCATTAGGCAGGCAGGCTAATCCATTATTTATTAATAAATTAGTACTCAGTTATGGAATTGTTTCGTCAGAGAATTTTACTTACTACTCTTCAATGTGTGACTGGTTTATTATTTATTATAAGTTAAAGCATTAACTTTGGTAGGCCTACTTTTTATATAACGCAAGCTATATGGAGAGGATTTCCAGAGGCCAGATATAACAATGGCACATGATGCAAGAGATGAAGACAGAGCTTTTTCTCAAACTTTAGTTGAGTGAATGTTGAAGTAAAATGCACTACTGGGAGGATTGCGTGCAGATGTTCAAATCATCACGTAGAGTGAGTGGGCCCCTGTGTTTAGGGACGAGACAATAGGCTGTTTAAAGTCTGCCTAAAACTGTCTAAAAAGACCAAGGAGTAAACACACAACATGTGTAATATTTTGAGACGTAAAAACAGTAAACATGTCTAGATAGAAATCTTAGAAAATGTTGTCCCTTATCCCACTTATCCTCGGTTGACAAGACTATCTGATAAACAAGAGCTTCTCAACTCTGGCCCTTGAGGTTATTTTCCTCAAACCTTGATCAAACCTGCTTATAACTTGCTTGTAATCCTGAAGACCATTAGCTTGTTCGTGTGAATTTTAGCTTGTTCAAGTCTTAGTTTAATTGCTGTAAATAAACATTTTAAATGGGTGTGAATGTGTAGTCTTAGGCATTGTTCAACTAGATAAAAATTCTGTCATCATTTACTCGCCCTCATTTTTTTCCAAACCTAGACTTCAATGTGCCAAATGTGATCCTTTTTGAAAGTCAATGGTGTCCTGTGCTGTTTTAGATCTCATTGACTTTTTGTATGGACAAAAAAACAGAAAATGTATTTCTTCAAAATAGCTTATTTGGTGTTCCACAGAAGGAGTGGTTCCCATATATTTTTTTTTACCATTATGCATAAAGACTAGACAAAGTACAATACGTTTTTTTAAATGATAAACCTTACAATAACTGTTTTGTTAATAACCCTCTGTCAGACTATCTAATAAACAGTCCTGATTTTAAGTCATGAAGTGGTCTTGAGTCAATTAGGTCAATCAGCTGCTCTGAATATTTTTATGGCTGTAGTATGTATATATACTGTAATTCACAAATTGTTGTAATTCACAAAATGTTTTGCATTAAATGCCTCTTCCAATGCATTCCCATCCCAATGCGTCATATACTGACGCTTTTGCCAATGCGTATACATCCAACGCACATAGCACCCTTTAGCGTCAATATAATACGCTTCGGTTATGGTAGGTTTAGGTCTGGGGTAGGGTTAGGGTTAGACCACTAGGAGGCGCCCTCTGGCCCATATATATCTGCGTCTCATAATGACGCTAAAGGGTGCCATGTGCGTTGGATGTGTACGCATTGGCAAAAGCGTCAGTATATGACGCCTTGGGATGAGAACGGGCTGACTGTTCTTACGTATATGGAAGGGGGAGGGGATATATTACCAGGCCACAACTCTGAAGTGTCCAGATTATTATATATATATATATATATATATATATATATATATATAGTCTAGACTAAAAACACCCTGTGTGTGAAAGCACAGGTTAATTATAATCAGGGGTGGCAGTGTGTTTGGGAGTTAACATCTCATTAAGAGATCAAGAGACGTCCTTAGGCTGAAAACAGCGATGCGTTTTCCCTGCCCCTTTCCCAACATAGATTGCACAGGGTTTTTTTTTTTTTTTTTGCTTTGCTGCTGGTGTGGTAAACCACAAGTTATGCAATCAACATGAAATGATTTAATTACCTCATATTTATGTATGATCTGATTTCAATTCCAATTTGGTTTGTAGTATGTGCAGGATACGTTTAAATATACGCTGTGTGGAGGGATGTTTATATGAATGTTAATGCACTCAATGGAGGCAGTAAGTTTATGAGAAACTGGGTTTATCTGTGTTTTTATTGACTGATTGTTTGCTGATTCATTGTTTTTGTGACCTGCACAAGGACTACAGGACAAATGTAGCTATTTGGCTGCTGCCTATAGTAATATAGATAAATGAGCATTGATGTTGTCAAGTTGCATCTTAAGAGAGTTTGGGACACTCTGAGCTCAGCAGTTCTTTACTGCATTTGTTTCATTCTGTCAGGCAAGAAAGAAAATAGACAATAAAAATGTAGAAAAACTGGATAATTGGCTCACATGAAAATGTATTGCGTGATCTAATTTCTTTCTCTCAGGGAAAGAGAGAAATCTTTCTTGTCCAAAGGCAACGTTCCTTGATTTTACGTGATCAGCACATATTTTTGTTTTATCCCCATATGCAGCTTTTCTATGTGCAGTGGTAAATCACTTGGGGGAAAAGCTGTACCAAATTTAAACAAAACTACCTCAAATATTCCAGAGAATAGTTCAGAGATAGGACGACACATTAGAAACTGCCCTGAAACCTGGACTTTCATATACAAACTCACTATTAAAGGGATAGAAAATTCTGTCATCGTTTACTTACCCTCACGTTCTTCCAAACCTGTATGAGTTTCTTCCTTCTGCTGAACACAAAATAATACATTTTAAAGATTGTATTGTATGTTAATCTTGTTAAAAAAATGTTTTGCAATTTAACTTTTCTGAAAAAAAAGTCTAATTTGAGTTTCGAAAATGACCTGTCATAAATCCACATACTGACCCAAAACACTATTTCTTTCACTAGTTATTGATTTTTTGAAACGACTTACAAAATTTGTAATTGTGTAGTTTTAGATTCTACTTATAGTGGATTTTGTAATGTTTACTATACTGTTATTATTTCAGTCCTGTAGTTACACTGCTAAATAGAGAGATTGTCAGTTTTAATAATCATGAACAATGCTGTAACTGTACGTATTTGTATGAATGCAGCTTATGGAAATGGTTGGAAAGTGTCAAAACAAATTAATACGTAGAAACATGCTGCAAAGAGACATGATTTACTTTAAATAGCATTTTACATTTCTTATAATGGTTAATTGTTTTATAATTATTATTCATGCAGTTTGACCTTATGTTAATAGAGAGTTAACATTGAATATTTATAGGAGAGAGCAGGGATAATTGTTACATGTGTAATTATGTAATGTACGATGCACCATATTATACATTATTGACTATGTGCACAAATAAATTAATGCTATACCGACATTTTATGTCATTTCATACCGGTTTTATGGTTAACTTTATTTACAATCATTCAAATGATAATTAAAATATAAGGGAATAAAGAAAAGAGAATGAAGACAATTAAAAGAAGTAGAATTTTTCAAACGGTTTTATTTTAAAATATGAAAATTCACTATTAATTGTGCTAACATATTGCCACATTCAGTTATGAATGACATTAAGTAAATAATAGCATCTTTTTCATTCAAAACAGCAAAAAAAAAAATAATGTCATAACAGTTGTCGATTATAAAATTTTGGTAACACTTTACTTGAAGGGGTGTGCATAAGACTAACACACACCTTCATAATCATGACTTGACATGTTATGAATATGTAGGAAGTTTTATACATGTTTGTGACAACTGTCATTAAGTGTCATTTGAAGTGTCATATCTGTCATTCACTCAGCTGTCATGACAAAGACACTGACAGGTTATGATATTATGGTTTATGTCAAGATGTCATAACAAAGACATCTTAAACAATGTCATATTTGCATTCAAAATGTCATTATTGAGCGAAAGACACTTAATGACAGTTGTCATAAACACGCATAAACCCTACTTCATATTCAAGACATATGTCATCATGTCATGGTTATGAAGGTGTCATGTCAGTCTTATTAGGGGTGGGCGATATAGCCTAAAAATTATATCACGATATTTCAAGAATATTTGCGATAATGATATTTATCACGATATAGAAAAAATATATATGAAACAATGTTTTATTGGTGATTGCAGCTGGCTGGCAGCAGCATTAGTGCAAAAAAAAGTATAACATAACTCCTCATCATTTTATTTTAACAATAACTACAGTAATACATTAACAATAACTTCAGAAGCCTGCACAATATTGTCACCTAATAAAATTTACCTAAACTTTGAAGTACAAAAAATTTAAACAAACAGCGGCAATCCAAACAAACCTTCAAAATGTAACAGTTGCCCTGCATCTTTTTTAGATTAGCATCAAATGAGGTATACAATACCTAATTTATACAATAATTGTATAAAATCTAAACATTTAGGGAAAAAACATTTAGTGGGGAATAAATAAGAGACAATTGTAACACTAAATCTGGTAAAACTTTACACATTGCTTTTTGTATTGTACATTCATGAAAAAACAAGGTAACAAATCAAAAGGATTAATTATTATATAGCATAGTCTACTATAAAATTGAGGCATGTTTAAAATGTATAGCACAGCTGTTTAATGAGGCAGCAACATATGATCGATTGGACAGAACAAAGGCTATTAATAATCTTTCATTGCGCAAAAGTATTATGATATGAAAGGCTCCAATATATCGCACAGCGCTTATGCGCATCCCGAGCGCTGAATGATGCGCTTGAAGCAACACGGAGTCACAGCGCGCACGCGCAGCGCGTCGAGTACTCCGCACTGAACAGTTCAAAGCACAAAGGAAATAAATATTGATGCGTAGCGTCGTTTATAATATACAGTATCTATCTATGCAATCGTTTATTGAGTCCTTTCTTTTAACAGTTTTACATTTCAGTTACTGTGCGCGTGATGAACAATAGTGCTCTGACTCTAGTGTTTTGCTCTAACAGACACCCGGCCGGTAGAAAGTAACATGATGATTTAGTTACAGCAATAAAGTCCAGCAAGATAAAGTTGTTTTATGCGAAACCATAGACCTTTTATTTACAGATCAAATATAATAATTGTAACATTGAATCATCTTAAAAAGAGTTTAATCGTGTTGGCTGTTGTACCCGAACTGCGGAAACTCTGAAGGAAGATTAGGCGAATGCAAAATGTACGCTAGTAGGGAAGTGGTGAAACGAGTTTACATGCATATTTGACAAAAAAAAAAATTTGTGTTGTTGGAGATCTGACCTCTTGTACTCAAACAACTTCAATACTATTGAAGTAGCTCCTTTTTTAGGAACTAAATCTTGATCTGATCCGGAGGCTGACATGCTGCTGTGTTGTTGTGCGCGCGCTAAGTAACGTAAATACGCCATACGTCATCATATCATCAATATCGCGATATGACAATTTTTTATCATGTAAAATTTTATACCGGTATTATCGTGGACGGTATGATATGGCACAGCCCTAAGTCTTATGCACACCCCTTCAAGTAAAGTGTTACCAAAATTTTTAACTTCTTGCATCATCCCTTGCTCTCTTTTGCCATTAAAACTGAAGTGTAATTTCTGTGAACAGTAAAGCCTGCCAATTTGCCCATTTCTATTTGTCCTTCTCAGTATCTCACACAGCCCTGTGACAAATAACCTTTTAGATCCACAGATTCTGAGACCCACTGGTACATTTAACTTCTTGTGGACAATGGGATGATTGGGCTCTTTAAACCGAAGCTACTATCATCCAAAAATGACATCCAAAATTATTTGAGAGAGAGGTCAAACTTAACATATCAAGTAAGGGATTAAGTAAGAGGGGAGAAAAAGAAAGAGATTGACCCCAACGTAAAGGCAAGCGTTTTTGACCTTCTTATAAGTGAAGAAAAGCAAAGACAGAAAGGAGCTGCAATAAAAAAAGATGATGCCTTGAAGTGCTCCAGTGAAGAGGGTAATACGCAGGAAAAACCTCTCGTCACATGATCACAGCCATCAGAGAGGTACTAGGAGAACAAAGAATGAGCCAAATGAAAGAAAAAAAAATCCGATTCAAGGACAGGCGCAAGCGTGCTGAAACCTCGTGAAGCATCTTTCTGGTTCAGCAAAGAGTCATTTCCATAAAACTGCTCCCCTTTCCTCTATTGAACTATAGAACTCGACATATTCACATGGGTTATTGATTGCCAGAAGACAGATTTATTGCACAGATGTTGCTGTATCATAGCTCAGGAAACTTATTGGACTTTTCTCATTTATGTTTAATAAGGCATTCTTAAATTAAAATAACTTTGTCCCATAATTCTTTAGGAGAAAATGGGTAATGCGGAAAGCATAGCCCAAAGGCCCGTTCACACCGGGACGAATTTCGTGTGTGATATTCGCCGATGTTTAAAGGGTAACTAAACCCCTAGTCAGAGCCTGACTCCACCCACTGGCATTATTGACAAGAACACTTTTTGTGCGCAAAAAACAACAAAAATAACGACTTGATTTCAACTATTCGTTTATTTCTCTCTCTGCCTCGAGTCAGCTAACTAGTTTAATTGCGTAAGCTTCTGTTATTGTACGTCACACGCATCACACACATGACCAGCGTCGGCCAATACGTCAGCCTACGTGTGACGTAGCTCTACGCAATCACACTACGTTAACTGACTACAGGCCCATGGAGAAGGAAGTGAATAGTTGAAATAAAGTCGTTATTTTTGTTTGTTTTTGCGCACAAAAAGTATTCTCGTCGTTTGATAAAGTTAAAATTGAGCCACTGTAGTCACTTGGACTATTTTAACAATGTCTTTAATGACTTTTCAAGGCCAGCAATTGTCATTCCCCCAAGAAGCCTATGGACTAGTAGCGATCTTAATATCTTAAATATCTTAATTTGTGTTCCGAAGATGAACGAAGGTCTTACGGAGTTGGAACAACATGAGGGTGAGTAAATACTGACAGAATTTTCATTTTTGGGTGAACTAACCTTTTAACTCCCGCATCGCGATCGGCATCTGACGAGTTTTGTTGAGTTGATGTTAATAACGCACGCTCTGTAGGCATATTGATATTTTTCCACTATGCGAAAAAATCCAGCAAAATGCGCAGGCGCGTTTGTCGACCCCAGAGGGGTTTAACTTTAGCCTAACCATAAATTGTGATTAAAATATACATGATCACTCACATCAAGAGGCCGCTGCGGGGGTGCAGGAGGAGCAGTGTTTGGCAGTGCATCGCTTTTCAGCGCGAGCTGTGTGGAGAAGCCCATTTCTACTCTATTCTGTTACCATCCTGATCACTGTACTAAACACAGATAAATCTATGCTAACTTGAAGCTATCTTAACTGTACTATGTTTACTTAGTAGGCTACACAAAATAATCTGAATAACTATAAAAATGATATGCTAAATAGATGCTACAATACTCTATCCTGATCATTTTCAATACTCGTAATTCCAATTCTTTGCTCGCAGTGGTTTTGACGAAACAAGATGATTTTTAAACTGCCAAGGGCGTGGTTGCTCGTAACAAGGTCATGGTAGCTGTAGCTCGTACTAAGGGCGTGGTGAGCTGAAACCTGTGTACGTCACAAAGGACCGCAAACATCCAATAGGAAAATTCAACTGTAGTAGCCAACGTTCAACCTGTAGAGGGCAGCACTAAGAGGTTTTTACACCATATATTGTAGAAATAAAACACTATACCCAATTAACTGTCAAAAAAGTTAATCGAATTTATGATCAGCATTAAAAAAGCCCCATTCTTACAGATCATTAACTGAAAAAAGTTGGTTTAGCGTTTAGTTACCCTTAACGCCTCGTGACTTAACAAAGTGTGCCAATGTGAGTGTGCACACCGATGTGAAAAAGTGCCACGCCTAAAAACGTATTTTTTTTAAATGCCTCGGGTTCTTTTTTTTGTTTGTTTGTTTGACGCGCCATATCAAAAACTATCCGACCAATGAGATTGGCGCTTTTGCTCACATGTCTGGAGCATCTGAAGTTACAGTAAAACACAACTTGGGGGCGCTCAAACACAAAACGGTCTTGCCGAGCACACATACGTAACGGTGAAGAAGATATACGCTAACTAGCGTCTTCACAGCCGGGAAGAAATGAGACGAGGAAGATGCAAGGCAAGATGAGTGTAGAGCTGCTGGTGTCGTAACATAAAGAACTATATGTCAAACGCAAAAAGCGACAACAAAAATATTTGTAAAAGAGAGCTGTTATGGAGTGTTATTGCAGAGCAAATGGGCGCCATCTAATGTCAGGGAATGAATTTGCATCGTCAGCGAAAATCGCTTGGGTGTGAACACAAAAAATGCGTCGAAAAACACTGGCAAATAACGAGCGCCGATATTCAGTTTGATGAGAAATGTGGTGGATGGAGATATGACTAATCATTTAGTAAATGTGTTCCAGACCCAAGTTGTGTTTTGGTGCTCACATAGATATCCAGCTAGTCTCACCCTCAGATGTCTCACCTGTTCGCTGAACATCTAATACGTGAGTGAAAAAAGCAAAACACCTCAGGAGTTTCGAAGTCTACATCTGATTGGTTGAACGGGTTGGTTACAGGATATCCGGAAGATGTGGGTCATGTTGTTTAAAGGGGACTTATCATGCTAAATCCACTTTTCTAGCCCTTAAATGCATTTTGTTGTATATTTGGAGTGTTTAAGTACAGAAAAGATGAAATTATTCTCTTCAGGTGCTTCATTTATATCTTTATATTCTGTTGTGGTTATATTTTTCAACCTTCCGTTTTTTTCTGTTCTCTATGACATTTTTTTGAACAATTACGTAACAGTATTTGCAGCGGAACTGACAAATAAGGACATTGACTACCAGCCCAAAACTTCGAGCAATCTGCCGTAGGCCTATTTCACAAGATGGCGACCGAGACCGGAAGTTGGGTACAGGGTTGCCAACTCTCACGCATTGAGCGTGAGACTCCTGCAATTGAGCCCCGATTTCTCACGCTAAAGTATCAAGCTGCTCGGTAAAATACCTGAAAGATAAGTTTATCTATAGATCCACCAGTTGAGCCACTCGTGATCGTCTAGTTTTACCACAAATTAGTTAAAATATCCTATAATCTAGAGCGAGCGTGCATGAGAGACAGATGTTGAGCTCCTAACTGTGAGGACGCAAAGCCAGGACTGGAGTCAAAGCACGTTCTTCTCTGCACTCTAAGCGTTCTGTCATCACTCCGCTTCCGTCCACTACGGGTTTTCCAGTCTCACTCACAGGAAAAACTTCTCCGTGTTTAATCGATTTAAAAGATAATCTTCTGTTTTATTTTTTTATATATGAAAAACTGTTCCGTGTTCAATCGATTTTAAAAGAATAATCTTATGTGTTATGTTTTTATATATCACAAACATCCGAATTTTTAATACTATATGTAATGGTTTGGAAAGTATTCTATACGTTTAATAAATTTTCCAGCTGCCTTTGCTTGCACAAGCAAGCGCACCCAAAAACAACAATTTTAGTTTGCAAACAGTTAATAATGGTAATATTTATTATTATATGCCGCACATGCACGACGGCAGAGAGGTAATAGTGAAAGACCTTGCGTGTCTTTCGCAGCAGAACCCCAGAATAAATAATAAATACATAAATACATTGAAATGATGTCAGATTGTAGGCTATGAGTGAAATCTAGTGGCTTTTGAAAAAAATCATATATATGGAATTATATTTTTTTCATAAGGGGACCCCACAGTTAAATATTGTTTAACATCATGATTTTTTTTTCTAAACATGCAATACCACTCACTTCATTCATGCAATCTCATGAAAAAATCTTGATGTTTCACAATATTTAACTCTCTGGGGTCCCCTAATGAAAATAAATTATGAATTATCATAACTGGTTGAACATTATATTTGGAAACATACAGCATTATATGGTGTTAATACAATATATTGCCTATTACATAAGCAATTTTCATATATTTAAAAATGTGAGACAATATATTTACTAATATATAAGGTATGTTATTTTATCTTCAGTAATACACTTCATATACAGGGATTCAATTTATCCGACGGATTTAAACATGCGGAGTTGAACCGAGAGGGGTATGACACATCTCCTTTGCATTTAAAGAGGCCGCTCCACAAGTTGCAATATTATAGCTGTGGAGCTATAATAATGAAGAATTCAGACCCAAGCATTGGAGTTATGCTTTATATAGACCACAAATGTATGATTTATATGTAAAAATGAATGATTTAAAACCTAATATGTACGTAATATGTATTAACGGTTTGCCTAGAAACAAAGCCGTTGTGATAAAAAAAAAAGATGATAAAGAGTATTTACCAGGATGAACTACACACTATTTTCAAAGGTATGTAAAGTTCATGGCATAGATGGACCATTAGAAGACATCCAAGAGTTTTGCTTGAGGCACATCCTCTTGAATTAATCATTTAGTGGTTGTATGCCAGTCTGAAATTGTAGGGATATCGACTAAATATTTGAACGCACTGAAACATGCCGCTGAACAAATCGAACTGTGATTGGTTGCTTTACAAGTCCGTCAGACAGCCTTTGTCCTCAATATCCAGCCTGCAATATGTTTAATTTTCATTCCTCCTCTCGGTAACACTTTATTTTGAAGGTCCCTTTTAAATATTCTGTTGATTATAAGTAACTTTGCAACTACATGTCAACTAATTCTCATTATAGCATTAGCAGACTCATTGTCTGCTTAATATCTGCTAACTCCATGTGTGTTCCTCCAACAGACCTTCTACTGACACTAAGTGACTTAGCAACTACATGTTTTTTACAACCAACTTTTTTCCTTAATTAGACGTAATTAGGTGAAACGGCTTATCGAACAAGAAGAATTGTAAGCCGAGATATGATTTTGCCCATTAGGAACAATCCGAAGCCGTTTGCTAACTGCTGCACCATTTCATATGAGAGCGGTTTGGAACTCATCTGGCCAGCATTGTTTCATTAGGTAAAGTAATTGAATTGTCAATTTTGATTTCATGGTGACTTGAAAAACCTGTGTGACGTGCTGTAGGCCAAATCTGAGGCTTCAGGAATTTCTTTCCAGAGACAAATAGCGCCGTTTGTGATATTATCTTATCTTTACTGATGCCAAATTTCTTAAAAGATTATGTCAGTGCTTCTGAGGCAGTAGAGCTGTGTATTAGGACAATAGTTTTTATGCGATTAGAGTTAAGATGATTCTTCTTAATGGGCTGGCTGGCAAAAATCCCAACTCTCTTTTCTACATCAAAAAGCTAATGCACCTGTTGCTCTTAAAAGTCGGCCCCAGTGCACATTTATCAAGTCTCTCTACTCTTATTGTGTAAGATGGGATATAATACATCTGGGCAGAGAATAGCATTTACGATCTATTCCTCTTTTTTTTTTCTTTTTCTTTTTTTTGCAATATGTTGAATCAGTTACTATGGATTTAGCGAACACAACAGCACTCAAACCGAATAAGACTAAACATTTTGTGGTGTTAAAGTACATGCAGAAACACAGAAAATCAATGATAATTTAATGAACGTAATGTTTCCTCATTATTTCAAGTATGTGTTAAAGTCCTTACATGTTTTATTCCTGATAAAACATTTTTTATGTAACTTTTTTCTGTATTTTCCTATTTGTCCTATTTTCCAATTCAATTCAAAAGTAAAAAAAAATATATATATATATACCGTTTAAACACATCCTGTTCTGAAAGGATTTGATAGGTTTACTCATACACTGTAAAAAAATGTTCATGATTTGTTATCACAACATTTTTTTTTCTGTCAAATCAACTTGGATGTGGTTTAGATAACATAATATTTTGTTTCTGGTTATTAAATCAATCTCCTTCATTATATTAACAAATTTTTTCAATTTCAATGAACTTAAAGTTTTAAGGCAACCAGATTACTTCATTTTTTTTAAGTTAAACCAACAATATATAAGTAATTTAAAGCAAGTCCCTCAAACTGTTTTTGAATAAATCTGAAACACTTTCAGATTGAAACAATCTGAGTTGTGTAGAACTGCATGTATGACTCTTAATAATACCAATATATCATATAAAACACTTATTTTCGATCTGGGAGCTAATTAAATAAAGCAAATGATGACAAAATTTTCATTTTTTTGGACAAGCTATCCATTTAATTTATTACTTCCCAATCAGTTACCGTTTTAATTATGCAATGAGCATTTGTTAACTGGTAATGAAAGTGTGTAATTGTGAGTGACTGAAGAAAGAAAATTGTGATTTCTTTTCGTGCAATTGTGATTTCTTTTCAACTGAAGAAAGAAAGTCATGGACATCTTGGATGACATGGGGGTGAGTAAATTATCAGCAAAAGTTTTTTGAAAAGTGAACTACTCCTCTAAGGACACAAATCAACATGAAGTTCAAAAGGGTTCGTTTTTAAAGTTTATTTTTATTTTGGCATATCGTATTTTAAGAATGGAGATGCAGAATGAAAAATTAGGGTAAAGGTGAGGGATACATTGAGATCACAAAAATTGTATCTGGGTCAAGATGAATTCTGTATAGCCTTTGAGCAATTCCCCATATTCTCCCCTGGATAAGTTCACAATCTCATAATTCATCTTTAATCTAATGATCTTCAACACTAGCATTGCACAAATCAAATTTGGTTAGTGAAAGGAAGCTCTGAAATTTCATTCCAATGAACCTCTCCTGCCATTTTGACATATACAGGAAGGAGCTAATGCGATTTACTGCGGACACCACATGAATTATCTCCAATAATTTGAATTAAATGTGCCACGTCTTGTGCTACTCTTTTTAGCTAATTAAAGTTCAGAGATTAAAAAAAAGGGATCAGAAGGTCATCAGAAGCTTTCCTTTTATATTGTATTTTTTTAAAGAAAAAAAAAACACATACTCGGGAAGGAGGAATATTTTAGCAAAGTAGACCGCTACTATGATTTGCACATCAATTATACATCTGGTGCAACGTTGTAGACAGCAGGCTAATATTCTCTAACCGGTACTTTAAAAACATAACTGTATTTTCTTGCCCTACTGTGTCATGGTGTTGAATTTGAGTGGAATGTACATGATGATTTAAAAATTGAAGTTAAGTGATCTCAGGTCATCGTTTTGCTCATCTTTTAACTGCATGCCGATGTAACAGTTGTCGCTGATACTTGATGCAATTGAAGAGCAGCACCAGAGGGGATAATATAGAGTATAAAAAATAAAAAGACAGAATTACTTGTTGGATGAGCCAATATGCAGCTTAAATCATGTTTCATTCGCTATACTGTCCCCATAAAGAGCCAAAGCACTCATAATCAGCTGAAGAAATTGAATTGCTTTGCTATTATCATAATACCGTTATTACATTTTGGAAAAAGAACAGTTTCTTCAGTTCAGACTTTTGGGATCTCATTTCAAAGGCCATCCCTATTAAATCTGATTAAGAGGGATTTATCTAATGCCGTCTGATTTATAAGCTCCTCAAATCTATGGACTTGTATTTTTGTCATGTAACAGTTATGATGAGTCAGAACAATTTAGAAAAAAAAGGGACCTGAGATGAAAGAAAAAAAGTATTTGACGTTTTTAATGTATATTAAAGATTTTTTTTTTCCTTAGATTTACTGCAAATTATTAAGATTGATGATACGTCTTATATAAAAGTTTCTAAAAATGAATACAGCAACTGTTTCTCTTTCCATTTATTGTCCTTTTTTATGTTGTCATAATCAGACAGCCCATTCTCACCCCCAAGGCGTCACTTAACTGACGCCTTGGGAAGCATTTGGACATGCTTCAATATCTGACACTTTAGGCGCCCTTTAGCGTCAGTAAGATGACGCCCTAGGATCGCGTGTACCCTACCCCCACCCCACACCTAAACCTAACCGCGTCCTCTTACAGGCGCTTTCCTTTAGCGTCAGTTAGATGACGCCGTAGGATCGCGTCATGTAAGTGACGCTAAAGGGCGCCTAAAACGTCAAATATTGAAGCATGGTCAAAGGTGACGCCTTGGGGTGAGAATGCGTTGAATCAGAAGTTGCCATAGCCAAAAAAAAAAAGTTTTTTCTTTTTTCTTTTTCCCAACTGGTTGTACCAGGTCTGGCAGAGCATAGCACTAGTAACTAGCCTGGTTAAAACCAGACCATTCACAGTTGTAACTGAGTTATGGTCTGGCAAAGCATCATAGACAAATCATTTCCAGAGGGGCGTCAACGGACGTCGCGGATAGACCTAAAACCAATCAGAGCGGTGAAGGAGATGACGTATGCAGCCTTAAGGCCAATTTATACTTCTGCGTCGAGGGTACGCCGTAGTGTACGTGCGTAGCCAACGCCGTTGTGAGCATTTATACTTCTGCATTCAGGTCTTGGTTGCTCTGCAGTACTGCTCCGAAACGCTAGTTGGCGGCGGAGGGTTTTAATGTTCCACTGTGTTTAGATTCCTCGCGGCTAGGTTACTACAAGCAATAGCTTATTGAGGTGGAAAAAAAGTTAATTTTAGTGAAATTACTAAAACTGAAAGGCAGAAATGAGAGAAGACGTCGGAGGAGATGGTACGTGTGGAAATGTGTGAGAAGGTACGTGCGTAAATGCGTAGGAGGAAATACGATGCTACCAAGCCGACCAATCACCGATCTTGCGGTCCGCATCGTCGCGACGTATAGTTACATTTTTGAGGAGGTGCGCGTCTGGCTACGGCGAAGGGTACGCGATATGGGACGCGTCTGTGCATATGCTACGCCCGTACCTACTGCGCGCACCCTACGCAGAAGTATAAATTGGCCTTTAGCTTACCTTAATTCTCTCCGTGTCAGGAGGCACACAAGGCTTGGACATCACTCCTCCATTGGGTTCGGTTTGCAGCTGCACTATTGGCGCTTTTCCACTGCATAGTACGGTACGGTTCGGTTCGGTACGGCTCACTTGTGGTGCTTTTCCACTGCATGGTACGGTACAGTACGGTTCGCTTCAGGTCGCTTTAAATCGTACCTGGTATGTTGAGGTTCCAAGCGAACCGTACCGGTACTAAAATGTGACGTGAAACACTGCAGATCACTGATTGGTCAGACAGAATCGTCACTACCAGCGTCACTACTAGCGTCATTGGATTTGCGACACGAGACACGAGACACTTTTTTAGCAGTATTTTTGTTTTGCTGCCATCAGCCTCATTTTAAACACATTTTTCCGTCTAGCAGTTAAAAACAACCACATACCGAGAATCAGGAACACCATCCCCTCGATAGTCTCCATTATTCCTGTGTTGTGGGTTTGAAAATGTGGCGCTTTTAAGATGATGTCATGGCAGTAGAGGCGCGCGCAAATAACGATCAGTCCCACACACTTTGAAGGGGTACTACTGCAGTGGAAACGCAAAGCGAACCGAACTGTTCCGCGCCGAGTCGAAGCGTACTGGGCCGAACCGTACCGTACTATGCAGTGGAAAAGCGCCTTTTGTGCTGTGTTCCACGTGTTCCAGCCTACACCGTTTCGTTCTATTTCCACCATTCGCAGCCAAGTTGTTTTTGGGCGGCCCAAAAACAACTTTTCCTTTTCCTTTCTTTTCCTTCTTCCTTCAGGTGTCCACCCGAGGGCCACAGCACAGTCGTCCGTTCTGTCTTTCCTCAGCACATGTCCGATCCAGTTCCATCTCCGTCTCCTCACGTCCTTACTGATTTACTTTACTTCTCCCATCTCTAGAACTGACTTGTTGGAGACGTGTTGCTGCCATCGAATCTTGAAAAGCTTCCGTAGGCATTTGGTCTGGAAGGTGTCTAGCTTCTTCTCCTCTCCTTTGGTTAATTTCCAGGCCTCGCACCCATAAAGCAGAACTGAAAGGACCAAGCTCTTGAAAAGGGAGGTTTTGGTCTTCCTGCTGATATCGCTGGCTTGTCATATGTTTGATAGCCTTTTGAACTGCACGCTTGCCAGTGCCACTCTTTTCTTGACATCCACTGTGCCTCCACCATCCTTAGTGACGTTTGCACCCAGATAAGTGAAGCTCTCCACCTCTTCTACCTCGCTTTCTCCAACTTTCAGCTTGTTGTCGCTCTTGCTGTTGGTCTTCATTATCTTGCATTTCTTGTTATTCAGTTTTAGGCCAACCTTGGCTGCATTGTCCTCTAATCTGGTTGTTTTGTGCTGAATGTGATCCATTGTTGAGGATAGAAGGGCAAAGCTAAGGTCTTCCAGCACGTATGATGTATGCAGAGCGGCGGAGAAACATCTCTGATTGTTGTTCTTCACTCTGTTTTTAACAAAAAGGAAACGTTCAAATCGCTTAAAGGAGTAGTTCACTTAAAAAAAAAAAAAATTTTGCTGATAATTTACTCACCCCCATGTCATCCAAGATGTCCATGTCTTTCTTTCTTCAGTCGAAAAGAAGTTAAGGTTTTTGATGAAAATATTCCAGGATTTTTCTCCATATAATGCACTTTACTGGGCACCAAACGGTTCAAGGTGCAAAAGACAGTTTCAGTGCAAACTGCAAATTCAAAGGGCTTTAAACGATTCCAGACGATGAATAAGGGTCTTATCAAGTGAAACGATCGCTCATTTAAAAAAAAAAAACAGTTTAAGTTTTATAAGCACAAATGCTCGCCTTGCTCTGTTCTGTGAAGCGCGTTCGTGACTCTCCCGTTTGTTGAAATTGTTCATCAAAATGAACTAATTTTTTTTCAAGTCGTTTGGTTCATTCAACGAACAAAATGAACGAATTGGCTCGGAAAAAGATTTGTTCATTTTGATGAATGAGTTTGAACAGGAGAGTCGCACACAACAGAGCGAGGCGAGCATTTGAGCTTATAAAACTTAAACTTTGTTATTTTTAAAAAAAATTCAGATCGTTTCGCTTGATAAGACCCTTTTTCATCGTCTGGAATCGTTTAAAGCCCTTTGAAACAGTTTGCAGTTTGCACTGAAACTGTCTTTTGGACCTTGAACCATTTGGTTACAAGTGAAGTGCATTATATTGAGAAAAATCCTGGAATATTTTCATTAAAAAACTAAATTTCTTTTCGACTGAAGAAAGAAAGACATGGACATCTTAGTAAATTATCAGCAAAAGTTTTTTTAAAAGTGAACTACTCCTTTAAAACAGACGCGATAGCTGATTGAAACGAGTGTGTTCGGCAGCGGCATCCATCTTTGTAATGTAGGCTACAAAATCTGCTTCAAAATCCCAGCGTTGTCGTCATCGTGTAAAGCACGCCCTGACGTTTCTGATTGGTGCCTCAATTTCTACGGATTTGAAATGGGCTTGAATGAGACTAACTTTCAGAGCAAATCTAAATTTGCCGGAAGTTGTCTGGGCTTTCCCAGGCTAATTAGCAACAACAAGGTCATGTGTTTGATTCGCAGGGATACACAGACAGCCTGCTGATTAGGTACCTTTAAATGTACTGTAAGTGGCAAGGTCTAAGGTGTCTTCTAAATTCAAAAATTCTTCTCAGTATGCTGTATGTAATACATTTCTGCATGACTGACAGTGTAAACGGCAAGGTAATTAGCATCATCATAACAGTGTTTGCAAATCCATGCTGAGAAATAACCATTCAGTATCTATTATGAGATTTTCAACAAGTCAAATTAAACATTTCAAATTAAACAGCTACAAACCACTGTTGCACCTGCAGACAGGCGCAGAAATTAGTTTTATGGAGGAATGGTGCTTTTCACGTTTTTCTCATCAGAAACTATATTAGCAACACTAGACTGCGTTTTACGAGAATCAATGATTTAACCAATTTGAACGTTAAGTTTTGGCTTTTAGAGAGAAATGAAAGCGCCCCTCTGTGAAGGAAAGAAACACACTAAAATTGCACATCTGGCAAATTTATTGTCTTTTTCAGACACCTGGTACTGCCAGACCGATGAATGTAGTGAAGCAATTTTAGCTGTGCATAGAAAAAGTGGCTCGCGGGTTTGCATCATCTAGTCTACTTCTGATCAAACTATATAAAACATTTAATGGCTGATCAATCGGAACACCCTTAAAAGGGGACCTATTATGCAAAATTCACATTTACATGATTTTTGAGTATAAACGTGAGTAAACCTTGAGTACAGTACTTGAAGAACTCCACTTTTTTTTGGGAAATACGCTCAAACTGTTGAGTTTTACCTTTTATTAATCCATTCAGCCGATCTCCGGTTCTGGCGGTACCACTTTTAGCATAGCTTAGCATACATAATTTCTCACAAAAAAATTACCAAAGTGTTTTGATATTTTTCCTTTTTAAAACTTGACTCTTCTTAGTTAGATCATGCACTAAGACAGACGGAAAATGTAAATTTGCGATTTTCTAGGCTGATATCCAGAGAACTATACTCTCATTCCTGCGTAATAATCAAGAAACTTTACCGCCGTACCATGAATGCAGCAGGAGCGATGGCTACACAAACTTCTGCGTCATAACATTACGCCTTGCACTGAAACACTGAAAAAACATTCACAACATGGTTTAATAAATTATCTGTGGGGTTTTGATCTGAAACTACATAGACACATTCTGGGGACACCTGAAACATATCACATCTTGTAAAAAAAAAAGGGGCATAATAGGTCCCCCTTAAATTTTGTACAATCTCTTTTGTACTTTTTCGTACAATTTTGGTTAGTGGTGGACATTCATGCTTACTTTTTTCTAATAATCATGTGTTTTTGTATAAATCACATCTTCGAATTCATAAGAATTCGCCATCTCTTAATGCAGAACCTGATTTCACCAAGTGCAACATGTTCCTGTAACACAGTCTCATCCCAAAAAGTCATATAACTGACGTTTTGGGACGTATTTTGACCATACGTCAATATCCGCCTTTTTAGGGCCCCCTTAAACGTCGGTAGATGGCGATCCCGGGCCGTCATACAACTGACGCTTTACCTTTAACGTCAGTTAGGTTTAGGGTTAGGTTTAGGTATGGGGTAGAGTTAGGATCCCATAACCTCATCTACCGACGTTTAAGGGGGCCCTAAAAAGGCGAATATTGACGTATGGTCAAAAGACGTCCCAAAACGTCAGTTATATGACGTCTTGGGATGAGACCGGGTTGGTTCCTGGATAAAAATGTGTTGATCCTGGAAAAACATTCCAATCAACCAATCAGACTTGAGGGACAATGTCAAGTTCAGGCTTACAATCAGGGTTTGGTGCCTTTATATCAGTGTTATTCACCTATCATTTTCCCTCTGATTTTAGGGATATGTTATAATTAGGTTTAGGGATAGCGATATGGTTAGGACTAAATTTTCGGACAGGAATGTTGCTCCTGGATCAACAAAATAGGTTGACTCCGGAACGCGTCTTACTCGGCAAAATCAGGATATGCAATGTGACATAGTTACGTTTCCCATGAGATTTGCCAGTATTTCACCTTTCGAAGTAAATAAGCAATTTCTGAGTGAATAAGCACTATCATATAAAATAATTTTGTTCAACAATTTGTCTATTGAAGTAAGCATCTGACAAAGGGTAGCGCTCAGCTGTCTTGTTTTCATGATGCAGCTGATGTTCCCTGGGGCGTCTCTGCTGATCTGTGTCTGAGAAGCATACCAATACAATGACAGTTGTATGAAATG
Organism: Pimephales promelas; assembly: GCF_988280905.1. Taxonomy (NCBI): domain Eukaryota; kingdom Metazoa; phylum Chordata; class Actinopteri; order Cypriniformes; family Leuciscidae; genus Pimephales; species Pimephales promelas. Next base: position 7,319,591 of record NC_142772.1, on the reverse strand, counting down.
TATATTTAACTATTTATATTTTACTTTTTTAATCATAAAACTATTTTTCAATATCGCTCTGTTTTAGCATATTTCTCATGTTGCCCTTTTATAAATGCAATAAGCAGCTTAACGTTCTGTGTTACACTAAGCATAGTAAATGGGAGGTTTAGCCATGTCCTCTCATAGGTTATTGCTTTATTTTAAGATAACGTAGCTAAATGTCGTCTCTTCTGAGCTAAATATATAACAGGCCATCGTGATTATTTCTAAGACGTTTGGCGCAATGACATTTTTTTGCAGTTATCTGAAATCCTTCAGAATCTTCCTGTCAGAAATGCAATAAAACCGAGATGATTCAAGAAGCAACAAGAGTCACTTCGGCATGTACAATTTACCATTCAACATCACTTCAAACCTTAATTTGCATAGAGACAGCTAGCATGGTCATACTGATTAGATATAAGTAGTTGTTGTTGTTTATAGCAATCTCCTCACCAACTCTCAGTTAATGTGCTGCTGTTTTGGAATTGCATTTTTTGCTTGCTCCAAATCTACTGTTATCAGATTTGCTGAAAATGTAGCATTATTATTTACTAAATATCATTAGATGAGCCGGAGTGACTTGCATTAAGTTGCTGAATTAATAGGTTACGATTTTTGGACAGTATTAGTGATTTCATGTTTGTCATAGTGAAGTGTTAAGTTACAACATTTGCATGATGAGATGTGAAGTAGCAATTGAAGCTTGTTTTCACCACAGAATTAAAAAAAAAAAAAAAAAAAAAAAAACAATTGTGACTTTTTATGCCACATTTCTGTATTTTTTTTTTTCTCAATTGAGAGATTTGTTGCAATTGCGATTTTTCTCAGAATTGCACATTTATATCGCACAATTCAGACTTTATAACTGACAATTGCGAGTTGTTTATATCCGTTCTGAGAAAAAAAAAGTCAAATCTGAGATGTAAACAGAATAATAAATTCTGACTTTTTGAGAAAAAAAGTCAGAATTGAGAGATATAAACTCACAATTGCAAGAAAAAAGTCTGAATTGTCAGATAAAAAGTCTGGTCACTTTACTTGAAGGGGTGTGCATAAGACTGACATGACATATGTCTTGAATATAAAGTAGGGTTTATGCATGTTTATGACAACTGTCATTAAGTGTCTTTCGCTCAATAATGACATTTCGAATGAAAATATGACATTAAGATGTCTTTGTTATGACATCTTGGCAAACCATAACATCATAACCTGTCAGTGTCTTTGTCATGACAACTTGACATAATATTAATTTAAAATGTCATGTGGTTGGCTTTGACATTGGCTGTCATGAGACCATTATTACGGTGTCATGAATATTTTTCGTGACCTCAACAGTGGTACTAATTGAATTTGTCATTAAAAAGTTATAATGGCTTCATGACAGCCAATGTCAAAACCAACCACCTGACAGTTTAATGTAATGTTAACCAATAAAGCTAGGTGGTTTCTTAAGTTTGATAATTAACATGCTGTCATGTTTATGACAGGTTGTGTTGTCTTAGTAATGTCAAGTTGTCATGACAAAGACACTGACAGGTTATGATGTATTGGTTTATGTCAAGCATATTTGCATTAAAAATGTCATAACTGAGCGAATGACACTTAATAACAGTTGTCTTAAACATGCATAAAACTTCCTTCATATTCATAACATATGTCATGTCATGATTATGAAGGTGTATGTTAGTCTTGTGCACACCCCTTCAAGTAAAGTGTTACCAAAAGTCTCAATTACTTGCGATAAACAAGCTTCTACAATGGTTAATGTCTACTCTTAATGACCACTGGATGTTAAAATTACTTTTTTTTTGCAAAGTACAAGTGGCCAACTTTAACTTATCAGTATATTTTCCGTGTATTTACAGGGCTAACATGGATGGAAATTAGTTTATCCAGGTGTAAGCAATCATTTTCCCTCATAACCTAGATACAAGAAACAGTAATTGCAGTGGGCGGATAGCATCCGCTGACTTTGAGTGCTTAATTAGCAAGTGAGTGACTCAAGTAATATCTGAGGTATTAGGTGCCACAGCACAGCTCCAATGCAGGTTTAACTGAACTGTTTGATAACTTTATTTGTTGCTTGCCACTTTTTGACAATCATTCTTGCCTGGTAACTGAAGAGCTGCCAGATCAACTGTCACTTTTCTCAACAGCTTTATTAGGATTATTTCCTAAAATATCTCCTCACAATGCACTGTTTTCAGATTTAGTCAAACAATCATAAGTATTGCCTTGTGCTTTGAAATCATGTTGGCTACTGCAAGGTATATGTAATTATGTATTTATTAAAAATGACTCACAAATGGGGAGTTACACCATGTGACATTTTCATAAAAATGTCAATTAATCGGATGTTATAGCTGACTGGGGATCTGCAAGAGATAGATATGGTTGCACTACATGATTTGACTGTCAAACGAATTTCAGATATGAATAAAATTAAGCAGTGGTTTTGTAGAACCTTTTCTGATTAATTCTTAAAATAAATGACTATGCCAAATTATCTTCTATTTTTGTTTCACTAATTGTTTTCTTTTCCCCCTTTCATTATGAAGTCAGGAGTGCGTTTCCCGAAAGCATCATTAGCCAACTATGGTCGCAAGTTCTGTCGTTTTCAGAATACGAGTCAACGAGTCAGTGTTTCCCGAAACCATCGTTCAAACGAACATTCGCAAACAGCATCGCAAAGTTGTGTGGTTTGAACGACAGCTCTTGATCTGTGGTTAGAGGCATAGTTTCTATATTGCATGACATTTGGAGGTAATACATCCTTATCTTGAGAAAAATTAGCAAGATGACATTTAGTACAACCGGTGCCTTTTAGTTACATACAAATGGAATTTACATCTTTTAGTTTTTCAAAAGATTTAAAGTAACGTGCTCTACTATGTAAGAACGAGCCAAATATTGAGTCTGGTAATAAAGCAAAATAACTGAGAACAATTCCCAGATAGCACAAGTCTATTTGATGTAATATTTACATCTGGAAGACGTAGTTTAAAGAGTGTTTGCCTGTCAGATGTCAAATAGACGTTTAGAAGATGGCTTTAAGATGTAATGATTTATAATGTATGTTAAACTGACATCTTCTGAATGTCTATTTGACATCTGACAGGAGACGTCCTATAGACGTATTGCAGATGAGCAAACACTCTTTAAAATATGTCCTCCAGATGTAAAAATCACATCAAATAGGCTTGTGCTATCTGGGTTAGAAATAGTCCTCAGATGACATGTTTGTAATTTTAACATCTAGCGTTAATTGGATCTCAAACAGTTTCATTAAAAGTAGTTATTATTCCACCACGTGACGTGCGAATCCAACGATGTTGAACGATACTTTGCGACAATGGGTTTCGGGAAACAATCGTGAGCTAGTTGATTTCTCCAAAGATGCATCGTACTATGGTAGTGAAACAGCGAACTACATTGTTGTACAACAATGAAAACATTGTTAGCTAACTATGGTCGCAAGTTCCGCATAGTTCAACGTAGGGGTGTGCGATATGACGATTTTTAATCGTGGACGATTAAAATGTCTCCACGATCTGCTTTTGAAGAAATATCGTAGTATCGTGTTACAGTGCATTCTATCAGTCCAGTTCTGGCGCCTTCGTCTCTCAACTGTACAACGCGACGTAGCCTACACATGATCACACGTTAAGGAATAGGTACGGGACACTGCAATTCACAAAAGTTCATTATTTGCATAAGCCTTGCCGGTTAAACATTTAATTCACGCGCTGATGCGCTGTTCTAACGTGCGCTTTCCTGACCGCATAACCCCAGACGCTCACAGGCACTAGAAGTCTAACAGAAGTCAAGTTATCTCTCGAGTCTTATTAAGCTAATACTGTTAAATACACACAATGTTTACATAAACAGGCTATGTCTAAAGTGAAAGCAAACATTTGAGAGAATATCTGGTGTAATATGCGTCTATATTAAACGCGTCGCGTGCTGGTCTAAAAGCAACAGGAATAAATAGTAGCCTACTGCCGCTTGTCCTTAAAGGGATAGTTCACAAAAAAAAAAAAAAAAAAAAAATCCGTCATTATTTACTCACTCTAATGTTGTTCCAAACCTGTATTAATTTCTTTCTTGTGCTGAACACAAAAGACAATTTTTTTAATTTTTGCAACAGTTGCTGGTCTCCATTAACTTCCAGGAGAGAACCTATAAAAAAACTATAAGGAGACCAGCAACTGTTCGGTCACCCACATTATTCAAAATAACTTTTATTTTCAACAGAAGAAAGAAACTTATTCTGGTTTAAAACATCTTGAGAGAGTAAATTAAGACAATTTTCATTTTTGAGGGAACTATCCCTTTAGTGTTAATAAAACAAAAAAACAAAAAAACACAAGGAGAAAATCACTCACTGACTGAGAACTTTAATAGTAGCTTTAATAAGAATCAATTTATTCAGTGAAGTCTATGTAGTGTTTTAATTTCATATTTGTTCATTTAATTACTTCAATGCTACTGCTAAATACACCTACTGCATCTGAAAAATAAAGCACTATTTATTTAATATGAATATTAATTTGTGTAATGTTTATCTTTAACAAAATAATGACAAAATAATGACAATAATGAGATTTTTATCTTCGCCACTGGCCTAAATGTGTGGCTTTCTTTTTTCTTTTGTTACCTAAGGCTTTGTTTTTAACATATAGGGACATTAGTTTGGCTGTAATGAACAGCCACTTGCAAAATAATAAAACCAACTTGAAAAAGAATCGTGATAAAAAATCGTGATCGTGATTTTCCTAAAAAAAATCGTGATATGATATTTTTTCCATATCGCCCACCCCTAGTTCAACGAGTCGGTGTTTCCCGAAACAATCGTTCCAACGGACATTGGCAAACTGCATCGCAAAGTTGTGAAGTAGTGAAGCAGCGAACTACTGTACATCATTGTACGGGAAACCCACCCCTGGGCGGTTGTATCACCTTGCGTTTTTGACTTTGTGGCCCCAAAATAAGAATTTTTATTAAGTATTAATTCAGAAATGTAAAAAAAAAAATCTTCACAGAAGATGTATATTCAGGATGAATTGCATTTTTATTGTATTTTTAAAATAAACAAAGAGATTCAGACAATCGAATCCGCACCATGTCACTGACATTGCGAGGCAATGATCATTTTTAGCAATGCCAAAAAAAACGGGAAAGTGTCAACTGTTGAATACACCACCAGTGTCACATTTGAATGCTGTTTGAATAAGATACAAGTGTGATGTTTTGGTGGTGCAGGATAAAAATAGTGATGTTTCCTGCGTGTTGCATCTTAGACCCTGTGCATTTGAAGGGCCTATTCTTGTTAGCATGGAAAACATTCAGTGCAGACATAGAGGCTACTATTTTATCAAAACAATGATTGTCAGGATAGATTAAGCTCATTGTAAGCCTCATCCATGTGGCTTCTAAAAGCATATGCCTTTGCATTCGGAGAACCAGAGCTGCCTTCTCGAAGCATCCCCTGTCGGCCTGTGGGCTTTCATTGAATTTACTGCCTCTTCCACTTCATCAAACGCTTTTAGACCTCCTGATCTTGACACTTCAGCTCGCCTGGACTTTTTAATACAGGAGAGTAGGCTGGCGTATTGCAGGTTCACATATATACCCGACGTGTGGAATGCAGTCAAAGTGTGGGCAGTGAGTGGATGAAACCTTCTCTTTGTGCTGTGGGACATATAAGGTGCGTTCCTCTGGGTGCTGGAGACGAGAATGTGAGTACACTTGTGCAGTCAAGAGCAAAGCAGAGGAGGACCTCGCTTCGTCTTGTTTAGTGCTTACTCGCACTCTAGAGCAACTTGACATTGATACTTCAGTTGCGGACACCCAATCAGTGGTTCATTCATGCTTGCGTGGCTTCACTCCTATGTGCTCAGCCAACACAAGTGCCTACCGGAGGAAGATTTACAGCGTTTTCGGCCAACGCTTGGTCATCAATCTTGACCGCTGCGAAGCTCCAAAATAAAACGATCAACAGTGCGTTAATAATCGCGAGCGAACACACGGATGGATCAAGAGTTCAGTTCAGAGAACAATTATGAGGAAATGGACCCCAGCTGCAGAGCGAATGAGGTTTGGATGAGCGCGGAGCTCTTGAGTATGAAAGAGCACAAATGGCTGGAGTGACATTGCCAAGGTCACATGCGGTAGTGCCAGAGAGTTCAGCTCTTTAATCATGAGACTCTCTAAAGTCTGGCCCCAGGCCTGAGCTCAGCCTCCCTCCTCTGTATGTTCCAAAGGGTCCTTGAAGCGATGGATTTTGGCTCTTTCCGCACATCGATGTATGCCAGTATCATAAAAACGCCTCTGCGTATACGGTGCTTTACAACGTCCTGTCAGTCGAAGACAAATGCTCTGTCCCCTGCCGTCTCCGTGTTATCAAATCATCTGAATATGAAAAGCATCTGGGTTTTGGTTTAGGCTGTCTTAGCCTTTTCTCCTGTTTGCTAACGCAAATGTGTCGAGGCTTATACTGCTATTGAACTGTGTTGCTCTCCCAGCACTTACAGGTATTTTTATAATCCTTACATAATGTTCAATATCCTCAGGCTCGAGAACACCTAGTTATGCAGGGAGGATATTTGTGCATTTGAAAGCCAAAAAGTCATTGAAACCTTATTTTTCATCCATGCAATTTGTTCAGCAGTTCAAGGCAGGATTGAGATGGGGAAGCTGGGTAATGAACTGTGCATAACAAGAATTAATGACTTTTAAAGGACAGCTGATCAACCTACCAAATGAAGAAACACAGAAGAAGATGTTTAGTAAAATGTTCCAGTCATTAGTCAAAGGGGTGTAATGTTGCTTTCAAAATATCTTCTGGGTTTCACAGATGAAAGAAAGCCATATTGGTTTGGAACAATGATAGATTTTGATTTTGGGGTGAACTCTCTCTTTAAATCTCACTTGATGTGTGATTGGTTGCTACAACAACAATAAATATTTGGAATTATTCATGTCAAGCCTGGATTAATACATATTACGTTAATACGATTTCAGGATTATGATGGAAAGCCAGATTGATCAGTAAATAATGACTTGTAAAATACTTTTATCTTTTCTCTGTTTAATATAGGCTATAAATAACCAGATGTTTGTTGGGGGTAACAATAATCAAAATTTCTGTTTTCTTGTCTTAACTCAATTCACTAAGTTATAAGCCAACAACAGCGGTTTATAATTTTGAGTGGTCGGGTCGGAATTGGTCAAACATTTCTGCTTTACATTATTCACCCTTGCTGCTATGGCTACTGAAGTGGCAGATATACTACTTGCTCTGAAGATGTACAATTTTGGATATACGTCTTAGAGGACTTTCGGCTTACTTTTAGTGTTGTTTCTTCCTTGTAGGCCTGAGATGAGAGTTCAAGAGATTTCCAAGACGCATGCACGAGAATTGCGATCTCCTTCAACTACTTCAGTTCAGTTCTCGTCGCTTGATAAACTTATCGTTGAGCCACTGTTATCACATGGAATATTTAAACATTCTCTTCATGACTTCCTGGGCCTTCAAGTTTCAATCCCTTAGGGTGCCTATGTGGGTAGAGATACACCTCTCAAATTTAATAAAAAAAATGTCTTCATTTTTGTTCCAAAGACGAACGAATGTCTAACGGGGTTGGTTGAGTAATTAATGACTTAATTTTCATTTTTGGGTAAACTAACCCTTTAAAGTCCAATTCTAAGAAAAAAAAAATAGAATTGTGAGAAAAAAAAATGTTAGAATAGTAAGAGAAAGTCGCAATTACCTTTTTTTATTATTTATTCCGTTTTTCAAACAAGCTTCCATAGCATAGAAAGACAACTGTTATCATATAAAATAATAAACATTGCAATTTAATGTTTCAAACACAGATGGCGACAAATTTGTCCATATTTTAAAATCTGTTCTTCACACAAAGTCATCATATGACTTCACAGAACTTGAAAACAGCTTGATTTATTGGCCTATACTGCTTTTATGGTGCTTTTTATCCTTTTGCAGCTCAATAGCCTGATGACTGTATGTAATTTATATGTAATCATAGTTTGGATGCAGTGTTAATATTCTGATCATTTTTTTGTTTGTTTGTTTTGTTTCTTAGAAGAAAGTAAGTAATTTGGTTATTTAACAACATGAGGGTAAGTAAATGATGACTATCTTTATCACTAACTAACCACATTTCTCATATTTCTATACGTAGACAAACCATTCTGCATTTCAGAGAACTGAAAACAATTCTGTGGTGCTACTAATGATTTATTTATCCTAGCCAATGGCTTACCCAACTGTTTCTTTTCTCCCAGATGTTTCCTGCCCACTCATTACCCTTCATTCGTTGGCAACAGAAGAGACTGTCAGCTTTCTGCAATCACAACAGCTTGCTCCTAAGGCAAGCTTTATTCCACTGTTCCTCCAAGTGAATCCCTAAAGTTCCTGCTTGTAAGAGGTCCTGCCAAAGTGAGCTCAGATCAGTGTGCAAGTGTGATTCCTACCAACATCCCACATGTTCTCCAAGCCCAGCTTAGGCTCAAGGACATCGGCCATCTTGATCCATCATTTAAACATTGCCCCACTGACTCTTGTCTTTTCCTCACTATCCAGAGATTGCTTACTGTCATTAAGAATGACAGAGCACAGCCCATTTGCAGAGAAGGAGATGAGCCGTCTTTTGTGTTGAGAGCCAAACGGCAGGGCCACCACCTCGTAATTATATAATTGAATTAATGAGCGCACCCCCAGGGTGGGTTTCTCTTTTGGAGTGAGGTTCATCTTTCATTTCAACCTCTCAATGTCAGATATGGAGATTTTCGGGGAATTGCTCTCTCATCACTTTAACACACGATTCCACTTTCTTGCAAATGGCTCCTGCAAAAAGGTCTTCCTAATATCGTCAGTCATTAGACCAATAGTGGTACTTGCAAACACAATGGAAAACATCCAACCAAGGCTCATTTGGCCAAAAGGATTTCATGTTGCTTCTTGTGCGTTTTGGAAAGTGAAATGTTCAGTGAGTGGTGCTAAAATCGTGTTTAGTTTTGTCCAAAACAGATGAATGTGAGTCTGGCATTAATGCATGGTTGATGCATGTATCACGGTGAAGATGGTGGCTGTAATTTACAACATGTTTCAACATATTTGTTGATCCTGGAACAACATTCCAATCAACCATTTAGATTTGAAGGACAAGTTTACAGTTTATGTCAAGTTCAGGCTTATAACTAGGGTTTGGTGCTTCTACATCTGTGCTATTGACCTATCATTTCCATCTGATTTTAAGGATAAGTTAGGTTTAGGTTTAGAACTAGGGACAGGGTTTGGACTACTTTTATTGCTCATACTTGAGTTAGGGATGCATTCATCTTCAACGTGTAACTCAATTTGCACCACCTGAAGATAATTGTGCTCTTACTTTTAGATATTTAAAAAACTAATATCATGTAACTGGCTTTTCTAACTAGAAAATCAAAGGTGATCAAAGTCGAGAACGAGAAAGTTTTGATAAAACTGATAAATTGATGAAGACAAAGGGATAGATAGATTCCAAAATCACTCTCGTGGCAATTCGTAATTACACTCTAAAAATAAAAAATGCTGGGTTATTTTTTCTACCCAACCGCTGGGTTGAGACTGTTACGTAGGTCATTTTATTGGGTTATTTTCTTAATGTTGGGTAGTTTTGTGTGTAACCCAACGCTGGGTTACTGGCTGTGACCGTTGAAACAACTCACCCCTTTCCCTCAAACAAGGCTTCAGACCAACAACTCTACCTTCGCTGGCATTTTGATTTGTTGTTTTTAACCTGCAATGTAGTAATTGTTAATCAATATTTGAGTTCAATTAAACAACCCAGCATGTTGGGTCAAAGATTTAACCCAACCAACTGGATTAAATTAACCCACCGGTGGGTTAGTCCATATTTGACTCAGTGTTGGGTTGCCAAAATAACCCAAATTGGATGTTTTTAACTCAGACATTTTTAGAGTGTATTTTACACATTGTATGATCTAATTTATGTGTTTTCTTATGTATCTGCTTATTATTATAGACAGTTAGGTTTTAGATTGAAGTTGAAATGGACCTTACTTTTTCTAAAGAATAAAAAAATAAATAAACCAAACATTTCTGCATGAATCGTGCAAATTCGTATGAAATCACCTTTTTGTAAAATACAGTTACATTTTCTCATGAGATCCAGTTGAAGATTAAATATCATTCAAATTTCAATTAAACTTACTAAACTCGTGAATTGAAAGGAAACCAATTGTAAATTCAATTACAAATTTTGATCTGAATGGTTGAACTACACAATGTTTGACTCCTAAAATACCTATGAAATACCTGAGGCAATTCTGCTGGATTCCAAAGCTACAAGTATGTCATAATTTTGAACACTAAACATGAACAATTACATCTCAACAAAGAGATTTTCATGATGTAATTATTCTCCTTGCTGCTTGTAATGCTTCAATGTCAATAATTATTTGATATAAGTAAACAACATTTGATTACACAAAATAATGCAATATACAACATTGCTAAGATAATGAAAATGCATTCTGACAAATAGCTTTAAACACTATTCTCCAGATGCTCCTGTTTTTGATCTATTGGCAAGGTTTTTCTCTATTATAAATTTCAGTGTTTTCATACTACTGAGGTTCTAAATTACATTTTTATAATGACTTAATTTCTTTATTTACGTGGGTTGCAATATAAAGTCCTCCATGTCATCAAGATCAGTCAGAAATCCTAGCCAGGTCAGAAATTAACTTGAGTGTGGTAAACTGAAAATGCCCATATTGTCCTTTTAAAAAGTTAGACTTTTAACTGCTAATACAACAACTGACAGTACAAAAAGTACCTATGTTTATTTATGCTGCAACATAGACTGATGCAGTGTTTCTTTAAGATATTGACACTAATTTAAACATATTATCTTGTCAAAAGTCATTTTCAGTGCAACACAACAGGGACCTGATTACAGTAATTCAGTTGGTAATACGAGAGGCAACAGATTGAACGATTTTGTTCCAGTCTGCTGCGAGGCTCAGAGGACAGCAGGGAAGACATTACCTGGCTGGGATCTCAGTAGTAGCTTAAGTACAAGTCTTCAAATCAAATAATGTAATGATAACCATAGCCACAGACTATGTTATATTGCATTTCCTGGAACTTAAGCATTGGTGATATGTTGCAATAATTAGTGACTGTACAGATCAGATAGACCATAGACAGTCAATTATTGTTTCTAACAGTTCATTTGTCCTAATCATTCAGTTGTTTGTAGGGTTGGGTATTGGTTGAGTTTTATCCGATACCAACCTACTCTGTATTTTTCACGGTTCCGGTGCTTAAAGGGATAGTTCACTTTGAAATTAATTTTTGATATGTTTTAGCTTACCTCAAGGGCATCCAAGATGTAGGTGTCTTTGTTTCCACAGTATTTTCAATTTTGACATTTTTCAGTCAAACCGTTGTTGTCTATCAGTCATACACTGGAGGCTATGGGGGTCCACCAAAAAGCATGCACAGAGAAGTCCAAATTAAACATGATCGAGCTTACCATTCGTTCTTTCTTTCTTTCCTTTGATAAATTCTGTTTTTAGTTTAGTTGCATGTTCCCCATAGTTTTGTCTATTAAACCCTTTATAGTCCCTCTTTATAGATCTACACTTGATTGTCTTTGTGTTTGAACTCACAGATCAAGTCGCTTAAATGTTTGATATTGCTACGTGTAATTTATTTATTTTTTATTTTTTATTAGTACAATGTATTAGTACAAGTACAATTAGTTATTAGTACAAACTGTCCTTCTTAGCCAGGAGAATAAATTTATTTATAGAAGACTGGCGAGCAAACTGATTAATCACTTGTAACTTTAATTCTGCTTCAGTTAATTCTGAAAGCTGTTCTACAGTAAATATCTATAGTTATAGAACAGAAGGTAGCAACACACAGTTAATGTGAACGTGATCGGACAGAGAATGAAAGTAATGGAAAAACTTAAATGGGAATTCAAACTAGTTTAATAGAACACCGACGGTGAGCATTGTAACAAACGAGTAGCAGGAAAGTCAAACAAAGGAATACATGAGAATGAATTAAAACAACCGTAAAATGGTACGTTTACACAACATGCTTAAAAGAAATTAGTTCCGTTTACCATGTACAGACGACACCATTGTCAAAACCCAGTCACACGGATCCGCGAAAACCATTAAAAACCCTGTATTCTGCAGCCAGGCCATTAGATGGCGATGAAACACTATAGACTGCAATATGCGTGTGCATGATGTCATCATCTTCAGTGATTCCCATTTTTGTTGTTTACACGGAGAACATTTTCAAAAACTTGCAGGCACCTAAAACGCTGTTGTCGTGTAAACGAATGTCCGAAATGCATTAACAGTTTTATGTTTTTAGTTGAATACAGTGTCGTGTAAACAGCCGCTAAAAGTCCATGATAACTTAGACAAACTGAACATAACTGTGACAGGATTCAAGCTAAAAAAACAACAACAACAAACAAATAAAAATAAAACACTGCATCTACAGTGTTCTGGTCTTTAACAAAGAGTCAGCAATTTTAGTTATGAATATGGTTTTAGTTCTGCTCAGTAGAGGGCTCTTGGAGAGGCAATTTTTATGGTGTGCTGGCACTGGAGATTAATTTTCTATGTGAATTTACTGAGAATTAGCCCAGCATGAAAATGTTCTCAACAGTATGGTTGCAAGCCACCTAATCTCTCCCAACACTGGGGAAAACTAATAGAAACAGCCAGTCAACCCTGCAGAGATGAGTTGCTTTCAAGTCTTTCTCTTTGGTGATGAAAACAAAACAGAGAATCAGCCTTTAATGGCTGGAATTGCTCGGTAGAAATTTGGGAGTTAATATTCTTTTCATGCTCTGCATACTTTTCCACTCACTGCTGGTTTGTTCAAAATGAAAGAGGTGAAACTGCACAGTTTGTCTTTTGGTATTCAAATGAGGTGGATCATTTGTTTTAAAAAAAAAAGGCACATTTCATTTTGCTAATATTTTTGCAATCTTTTCATGCTGAGGAATAGTAGGCAGATGTCCTACAGGGACCTCAAAAGTTGATTAAAAGGAAGTTGATATATGGGTATTGGTATGGGGTAGAGCAGGAATAATTGACACTCTTTGTGTTTTGCTCAGATATATAAAATATCCTTTAAAAAGCTTTTAACGATTTTTCAGATGCCTCAGTCATCCTGCGCCACATGCGGAAGCTCTCTGCACGAGGCTGACCAACACACGAGCTGCATTTCCTGCTTGGTAACTGACCATGCGGAGAACGCTCTCTCTGCCGGCGGATGCGAAAGCATGCCAATCTCCATGCTGCATAATTGGCTAGCTATCGTTTGAGACGGCGATGCCACTTCAAAGACACTCTCCGTTCCAAGGAAGAAGCCTCAAGGCCAACTGCAACCGTAGGGTATGGAAGTTAGTGAACGCACGCCGGCCGCTTCCCCATGTTCTTAATTTTCTCCTACCCGGACGCCATCACCAGTCCTGTTCGCAGGAGACCAGCACCCCCCCACGTGGCAGGCCTCGTCTCATTTGGCGGGTCTCTCGTGCAGGACGACAGCCTTTCTATCGCAGCCTCTGAGGACGAGTGGCTGGGCTCTCTCGACCCCGTCGCTGCCTCACAGTCGGACGCCAGTGGTTCAGCGACCTGGACGATGTACGACGCTGAAATGCTTAGGATCCTGACAAAGGCCGTTGCGGACCTCAAGCTACAGTGGCCCGCACCTGAAGAACTGCCTCGTAATCGGCTGGATGAATGGTTCCTGACGGGGCGGCAACAGGCCCCTCTTCACAAACCAGCGCCATTTCTCACCAAGGCCTGGCGCGCTCCTCACTCAGCACGTGTGGGATCTTCAGTTTCCGCGATGCTCTCCTATGTGGATGGCACAGCGGAAAAGAGCTATGAGTCTTTGCCACCCCTCGAAGAGGCCGTAGCCGCTCATCTTTGCCCGAACACTGCAGCTAGCTTGCGAGCTAGGGCCGATCATCCCAACAAACCCCGCCGAAACACTTCAGGATATTCCGCCTCTGGCCAGGCTACATCAGCCCTGCACACGATGTCCGTTTTGCAGGTCTACCAGGCCAAACCCTTCAGTCCATGGATGAGGATGTGCCTGGACCCGGAGGCCTTTCGAGACCTGAGAAGTGCTACAGACTTAGCGCTGCGTGCTACTAAGGCTCCAGCACAGGCCATCAGGAGGAACATGGCGAGCTTCGTCGTGCTCGAGCGCCATCTTTGGCTCAACCTCACCGAGATCAAAGAAGCCGACAGAACGAGGTTTCTCAACACCCCGGTTTCCGGTCTCTTCGGCCTGGCGGTGAAGCGATTTTCGGAGAGTTGCACAGAGGAACAGAAAGCATCCCAGGCTATGTGACACTTCTTGACGAAACACTCGAGCTCTGTGACCAACAACCCGCCGCCTTCGCCTCATTCAGCCAAGCCTGTGAAGCAGGCCTCTCAGCCCCGTTCAGATCAAAATCCCTAGCCGCCTGTTCATTGTAAACAGGCCCGCAGCAGTGAGCACCTCTTTGCAAACAAATGCCGTTTTCACGAAACGAGCATGTTTCACAATCACAACACACAGGTTCACAGTCCCCCTTCATTAGGCGGCCCCCTCCCTGTTGTAACGCTGGCTCTCTCTGTGAGCCCTGCAAGTTTGGAGTTTGGAACGGATGACTCCAGAGTCGTTCTCAAACCCAGGCATGGCTACGTACCCAAGGTGCTCTCAACGCCGTTTAGAGCACAAGTTATTACGTTATTAGCCCTTCCCCCTTTGGGCGAGCATGGGGAGGCTAATCTTTTCTGCCCATTTAGGGCGCTGAGAATCTATCTGGAGCGTTCTGCGTCTTTTAGAGAGACAGAACAGCTGTTTGTCTGCTTTCGTGGCCGATCCAAGGGAGATCCAGTCACTAAGCAAAGACTGTCTAGATCTAGACAGTCCACCATCTAGATCTAGATGGTGGATGCCATTTCTATGGCTTATGCCTCAGTGGGCCAGGTTTGCCCCATAGGTGTTAAGGCCCTTTCAACCAAAGGCATGGCCTCGTCGTGGGCTTGGTCATCTGGCTTTCCCATTCAAGATATTTGTGATGCGGCCAGCTGGTCCTCGTCTCCCACATTTATTCAATTCTATAATATGGAGGTACCTTCCCTGCAGGCGAAGGTACTTCGTTATGATTAAGACCTGACGGTGTCTGGTCTTGCATACAAAACTTACTGTGCATAATCACACACATTTATATACTGTATATGTAAAACCCACTTCGGCCAGTTATGAAATTATACTAATAATCCCGATAGTTATGACTGACTCGTGTATATATTATTCAGGCCTGACAGTGTCTTGTCTGTTATATATGCATGCATATATATATTAGTGGGTTCTGGCTTGTTCTGTCAGCTCAGGTTCTGAGTTGCAGTGCAACCACTTACTCAGGGTGCAGCGTTTTGCATGGTGTCCCCACTGCGTATAGCTACGCAATATGAAGTGACCGTTCGAAAGGGAACTACTCAGTTACTATCGTAACCTCAGTTCCCGGTCACCTCAGTTTGACAAGTGAGGAGAGGAGATAACCGCTCTGCAGACTCTTTGTATTCTTTCTTTTATTTTATTTTTCTATCGTGACCAGATGTTTGTTTGTGTTTTTTTTTTCTCTCTCGATCCCCATGTATGAGGACGAGTGTAACGTTTGAGTGGTTTTATTAAACGCGGGGAAATACGACTCTCGTCTCTCGTGCATCTGTTCATCCGACAACTATGTTTTTATCTCTGGGCAACATCTCAACTTTGCGTTACACATGTCCTGTTTCCACAACCTGTCCTGGCTGTTTTTAAGTGATGAAACTGTCCTGGTTTTCAAAAAAAAACTGCTGGGAAAGATCAGTTCTACAGCAAAATAGTATAGTATTCTATTATCTGTTTTACATTAAGCGCCATCTAATGTCAGGGAATGAATTTGCATGTTCACTCGGCTCATCGTAAGCGAAAAACGCGTTGAAAAATTCGTCCCGGTGTGTACGGGCTTTAAATGTAAGCAAATAATTGCTGTGACCTACACCGATGATTACAACCCCTTTGCCCTATACACCCTAACCCCAAAAAATTAGAACGCAAACAGTTGCTGATTCAGAAACGAGGAACCGTCTGCACTTCAGCTGCATGCAATCAAGAGATGTTTGCATTCTAGAACTCCTGTATCTGCAATTATATTACTAAAAAAAAAAAAATCACAAGTGGATGCCTCGTAAATTAAGACCCAGAGGCAATGCTCAATCAGAACCATGTTAATATTCATCTAAACATTCCTGTCAATCAGCATTAGCAATGAGATTCTTCAGAGTTTCAGATCTTATGCACTGTAGCTTTAACTCCTATCTGTCATCATACTAAATTAGTCAATGGGTTTTCTCCATGCTTGGAGACACAGCTGCATTTGAGAGGTTGCTGGTGCCAGTGCTGGCCACCTGCTCGGACTGTGGAAGTAAGTGCTGCTTAGAACCAATCAGACATGATATAGCGGCCATAGAGGAAGCCGATGCGGAATGTAAAGGATCATTTCATGACTCTAATATGAGACTTTAATCTTGCAGTAATAAGAGATGCTTCAACTCTGGCCATTAGTGCCGCTTTGTGCTGATCCATGACCAGCTTCCTGCACCTAAACACTGGCCGTATTCATTAGGAATCTGATCATGCAACTGGTTTCAGATCGGCATCGGAGTGCATCATTCTCTCCCCCTCTCAAAGAAAAAAAAAAGCCATTAGGAAGACTACTGCAGAGAGAGAGGGGCGACTGAGAATCCATATAGCAGGCTGGATCACTACTGCTCATTCAGCTGAACAGTTGCTATAGATACAGAGTGGTGATGATGTGACGCTCCCGTGATTTGACTGTTGTTTTGGATAGCAATGTCACTGCGTTTTGAAATGGATGAACCAATCAGAGTCATTGCTTGCATCTGATCTCTGTCATGTTGTAATTGCAAGTGATTGCCATGTTCAGGTCTGAAAATAATAATTACAGTAGGCTAAATCGAGAGGGATTGTAGAGTTATCGTTGTATAAATATCATAAGTGCGATCTGAGTCATTCTCTAGCCCTGCTGCACAGAAGAATACTTTATCACATGTTACACATGTCTGTTCTATTTGCACAAATAACTTGATGGCAGACCAATGGACACCTCTCATACAAAAATATAGTGTTCTGGCACAGATCTCTGGCAAATTTGTTGCAAGTTATTTTCCAAATCTGCAAATTTGTAGCAAGCAGCAGAAAACCTTGAACCGTTACCAGTGCAGTTTTCTAAATCAAAATAACCAAAATGCAAAATTAATAGTTATGTTTATAACAGTAAATCATGCATAATTACATTCAACTAAGAATAAAATTAACCCTGAACATTGTAAATTAACATGTTGTTAATTAACATTGCTCATTGCTTTGTGAAATAACATTTTAATAACATTCAAACCGAAATAATTAATATATAGCTCCCTTAATACCTCAAGACTTAATATTCTAACAAATGTAAGAGATCAAAACTACGTTTAAAATATGTATTACCGGAACAGTGATCATAGTCAACAAACTAAATCACTTCACTCAGATTCGACCAAAAATAAACAAAATCAAATGCTAAAGTGTCTAATTTTTAGCTTTTTGACGATGACACGCAATGAAAAGGAGTGAAATTAAATTGTGCGGTCTTTGTAATGTCCTTGAGTGTCCTGAGGGCTCTGCATCTTTGAAGCTGGCTTTGTAATTGCATAGTCCAAATGTTGGTCCTTGGCAGGTATTAGTTTTTTTAATTTATGGCAATTATTTAGTTTTCTGCAAATTTGCCATAGATTAATGCCAAGTGTAAG
The DNA here is from genome assembly GCF_988280905.1 of Pimephales promelas. Taxonomy (NCBI): domain Eukaryota; kingdom Metazoa; phylum Chordata; class Actinopteri; order Cypriniformes; family Leuciscidae; genus Pimephales; species Pimephales promelas. The sequence goes on along the minus strand of NC_142772.1, from coordinate 7,301,639 downwards.
GGTTTATTCACAGACCTGACTACAGCAAACACATTTCACAGTTATATAAATAGCATGTAATCCCAAAGGAGACATAGTGGAAATCACATTACATGTTTTCTGCCCAAAAAATAAATAAATAAATAAACCCTGTATCAATTCTGAAGACATGGTCCCTGTGGCCATGGGAGCAAGCAGTTACAGTCATGTTTAAAGAATTTTTAGACCACGACGAAGAATCACATTATAAAAAAAATGTCTATGCATTACATGCAACCTTGTAAGCATGTAGCCTACAGTATGTAATGGATTGGCCAGCTTTCATCAGCCACACTTCTTTGGGTTTTAAAGGGAAACGCCACCCAAAAATGAAAATTCTGCCATCATTTACTCGCTCTCAAGTTTCTTTCTTCTGCTGAACACAAAGGAAGATATTTTGAAGAACAATTGGAACCAAACAGGTGTTTGGCACCATTGACTTCCATAGTAGAAAAACATAATATGGAAGTCAATGGTGCCAAAGTTCCAATAGTTCTCCAAAATATATTCCTTTTGTGTTCAGCAGAAGAAATAAACTTGAGGCTGAGTAAATGATGACAGAATTTTCATTTTTGGATGGAGTATCCCTTTAAAGAAGTAAAACAAAACATTTTTTCTTCAAGCAAGTCTTTTTCAACCATGGATTTACAAGCTCAAGCAGTGCTGTAAGCTCAGATGTTAATGGAGTTTGTATTTCTTTTGTAAAACTTTTGCAATTTTATGTGCAGTAGTCAACATTTGAAGTGGATCAAAAAAAAGTTAATCAAAGTTGTCTTTAGACAAGAACAGGTAGTGTTCAAAATTCATGTATAACTTTGATGAAAGGTTTTGATCCACTTCAAATGTTGACTAATATAGTTTGTGCCCATTAGAATTGCCAAGTCCATGGTTTTACCCACAGAATAGGGGAACTTTTTATTGGTCTGTTTACTTCTGCTTCCATTACTTATTACTTTTTTTAACCATGACGAGAAAACAAGTTTAAAATTCTAATTTGAATAGCAAATTTTTTGACATTCTGACATTTTTCACCTTTATTAAACATTGCACAAATTATTAACATTTCTTTTTTTCTAAATTAGAAATAATGTCTATATGATAACCTCTTAAATAGCCTCCATTAACCGTACATAGAGGTACTTAATTTTAAAACGGCCATAGAGAACCTGTCCCAATTGTGATTTTCAATGAAATAAGAATTTTGTAAAAGGTAAATGGGTTTGTACAAAGACGGTGCATTCATATTAATTATGAATGGGAGAAAGTACATCACGTTCTATGGTAGAATAAGTCCTGCCTTCTATAAATAAAAGAACCAATCACCGATTGGCAAAGTCATCTCGTCACTGAAGCTGAAGCTCCAGTTGCTATAGAAACAGTTAGTGTTCTGAGATGAGCGCTTGTTACTGTGTAAGGAAAACAACAAATCTTCCGCTAGTCAGAAACTGTAAGATGAATGCTAATTTTTAAGGCAACGATATATTTAACTGCACTTAAAGGTCTCCTATGCCCCTTTTCACAAGATGTAAAATAAGTCTCTGATGTCCCCAGAATGTGTATGTGAGGTTTCAGCTCAAATAAATACCCAACAGATCATTTTTACAGCATGTTTAAATTGTCATTTTTTGGGGCTCAGATAAAACACGCTGTGTGAGTGTGTGCCCTTTAAATGCAAATAAGCTTCTGCTGCCGGCACAGGGGGCGGAGCTTCATGAGCTCGCGCTCAGTCTCTCAGGACAAATTCATGATAATATCAGAAACTCTCAGTAACGCTGTTCATTTCGAGTCGGACAATAATGCCTACAGAGTCGAGTGCTGTATAGAGATGGAACAGGTAGTTTAATTACGGTTATTATAACGTATTTGTCATCTGCTTGTTTGTATCCATTATTTATTAACAGCCTACAAGTCTGATGTTTCGGACCAGGTCCGAATGAGGATCAAACATATACTGATGAGTTTAATAAGTTTATTGTACATCACACAAAAGATGAAGCGTCAGTTTTACTTCAGAAAATCACCGTAAGAGGTGAGTAAACACAGTAAGTTATAAGAAGTGCGCAAGTTGAGGGAGCATTCCTGTGGGCGGACGTTAGTCAAAAAAACTGTACTGACGTGATTAAAGAAGGAAGTAGAGGGATGTAGTCCAAACGGGGCGTTCGATGTAGGCTACTTCTGTTAAATAAAATATCTCGCTCGGCATTGAATTGTAAGCTTTAAAGTTTTACAGATATATACTCTAACAACAACATTACACACTAACTAAACTTTAAAACATGGATCACGAAGAATGGGACCTTTAAGATTTAAATACAGGGAATTCACAAGTGAACTTTAAAGGGTTACACTTTATTTCAATAGTCCACATTACAACTAACTAACTATAAGCAACTACATGTCAACTAACTCTCTAACTCTTACTATGGAAGTCAATGGGGTCCATCATCATTTGATTACCAACATTCTTCAAAATATCTTCTTTTGTGTCTAGTAGAAAAAAAGAAATATCATTGCAACAACAATTGTAAATAAATTGTGACCCTTAATATACAGTAAATATGCCAATGAGGATTTTAGTCTGTTGCTCATGCAAAGCTATCATATTGCTTTACGATTGTTGCTTGTCAGACTGAATGAACATGATCCCCACTGTAAGCAATCCCCAATGTCACATAGGATCTCAGTTTGTGTTGTCGTTGCAACTTGTTAACAATGGACGGACACACAACAACTTGTCTGGAGTTTTACATCATCAATGTGGGATATGTTCGGTGCCTCTGAGCTACATTTACATGGAGGATAGAAATGGTGGCTGGTCTCTAGCATTCATTTTGATTATTTCTTGGAAAAGAAAAAAAAAAACGAAACTTGTGTGTGGAGCAAGTGGTGGTTTGTTGTTTTCTCATTAATTGTGTCATCAGTTTCTGTGCTTCTGGTTTTTGACACTGCCAGAATTTCATTGAAGGTAAAATTGGATCACAATGGTTACTAAACTAGCGATGGAAGACTTCAGATTTTGGGGATCAGAGGAATCATTTAGGATTGACTAAATTTGTCTGACGGCCAAATTGTGGTTAAAATTGAGCAGTGTTCACCCGGATTTAAGAAAATATAAATACAGTCCCTGTCCACCCATTATATATTTTTGGAGGTTTCGCTGTCTCTCCCCGTAGGGTATTTCGAAAGTTTTCTCCTGACTGTTTGCTAGTGGTTCCGTATCAGAACAGGCTTAACCACAAGCCTCCAAGCTATGAGTGTGTGGACAGGGGAGAGAGGATAATGAGAAAGAGTGGCTAGGGATGGTTTATGAGACAGCATAATGGCCACTGGCTACAGTTTACTCACTCAAACCTGCAGACTTACAGACAGATCCAGATTCCCAAAGTAAACTGAGCCAAAAAAAATTTATTGCACTGCATTGTATTTCCCAATCTCCTTCTGCGCTATCATCGCAAAACAATTGTGTGTTGTTTTGCTGATTAGCGATGATTGAAGTCATGTAACCATAATGGCCTGGAAGCCCAGCTGGGCTAAAAAATTAAGCATGGCTGCCTTACAGCTTTGTGAAATGCTTTAGTTGTTTTTATAATTAACAAAAATCACAATTATGCATTTTGAATCAGACAGAAATAGTCATATCCTTTGGAACTCATTGCTCTCAGAGACCTGAATAAATCACAGCAAAAAAAAAATCTGAAAAGCATAAATGAAACAGTCTTTATTAATCATAACATAAGCATAAAAATTGACCAGTATAATGCCAAAACACTTCCCAAATTTGTAGAGTGTATAGTATTTTATCAAAAGTGAAAAGCTCTCATAGCTTTCCAATGAAAAATGAGGACTTACTTTCAGATAGATTTCAGTTGTCAATTGTCAACCTAATTATCTTGACAAATAGTAACTTCTTCAAACTGTTTCATCATCATCTGGCGGCCATGGTCAACCTTGAAATTAATTTGTATTTTTTGTGTGCTGGTAATTATATCTTTCACTTTTTGTATAAAAGTTTGGATAAGCGTTTGATTTAGCAGTTAACTTTAGCAGTCACCCCTTTTTTGATAATTTACATAAAAATGCACTATACAAACTTAAATGGTTGTAATTCAAGAATGCTTTGGAATATAGACCTATAGACCTTTGGTCGTTTTAAAGAAAACAATCAGCTGGTTATTAATGAAGTGAAAGCACTTCAAAAAATGAAAGTATGAAAAAGTTATGGAAGTTATAATTTACAGTAAATCAAATATACTTTATTAATATATATTTTTTAATATAAAATAAATATTTTACAAAATATTTTTTTTAAAATAAAATTGCTATAAAATGAAAGCTCTATATCTAACCAAGTTGTGTTCCAAATTTAAAATGGATATCACAAAAATTGAAGTTCCCATGAGATTTTGTTTAGGCGTTATACCAAAAATAGCCACCGGGTGCCATTGAATTCCATTGAATTTAATTGTATGTATTCTGCCATAAAAAATTAATAAATTTCTATCCAAATATCCCTTCTGGCACTAAATATGAACCTTGAAACTGAGACCTTTCTGACAATATGTATTTTGTCAAGATTAGAAAAGGTTTTGATAATAAATTATGAAAGATGATGCCCAAAAGGGGAGGGGCCTAATAAAAAATACCGTTTCTATGGTAACGCAACACCCAATTTCAAAACGGTTTTCACAGGATGAATTCTTCTAAGTTCGTAAGGTTTCAAATGATACCTAATTTATGATAACTACTAAAATATGTGATGTAATAATAAAAATATATATATATAATATATATATACTTTTTAGAGGACTTCTTACCTTACTTTTTAAAATATAATTTTATCTTTTTTTTATTGACAAATACTAGATTATGTTTTATTATGAACTTTTAGCACTAAAAACCAAGTTTCAATTTTCAAAAGTGTGTGCGTCGACTTTTTGTGACAAAGGTCAGAAACTCCTGTAATGCAGACTGATCTCATGAAGTAGAGTGTGTATGAAACGCCAATTCGTATTTCCATTTTTGGCGTGCTATCAAGACGATTAATCGCCTTTCAGCGTGTTTATGAATGCCGTTGACTTAACGTTATATAAATATATGACTTACCTCAACCCCGTCCCTAAACCTAACCGTCACTGGGGTTAATGGCATTTATGACTGTTCCCTTACCATCCTAGTTAAATAAAAGATATGACTTACCTCAACCCCATCCCTAAACTTAACCGTCACTGGGGTTAAGGGCATTTATGACTGGAGATTTGACTGCGTGAACAGACACGCGGAATGACGCGGACGTTAATGGCGTAGACATATACGCATACACACGGATACACGCGGATAGCTCAAAATGCGTAGAGATAACACGCCACCTGACTCGAAAGTGGCGTGTATGTTTACGCAAAAGTCATGATGTCATGTTGTGTAATGACATCGATTTTTTTGAGGCGCATTCTTGACATAAATTCATATATTACTGTTCTTTCATAATTTGTAAGAAAAAAACAGTGCTAAAATATCTATTTAGGAGTCTTAGAACTTTCTAACGATATAAAGTTTGTCACGACTAGATTAGGATTTAATAGTAATATAGTGAAGTAAATTTAGGGTGCCCGTATACGAGCAAGTGACAGTTAAGGGGTTAAATATACTGTATAAACATGAACAAAAGGCAATTGTTAACTAAACTTCTTAAATACTGACTTAATAAAACGCTCCCAGGAACTGATGTGTCAAAATTTCATATACAGGATTCATAACAGTGTTTCTGTGCTTGATTCAACTACTGTTTCACTAGACTAGAGAATATGATGCAACCCTTGTGAAAAAAGAATGAAGGATCAATACTTCAAATGAAGGAGAAATGTTTCTGTACCTGCCATCTGGCTGATGTTGATATGAGTTTTGGCCACGTTGTCTAGAGAGTATGTGTTTGCATTCATCATAGGCAGTGAATTCTGTTCAGTGTTCATCATTTCCACCAGTTAACACTGGCAAACAGTATGGCTGTGAAAAGTAAACAAATATGTTCTTTTCATATATCAACCTCAACTTGTGTCATTCAGCTCCATGAGTAAAAAAAAAAAGTCATCATAAAAGCAGTTGTTACAACTCATGTGCTTTATTCCAAGTCTTCTGAAGCCATACACTTTGTGTGAGGATCCAGACAAAGCTATCATGTGACTTTAGAAGAAGGAAAAATTGATGGCATATGAGGCCCCGCCCACACAGAGATGCGTTTAGCTGCATACGTACAAATTGTTTTTGTCATATTGGCGTCTCGTCCAGACGGATCCGGCGTTTTGGGACACTGAAACCGCTATTTTTTTTTAAACCAGGTCCCATGGTGGATAAATCTGAAAACGACACCCTTGCACTGTAAAAAAGATTAGTTGACTCAACTTAACTAAGTCGAGTCATCTTGTTCCTTTGAGTTAAGTTGAGTCAACTAATCTTTTTTTTTTACAGTGTGAGCCTCTTGTATTACTTTTTTTTTATTATTTACTTGAATGTATTTTTATTTCATTTAGGCCTATACTTTTTTAGACCTATACTTTATAGGCTAAATATAGGCTATCAGACAATATAATCAGGACATGGACGCACCGGCGTGATATAACTTGCATTGCTTATGAACTGGAGCTCGTCTCATAATTGAACCGAAACTCAGAAATATATAAAAAAGCTTGAAATGTCTACATTTAAACAACATCGAACAACAATTCAAGACGAAAAGAAACAGATAACTCTCTCTTATAGCCTATAATCCATATGAAGTGCATCAGCCTATAGGTGCGTTCACAATACTGCGAAGTGGTGAGTCGGCATCGTAAACTTCCTCTTTTCAGTCAAAAATGACACAGAAAACACTAGTTTATTAACAAACAATTAAAATGTCTATATTTGATACATTCATTACTTTTGCCGGTTCTTTGAGTCTCCTAACTAATCGAATATCGCGACTCCCTATTTTGTACCAGGCAATTTATGGGTGTTCAATAAAGTTCTTGGTAAAAAAAAAAAAAAGAAAAAAAAAAAGCAACTGTGCCTAATATTATTGTATAGCCTAGTATTGATTTTACTGTCTATATCATAGTAGCCTACAGCGCGCAAGGTTTTATGCATGCTCTAAGTCTTCTTCTCGTATTTTTTGTGCATCTCTATGGCAGAATTACATATTATAAAATATTTTAGAGCTTGGAATAATAGAAGATGTATATTTGTTATAAAACTAATCAAATACTAAGAAATATATTGATTTTTAGTTGTTTTAGCTCAATTTAATGCTTGTTTTGTCTTATTTTAAATAATTTGAAGCCATCTTGAGGCTTTCTAGTGGGCCCTGGCACCCTGGTTGTAAACTTAAAGTGAACTGCCATGTTTATGATGGAACATTGCAAATTACAGGCAAAAATGTATTCTTTTTGGACAACCTAAGTTCTAACCATCGGTAGTAAATGGTTCTCTGCTGAACTCTTTATTTATTGATCATGAATGAGAATAAAGTGGCTCAAATAACATTTTAACTAGACTACCGTATTCTGCCATACAGGTCCAGTGAACGGTGAAGTGGCAGGAGTGAGATACTTTTTACTGTCTTAAAGAAAGCGACTATCAGAACAACATGTCAAATGGATCGATACTCTTTCCATTTGGTGAGTAAACAAGCCCTTTTACACTTAAAATAGAAGTGCTTCAACATTTTACCAGCAACATGACAGTGAAAGTGAAAGAAAGCTAACCTTGTAAATGAAAGACAGTTCTACTATAATCAGTTTCATCTCATTGTCTCACTGCAACATGAACCCATCAACCCACTTTGGGCATAAAATTACAGTGCACTCCGTTTAACAAATGCTTTTCAAATATTAAATTGCCTGATGGTGCTGCTGGCCATTATGTTGCATCTATTTATTCTAGCATGATCTGAAGGTAGAGAAAGAACTGCTGGCAGTCACTATCACTTTGCACTTGGACAAGAATAGTATGTCATCATTTCAACCACCACTGGACATTTATTTTTATAGATGTCACTGCATGAATGCACTTAAAAACCATCAGAGTGGCATCTAACCAAAGAAGTGCTACCAATAAAAAGACTTCTGTCCTTATTTATAGAATGTTCCAAAGTCCTTCGTGTCCCAAATTCATTCAATTGAACTACTAGAGCATGCTTATCAAGAAGTTGCTTTTCAAAAGCAAGAGAAAAAAAGTTTCAAAACAAACTGCCATATATTGAATAAATACATTAAAGATAGCCCATGTTTAATCAAGTGAATATTTCTCTTGGTAGGAAGAATTGCCCCGGGGAATAACACAAAAATGGAGGTTGGATGCAATCACAATTGAATCTGCCATATTATAGGCTTTTTAGCAAAAATCTTAGCATTAAACATGTTTTAAATAAAGAAGAAAAGTAAAATGTGACAAATCAAGTCATTCTTTTGGCCAATAAATATTGTAATTAACAAATTGCATACATTTATACCCAAATTTCACTGTATGTTCAGTGATACAGAACATAGAAATACAGAACGTCACCACCCTGGCCGCCCAAAGGGTCTTCAACGCCCTGGCCGCCCGAAGGGCCTTCACCGCCCTGGCCACACGAAAGGCCTTCGCCGCCCTGGCCGCACGAAGGGCCTTCACCGCCCTGGCCGCACGAAGGGCCTTCACCGCCCTGGCCGCACGAAGGGCCTTCACCGCCCTGGACGCCCGAAGGGCCTTCACCGCCCTGGACGCCCTAAGGACTGTCGTCGGCTTCGCCCTAGCCGCCCGGTGGAATGCTTTCTCCTTCGCCCTGGCCGCCCGATGGACTCTGTTTCGCCCCGGTCACCCGATGGACTCTCTGTTTCGCCCCGGTCACCCGATGGACTCTGTTTCGCCCCGGTCACCCGATGGACTCTGTTTCGCCCCGGTCACCCGATGGACTCTCCGTTTCGCCCCGGTCACCCGATGGACTCTCCGTTTCGCCCTGGTCACCCGATGGACTCTCTGTTTCACCCTGGTCACCCGATGGACTCTCTGTTTCGCCCCGGTCACCCGATGGACTCTGTTTCGCCCCGGTCACCCGATGGACTCTCCGTTTCGCCCTGGTCACCCGATGGACTCTCTGTTTCACCCTGGTCACCCGATGGACTCTCTGTTTCGCCCCGGTCACCCGATGGACTCTGTTTCGCCCCGGTCACCCGATGGACTCTCCGTTTCGCCCTGGTCACCCGATGGACTCTCTGTTTCGCCCCGGTCACCCGATGGACTCTGTTTCGCCCCGGTCACCCGATGGACTCTCCGTTTCGCCCTGGTCACCCGATGGACTCTCTGTTTCACCCTGGTCACCCGATGGACTCTCTGTTTCACCCTGGTCACCCGATGGACTCTCTGTTTCACCCTGGTCACCCGATGGACTCTCTGTTTCACCCTGGTCACCCGATGGACTCTCTGTTTCACCCTGGTCACCCGATGGACTCTCTGTTTCGCCCTGGTCACCCGATGGACTCTCTGTTTCGCCCTGGTCACCCGATGGACTCTCTGTTTCACCCTGGTCCCTGGCTAAACCACCACCCCCTGTTTCTGTTCCCTTCCATGGACCTTTCTTATTTCTAAAGAAAAATGACAATGTATAAAAGGCTCCATTTCCTTGTATATTAAGCCTGGTTCACACAAGACAATTTTTAAATTTTCGGGCGATTTTCCAAACCTGAGAGACCCCACACACCACGATAAAAAATCACGGGTCTAACAGTTTAGTTCGTACAGTGTGTGGTGCGCAGCTCCAAGCAGACGAGAGCAGTCTTAACACACCACACATGGCAGGAATATCTGATCAGATTATTTTACGATAATCGGAGCATCCTTAAGATTGTCGGAAGGGGTAAATCGGGGGTAACCTAATTATCCTGCCATGTGAACCAGGTTTTACGTTTTGACCCCATAGAAGCAGTTTTTGGAAAAAAAAACAACAAAAAACTAACCATTGCATCATAACCACACGACTCTCTGTCTCACAGTAGATAAATTACCGTATAGACAGAAGTAGAAGCTCGGGGGCAATCAGGAGGACGTGGAGGCATAAAGTCAAGGGAGAAGCCCAGAGAGTCATAAATTTGATTCTGCTGCTAGCTCTTGGACAGCTCCTACTCACGCTCTCCGTCTCTGCAAGATTCGGAAGGGAATGATTCAGATTCCTCTTGGCACAGCAACTAGAAGACTTACAACTGTTAGACAGGTTGCTCACGTCACATCTACGTCGTCAAGCTCAATTTGAGCCTGTGCAGTTCGCTTGGCAAGGAAGTGAGTGCTTCTAATTGACTTTTCTCCGTTGAAGTCTATGGGGTCACTCATTTCTTTTACTGTATACATATGTGCATGGGTATAACATGTTCAGTCTGTATGCACATAGTGTTTTTTGCTAAGTGACATCGCCTGGCAACTGCTGGCCAACTACTGGCCTGACATGAACAATACAGCATTTTAAATTATTTTCACAGATCCATGTGAATGGGTTTGAAAACATTGTCGTTTTGACAACATTGTCGTCTCAATGTGAAAAACACAAATGGAAAAAAAGTTTCCATTTTTAGTGCACCATTGTCATGTAACCATACCCTAAACAGGACATGATTATGATTATGAGATCTTTTTAAATAAAAGACTTGAAGATATGAAAACATATGAAGATATGATATTGTAACTCAAAACCTTCTTTCTCCCCAGAACAGCAAATGTACAGAAACTGAGCTGGGGAAGCTAAAAATGTTTGCAATTATTTTAAATATGTGCTTTGATAAAAATAATAATAACAGTATTAGGGGAAAATCTTAAAATAATGAAATAATGTCTGCATTTGATTGCCCACAAATTCCGACCAAGAATTCTTACATTTTGTTATGCATTTGTCTTTTTTCTGCTGCCTACTGTGAATGTGATTAAAATAGCAGTGGGGAAAGCTGGCTTTAGAAATTAATTGAGTGATTTTTTTTTTTTTTTTTTTTTTTTTTGCAAAAAACAAAAACAAAACAACAACGCCAAGGCATAGACAGCACATTTTCTGTCAGGGTACACTCTCAGAAAAAAAGGTACGAAAGCTGTCACTGGGGCTGTACCTTTTCAAAAGGTACACTTTTGTCAATTTTAGGTACTAATATGTACATTCTAGGTGTTGATATGTACATTTCAGGTGCTAATATGTACAATTTAGGTGCTAATATGTACATTTTAAGTGTTGATATGTACATTTCAGATACTAATATGTACATTATAGGTGCTATTTTGTACATTTTAAGTGTTGATATGTACATTTCAGATACTAATATGTACATCTCAGGTGCTATTTTGTACATTTTAAGTGTTGATATGTACATTTTAGGTGCTAATATGTACATTTTAAGTGTTGATATGTACATTTCAGGTGCTAATATGTACAATTTAGGTGCTAATATGTACATTTTAAGTGTTGATATGTACATTTTAGGTGCTAATATGTACCATTAAGGTACCAATAGGCACCCTTTAGGTACAAAAGTGTACCTTTTGAAAAGGTACAGCCCCAGTGACAGCATTTGTACCTTTTTTTCTGAGAGTGTACTCACCTAAAGTTGCTCGGTTAGAGAATTAACCAATGCAAACACTTATATTTCAACTGAAAGCTGATACAACCTTATGTTGAGGACTAAAATAAACTGGAGCAATTCTTTAAACTCTTCAGGGACGTGCTTCTTTATAATGTTTCATGCAGAAAAGAAGCAACAAATGTGGTTGTGTCCTGTGAAAAGGCAAAGTATTTTCACTTCATACCAATTTGTACCTTCTAACCTCAGTAAAATGATGCAATTCTACAGCTAAAATTTATTTAGGGAAAGATGATTTACTGTTACAATAAAACCTGCACATAGAATATTGCTTTCAGCCCTGTAGTGATGCTCTTTACCTGACTTACTAAAAGTATCATCCTTCTGAATTTATTGTTATCAAGAAGCTTTAAAGATTAAAACATTTTTTGCAAGAGATAGAATCTCCCATCTCAAAAATTCTTTTCTAATGCCCATCAAGATGAAAATAATTCAAGTGTGTGAAATCTATTAAATGAAATGTTCATGTCTTCTTGAGTTGGGGGGATAAATTAGGACACAGTGTTGTTAATATGAAGAAATTTTCAATAATACTTTACAGTAAGGTCCAATTAGTTAATGCTAACAATGAGCAATACATGTATACAACGTACTGCTCATTGTTAGCATTAACTAATTGAACATTACTGTAGCAAATTGATCTCTGTTAATAAAAACTGTTCATTGTTAGTTCATGTAAGCTCAGGTTCATTAAATAACCTAAACAGATTTTGATTGTAATAATCCATTAGTAAATGTTGAGATTATTAACAAAGATCATTTTTTTTAATTGTTAGCTCATGTTACCTAATGCAACTAATGTTAATAAATGGTGCCTTTGTGTTACAAGTGCTTTAACAGTATTACCCGTGTTTTGTTCTGGGGTTAAATGAAATGGGTAACACTATTACTGCATTAGGTAACATGAACTAACAATGCAGAATATTTTATAACAATAAAAATGTTTATCTTAGTTCATATAGCAATAACTAATGTCAAAAGATATTGAGCTGAATTATTTGAAAAAAGAGAGATTAAACTTATAGCTTAACAAATGCCATGGTTCATTCTTAGTCAAGCCTTGAATTGTTTCCAGGAAATGTTTGTAAGACAATTATCAGTACCTTTTCTGTTTTTCTAAAAAATAAATAAATAAAGTGAATCCTGATGAGCAATCATATCTATGTGATCTAAAATATATTTAATTATGCGTTTGAAATGTGTGACCTGGTAAATCCTATAACCTGCTGCTGAAAAAGAGGATAAGCTAAATAATGATGGATGGGTTAGTGGGTGCGTGGGGTGTGTGTTCATACCACACATCAATGCAGGGTGGCCGCCTTACTAATAGATCAAGCTGGGATTCTTTGTAATCATTTGTGTCAACTCATGGAAAGGCAGAACTGATAACTCACAACAGCAGTAGGCTTAATTAAAACAATGGTTGTTTATAAAAGAGGTCGTTTTAAAGCATTAAAGCTAATCGTGCATGCTGTTATGAAAACCAATGGAGACTAAATCTAAACCAATAGAAATATTTTTCTAAATACACAGAGACATGTGGTATTGATTTGCATAATTTCTTATGCGGAAAAAATGATGTGATAGTGGAGCTGTAGGTTGCCAGATCTTTATTCATTTAATATACTTAATTCCAAACAAAACCACTGTAGACTTAACAAAAAAAATCTCTGTAAATTCTTTAGGGAATAACAATTTAGGGAAGACATATAGATTATTCAAAACATGTATTTTCAGCCCATTCTCATCTCAAGGCGTCATCTAACTGACGCTTTTGACCATGCGTCAACATCCGTCGCACATGGCACCCTTTAGCGTCAATATGAGATGCGTCTCCTAGTGGTCTAACCCTAACCCTACCCCAGACCTAAACCTACCCGCGTCATCTAACTGACGCTAAAGGTTGCCATGTGCGTCGGATTTAGATGCATGGTCAAAAGGGTCAGTTAGATGACGCCCTAGGATGACCGTCATCTAACTCAGTGGTTCTCAAAGTGGGGTCCGCGGACCACCAGCTAAAGCCAGGGGGTCCGCGAAATAATTTACAACCTAACGTTTTTTTCCATGCTATGAGTCATGTTTTCTTTATCATCTGAAAACATGCTGTTTATTCCTAAGTAACTTATATAAAGCATTTAACATAAAACAATACAAAGTAGACACTTAAAGTTTTCTATAGATAGATAAGCTATCTCTGTGCGTCAAGTAGACAATTCGTGCTGCTGTTGATTTTGCGGGACGTGCGCCAGAAAGGAGACAGAGAGACGGCATGAACCCGCATCCGGTTCTTTTCTGTATTTTTAAAAGGCATGACATTTTGTAGTCATTTATAATGTAGCCTATACACAAATAAAAAAATGGACACTTTACCGTTTCGGATGATGCACTCTTGTCTTATCTATGACCATAAATAAGAGTATTCCTGTTTCCACTGCTGAGGAAAAATTCCCATGTAATTGTGCGCCGGCGTCTCGCGTGCGTGCACAATAGTCAGCACTGCTACTGTAGATTTGACATTAGAAGTCATTCATTATCAAAGTCATTCATATCATTATCAAAATAAAAGTGCATAGTGACGGGGCCGTACCCACTGAGGTTGCAAGGATGCACATCGCGATGATACTGACCTTCTCGTCTGAGGTGCTTCAGCAGACTAACAACGATAGCTCGTCAATGTCAAAATGTTTGAGTCGGAGTGAACTCAAAGTTCCCCGCACGACGTTTCAGTCAACGGTCATAAAGTGCGAGATAAGATGTAGGCCTTAATTAACATAAACTAAACAGCTGTTTTAGATAAAAGTTTTAAACAACGACTGAAACAATCAGTTTGCAAAGTATTAATCAAGCTCAACTTTAACAAAGGAAAAAGCAGGTCAATAGAAACATACTGTGCCCATGAGATTAACATTATGGATTATATTTAACATATACTGTATGTTTTTTTTTAGCTAATTACAGTAGCTCAAATTAACAACGCACGCACCTATTAAACATAATGCCATTATCATTGTATTTATAGGCTTATGGGCTTTATTTGTGTGCAGAATAGGCCTAATTATTGAAACATTTCTCTTTTAAGGCCATTCCTGATTGGAATATGTGATTGTGTTTCGTGACATCTTGACAAAAAAAAAAAAAAAAAAAAAATGTATGCCACTGACTGACATGCTTCTACTAAATCTATAGTTATCCAATTGTGGGGCCTTAAAACACCTTAAAATGCACATGTGTAGATCAAGAACATCAAAAATTCCTAAGTGAGGGATCCTAAGTGATTCCTAGCAAGATCACTTTCGTTACCTCAGTAGGCTATTTAGAAATTCCTGCATAGTACCCTGGGTGGAGACCATTCATTTTGTGCAAAAATATTTCATTTGCCGCTCACACATTAACTTTGTGCTCAATAACTGTTATAAATATGAGGGGGGGTCCTTGGAATTTTTTTTCCCCTGAAAGGGGTCCCTGGCACCAAAATGTTTGAGAACCCCTGATCTAACTGACACTAAAGGTTGCCATGTGCGGCGGATTTAGACGTTTTTAGACGGATTTAGACGCAGTTAGATAATGCCCTAGGATGAGCGTCATCTAACTGATGTTAAAGGTTGCCAGGTGCGTCGGATTAAGACACATGGTCAAAAGCGTCAGTTAGATGACGCCTTAGGATGAGCGTCTTCTAACTGACGCTAAAGGTTGCCATGTGCGTCGGATTTAGATGCATGGTCAGGATGAGCGTCATCTAACTGACGCTAAAGGTTGCCATGTGCGTCGGATTTAGACTCATGGTCAAAAGCGTCAGTTAGATGACGCCCTAGGATGAGCGTCATCTAACTGACGCTAAAGGTTGCCATGTGCGTCGGTTTAAGACGCATGGTCAGATCACAGATTTAGACGCAGTTAGATAACGCCCTAGGATGAGCGTCATCTACCTGACGCTAAAGGTTGCCATGTGCGTCGGATTTAGACTCATGGTCAAAAGCGTCAGTTAGATGACGCCCTAGGATGAGCGTTATCTAACTGACGCTAAAGGTTGCCATGTGCGTCGGATTTAGATGCATGGTCAAAAGGGTCAGTTAGATGACGCCCTAGGATGACCGTCATCTAACTCAGTGGTTCTCAAAGTGGGGTCCGCGGACCCCTGGTGGTCCGCGAGCAGGGCTGGACTGGGACAAAAAATCAGCCCTGGACACTTCATCCAGACCGGCCCACTATGCACACACACACACACACACACAAACACACACACATCTATACGTGCATTAATCTGCATGTAAAATTACTGATTAGATTTTATTTACTATCAGAACCAAGAAAAAAATATTAAAATAATAAACAAATAAAATGGAAATGCTTTTATAAGGCTTTATTGTAAATAACTGGTCTTAATTTATGTGCCGCTTATTATTCTAATAGAATATTCTTAGGCTATACTATAAACTATATTTCATGAGGTGCAACATCACTGCCAGGACCTGTAGGTCCTGGCAGTGATGTTTCACCTCATATAGTTTATATAGTATACCTATATTTCATTTATACTATATCATTTATATAGTGTATATAGTATATATATATATATATATATATATATATATATATATATATATATCATTGTTAAAGCTATTAGTCAAGAGCAGTGAGTTATTTATCTGTCTTTTGTTCACATTTAGCCTATGACACATAAGGCTTCTGCCAGGCACTTTCAGTGATACAAATTGAAAAAAAAAATATATATGTGCATATTTATATGCAAAATACTCATTTCTATAGCTATTTTTCAAGTCAACTATGTGCTATTGTCATTAAATGGCTTTCCTGAGGTAACTGTAACGTTCTGTGACATAATTGTTCTCCTGCTGTTTTATTAATCTCTTTCCGTTGTTGAAAAGCACTGATTGATATTATTTATGAGGCATATACCGTTTGATAAGTTGTAGGCTATTGTATCTTATCTTTAAATAAAAAGTAACAGATGATCGGTTTACTTGAACTGAGGCGCTAAAGCGACCTGTCACGTTATTTTCTAGCGGCAAAACGGTATTGTCTGAATTTCGTAATAAAATGGACAGAACCAGAGAGCTGAGAATTTTAAATGTCATTTATATCGATCAGTGAGTGGAGGCCTATTACAGCTGGAATATCGTAACATGCTTAAACAAAACAATGCAGAAGGCTACGTGTAGCCTATCATTCTAAATGTCTCACCTCAGCAGTCAGGCGCGCCCTGCTGACATCTTCACTAAAGTCCAGCAAATAATTCATTTATTTTAACACATTTGGTGGCATCTGCCTCAAGTTATTGTCGCTGTCTTGTCGTTTTTTCTCTCTCGGCTTCTCGGTCCCCCTTTACGTTTAGAGATACTCTTTTGACATGAATTTCGTTGCACATCATCACATCGCATCACTGCAGTTGTTGTAAAGCGGCCGCTTTTCAAGTCTAGATTTGAACTTGATTCCGATTGCCCATCAGACCCAGTTAGTCTCGCAGCTCGCGTCAGCTTCATGCGGCTTCATGAGAGAGACACATGCCCAGAATTGGACAATATAACAATATACTTACGATAGAATATATTTACAATTAATAATGATTTAAAAACAAAATACATAACGCGCCGGGCCGCCGGCCCAACCAGACCGCGGCCCACCGGGAATGTCCCGGTAGTCCCGATGGCCAGTACATGCCTGTCCGCGAGCTAAAGCCAGGGGGTCCGCGAAATAATTTACAACCTAACGTTTTTTTCCATGCTATGAGTCATGTTTTCTTTATCATCTGAAAACATGCTGTTTATTCCTAAGTAACTTATATAAAGCATTTAACATAAAACAATACAAAGTAGACACTTAAAGTTTTCTATAGATAGATAAGCTATCTCTGTGCGTCAAGTAGACTATTCGCTGCTGTTGATTTTGCGGGACGTGCGCCAGAAAGGAGACAGAGAGACGGCATGAACCCGCATCCGGTTCTTTTCTGTATTTTTAAAAGGCATGACATTTTGTAGTCATTTATAATGTAGCCTATACACAAATAAAAAAAAAAATGGACACTTTACCGTTTCGGATGATGCACTCTTGTCTTATCTATGACCATAAATAAGAGTATTCCTGTTTCCACTGCTGAGGAAAAATTCCCATGTAATTGTGCGCCGGCGTCTCGCGTGCGTGCACAATAGTCAGCACTGCTACTGTAGATTTGACATTAGAAGTCATTCATTATCAAAGTCATTCATATCATTATCAAAATAAAAGTGCATAGTGACGGGGCCGTACCCACTGAGGTTGCAAGGATGCACATCGCGATGATACTGACCTTCTCGTCTGAGGTGCTTCAGCAGACTAACAACGATAGCTCGTCAATGTCAAAATGTTTGAGTCGGAGTGAACTCAAAGTTCCCCGCACGACGTTTCAGTCAACGGTCATAAAGTGCGAGATAAGATGTAGGCCTTAATTAACATAAACTAAACAGCTGTTTTAGATAAAAGTTTTAAAAAACGACTGAAACAATCAGTTTGCAAAGTATTAATCAAGCTCAACTTTAACAAAGGAAAAAGCAGGTCAATAGAAACATACTGTGCCCATGAGATTAACATTATGGATTCATATATTTAACATATACTGTATGTTTTTTTTAGCTAATTACAGTAGCTCAAATTAACAACGCACGCACCTATTAAACATAATGCCATTATCATTGTATTTATAGGCTTATGGGCTTTATTTGTGTGCAGAATAGGCCTAATTATTGAAACATTTCTCTTTTAAGGCCATTCCTGATTGGAATATGTGATTGTGTTTCGTGACATCTTGACAAAAAAAAAAAAAAATGTATGCCACTGACTGACATGCTTCTACTAAATCTATATTTATCCAATTGTGGGGCCTTAAAACACCTTAAAATGCACATGTGTAGATCAAGAACATCAAAAATTCCTAAGTGAGGGATCCTAAGTGATTCCTAGCAAGATCACTTTCGTTACCTCAGTAGGCTATTTAGAAATTCCTGCATAGTACCCTGGGTGGAGACCATTCATTTTGTGCAAAAATATTTCATTTGCCGCTCACACATTAACTTTGTGCTCAATAACTGTTATAAATATGAGGGGGGTCCTTGGAATTTTTTTTCCCCTGAAAGGGGTCCCTGGCACCAAAATGTTTGAGAACCCCTGATCTAACTGACACTAAAGGTTGCCATGTGCGGCGGATTTAGACGTTTTTAGACGGATTTAGACGCAGTTAGATAACGCCCTAGGATGAGCGTCATCTAACTGATGTTAAAGGTTGCCAGGTGCGTCGGATTAAGACACATGGTCAAAAGCGTCAGTTAGATGACGCCTTAGGATGAGCGTCTTCTAACTGACGCTAAAGGTTGCCATGTGCGTCGGATTTAGATGCATGGTCAGGATGAGCGTCATCTAACTGACGCTAAAGGTTGCCATGTGCGTCGGATTTAGACTCATGGTCAAAAGCGTCAGTTAGATGACGCCCTAGGATGAGCGTCATCTAACTGACGCTAAAGGTTGCCATGTGCGTCGGTTTAAGACGCATGGTCAGATCACAGATTTAGACGCAGTTAGATAACGCCCTAGGATGAGCGTCATCTACCTGACGCTAAAGGTTGCCATGTGCGTCGGATTTAGACTCATGGTCAAAAGCGTCAGTTAGATGACGCCCTAGGATGAGCGTCATCTAACTGACGCTAAAGGTTGCCATGTGCGTCGGTTTTAGACGCATGGTCAGATCACAGATTTAGACGCAGTTAGATAACGCCCTAGGATGAGCGTCATCTACCTGACGCTAAAGGTTGCCATGTGCGTCGGATTTAGACTCATGGTCAAAAGCGTCAGTTATATAACGCCCTAGGATGAGCGTCATCTACCTGACGCTAAAGGTTGCCATGTGCGTCGGATTTAGACTCATGGTCAAAAGCATCAGTTAGATGACGCCCTAGGATGAGCGTTATCTAACTGACGCTAAAGGTTGCCATGTGCGTCGGATTTAGACTCATGGCCAAAAGCGTCAGTTAGATAACGCCCTAGGATGAGCGTCTTCTAACTGACGCTAAAGGTTGCCATGTGTGTCGGATTGAGACGCATGGTCAAAAGTGTCAGTTAACTAGTCCGAAAAAAGAGAACATATCCAATGAACGGCAGTTCTGTGGGCGAAAATGGCATGTTGATGCCGGTCAGAGGAGAATGGCCAGACTGATTCATGCTGATAGAAAGGCAACAATAACTCAAATAACCACTCATTACAACCGGAGCATCTCTGAACGCACAACACTTCGAACCTTTAGGCAGAAGCTACAGCAGCCTGTAGGACCAGGGAACTGAGGGTACTTTTCACACAGGCTCACTAAAATTGGACAACAGAAGATTGGAAAAATGTCTGAGTCTCAATTTCTTCTGCCAGGATTTGGAGTAAACACCATGAAAACATGGATCCATCATATGAAGAGTTCAGATGCAAAAGCCTCTAAGTGCCATTTGAAATTTTCTTCTAAAATGATCATTTTTATCAAGCCTGTATATTTAAGTTCAGTAATTTCACTTAAATGGCAATGAAGATTACCTATTAATTGTTATTTAAGTGAAATTACTGAACTTAAATATACAAGTTTGATAAAAATGACCATTCTAGAAGAAAATTTCAAATGGCATTTAGAGGCTTTTGCATCTGAACTCTTCATATCTTGTATCAACGGTTCAGGCTGCTGGTGGTGGTGTAATGGTTTGGGTACATTTCCTCAGCACACTTTGGGCCTTTTAGTACCAATTATGGGTATGAGTATTGTTCCTGATCATGTCCATCCTTTTATGACTACAGTATTCCATCTTCTGGTGGCTACGTCCAGAAGGATAATGCACCATGCCACAAAGCTCAAATCTCAAACTGGTTTCTTGAACATGACAATGAGTTCACTATACTCAAATGGCCTCCACAGTCACACGATGAGTCCAATGGGCTCTATTCCGGTGTCTTTGTGAACCCTAGAGATGATTTTGCATTACAATCCCAGTAGATCAGCAGTTTCTGAAATGCTGTTACCAGCCCATCTGGCACCAAGAACCATGCCATGTTCAAAGTCACTAAAACACTTTCTTCCCCATTCTTATGCTCAGTTTGAACTTCAGAAGATCTTCTTTACCATGTCATGACCATATCATTCAGCCCTGACAAAACGAACGTTTTATAATAGAAATGGTATATATCAGTTGAGAAGGCCATTCTTTGTGTTCTATGTGAAGAATTTTTAGAGCCTGTTGAAGTCAGTAAAAATATGTGTTTAATAGTACAAAATATGCCGGATGTTACAGTTACTGCACTTGCCGCCCAGATCACAAGAGAACATCCCAATCGATTTGAAGGGTTTTGTGGAAACTGAAATAGAAGCATGCATCTTACTTAATTTAGGTTTAAACTCACATACTGACTTTATTTGTAGTTCATACTGTTTTAATACCCTGTATTTTATTTCTCATTTATAGGGAAAGCATTTAATTCCCATTGATATTCTATATTTTTACAATAAAACTCACCAACATCTTCTAATATCCTCAGTTGTTGCGTCTACCGAGCTGCATCAAACACATTACTTTCCTTGAACCCATTGTGCAGTTCACTTTAATGCCACATGCTTTATGTTGCTGCTGATTGGACTGTAGTTCTGACACACCCACCAAACAGAAAACGTATCTCAAACCCCGTTGCACGCTGGTGCATGCCGTTTCCAGGAAACATGGCGTTCAACCCGGAAACCATAGCAAATTAACGTTGTGCACCATTTTGAACTTGAACTTGATTTTTATGTCCAGCATCAAAAGTAGGTGGAAGCTACAAACAATTCTGGTAACTATATAAATAGGATCCACTGACTGAGTTCTACAAATTATTTTTGGAAGCTGCTGAGTGAGAGAAAATGCTACGTCTTATACACATATGCGAAACTAATATTATTCAAGAGCAAAAACAGAATTTGGGTCCTGGGGCAATTGCAGCCTACATTGAAGACAAGAAGGATGTGATGTGGGCTAAGCATATGCATAAAACATTACTTTAGTGTTTATATCTTTTGACCTAAAATGCTATGCTAACTGAAACAATATTTGCTGTCTTTCAGAATACATGCTTGCGTACAAGAGCTTTTAGTCGAATCTTGCCAAAAGCTTCTTTTTTTTAATGTTTCATAATTTATTTTGCTCGGGAATTGTAAAAAAAAAAAAGCATTACTTAATTTTTTGACAGCTTATGCAAGAAATAATTTTAAAAAAATCTCAGTCACTGTATGATTCATCCTCAATCAGGTTAGATTTCCAACACTTGCGATTATTAATAGATGCTTGTGCTGATCAGCAGGACACCCAATAGACTATTTCATACATTTTTCTTCTACAGTAATTCATGCCAAATCTCTTGAATGATTGTAATCTTTAACATTCTCAGCACAAATAAACGAAATGAGAGAGAAAATATGTTTTAAATGATTGATCAGATGTGATTTATGAACCTCATTCAGAGAGTAAATGACTATTATATTCACATTTTTGTACATTTACAAGATGTTGCACACTATTTCTAAACTCCCTGAAATGCCTTGATTATAGACATTTGTTCTGAGGATCTATATTGACAGAAATGCAATATAAGATTTATAGCTATGTGTTCAGTGGTGTATAAAAGGGGGTGTTGATTGCGATTGAACTTTTTTCATTTTAAATAGTGTGCAATGTTGCTGTTGGTGCATGAACAGTATCTGCAAAGTTGCAGCGCTGAAAGTTCAATGTAAGCAGAGATATCGTCTTTTAAAAATCAGGAAGTTTAATGCCTAAAACAACGACTCGAATGGGACTGCAACGGATTTTAGACGTAACTAACCCATACATTTGCATCAACCCTCCCTCGGGAATATGCAAAAAAGGGCATTACCATATTTCTGCGCCATTAGACTATACCTCTCTCTCTCCCTAGGAGGATTTATTTTATCAAGCACCCAATAAGTAATGGCCTAAAATCTTCATAGCCACACCATAGCAACCAGTTACAGCACCCTAGCAACCGTGGGTAATATTTTTCCTATTTAAAACTTGACTCTTCTATAGTTACATCGTGCACTAAGACAGATGGAATATATAAAGTTGCATTTTTCTAGGCTGATATGACTATGAACTATACTCTCATTCCTGCGTAATATCGAAACACTTTGGTAATTTTTTTGGGAGAAATGCTAATGGTCTTGTGCACTTCAATGATGTATGCTATGCTAAAAGTGGTACCGCCAAAACTGGAGATCGGCTAAATGGATTCAAAAAAGGTAAAACACAACAGTTTAACTCTGGGGGAGTTGTAAAATGAGCATATTTCCAAAAAAAAAAAAAAGTGGAGTATCCCTTTAAAAGATTGTACACATCGCAGTATTCCTCATTTAAATAATTCTCCCCAAATGCAAAAAAAGAGGCCTGGTTGAGGTGCATTAGTAGTGTTATTGTAAGGTTATGGAATGGGGCGTGGCATTTCTAAAATGCGTTGGAAGCAGCTGAGCAATCAAAACACATTGGTCCAGTTGACCAGTCAGAACACATGATGCTTTTCGGAAGGAGGGGCTTCATAGAAGCTGGAACTAGCCAGAGCGTTAATGACTCGGAAGTATGGAGCCGTGTGCACGATTTATTAACTCGTTTCCTCAATTTACTAAATCTTGCACACGATTTACCATTTCGTACGCTCGATTTGCTAAATTGTGTGGAAGATTTGCTGATTTACAAATCGAGGGACGAAATAGTAAATCGTGCGCACAATTTAGCCTAATATTTTTTTTTTTTTTTTTTTTTGTGCTGGGCTCTGTAGGGAAGAAAGGTGCTGCAACAATTTCAAATATGTAAAAAAATAAGGTGTTCTTTGACCATTCAACCATTAGATATATTCCAGTAAGCCACAAAACAAAACCAAGACTTTGTAAAAGGGCAAAATATGTCACATTTAGAGGTCAGAATTCTTCTTAAAATGCTCTTCCACCAAATAAATATGATGCAATTATGTGTGTGAGCTTGAAGAAGAGACTGAACAGGAACATTTTAATGAATCAAAACAAAGCTGCAGTGCCACTTTTCTTTTAAACAGAAATCAAAGCAATAAAAAATAGTCAGTGGCACAGTGATACTGTATGTTAAATGTTGCTAGAACTGATGCTGACAGCTTGGCACACTTTTGCTTGGCTCTTTTAATACATTACACTATAATGTCTCTGCAAGGAAAGTGTTTAAGGCCACCTACATGTTACCTTTAACAAACTATTTCAAGTTTCTAAAATGACGTCCATCTGTGGCAACACAAGCAGAAGAAGGATGCTCATGTTATGGTGTAACCAGATCTAAATGGCTAAGGTCTAACAAAGGTAATATCTGAGATATGAATCAACATAAGTACTCTAAAATCCAGTCCTAGGGCCATTACCATGAGGTTCCAGTGTGTACTACAAGGGGACCGTGTTGTATAGGAAGATTATCCCTATTGCACAAGTAACCAATATCCTTCTGTGTGCAGTCTCACATTGTACACAAAGCCATCAGTAGTACATAAAACAAAACATCACGGGACACTGGGCGCAAAAGCACTTCCGAGCAATAAATGGTTAAAATTAAGAAATCTTAATATGTTTTCCGTATCATAAACTGCGAAATGAATGTGCGAGTGTACATTTAGCATGCTACTCTCAGTGGAAGAAAATGAGAATTGTTTTATTACAACAGCTATATTATGCACTGTCAAACAGCATTCTATTTTTTTTCTTTTATAGTCTGTACATATGAAAATGTGATGTGCATTATGTTATTTGTATTATGCATACGCACAAATCATATGCAAATTGCTGAAGTGAAATGCTCTAGCCATTAAAGCAGTGTGTTTATTTATTATGCCATTAAACTTTCCAAAATGAACACAAATAAAACCAGCTGTCGGGGTGTGTTCCCTACAATCAGGAAAAAATATTGTTTAAAAGAATGAAAGGTCTATCAGGATTTATATAATCAAAGTAACAAAAATCATGGCAATGGTGTTTATTTAGGATTGTCCTGCCATTTGAACCTGACAAGCTGTTATATATGATGTAGGCTATACACGACCCTAATAATGTGGCCCGCCAGGAGATGTCACTGTCGTGTGACACCTCAAAAGCAACGTCAACTTATGAAATAGAGTTAGCCTACTTATGAAATTTTCAATTGTGTACTGCACACACTTCTTGGTAATATGTTGTTCATTAAGATATTTTGTTTTAAAATTAAAAATTGTCGTAATAACATTGTTGTTTTTATTCCAACCAAAATACATTAAGCCACAAAACACCCAGAACAGCGTTTTAGTGTCTCCTCTGTTTACTGTGCACCTTTACTAACTGTAATAATAATAATTATTATAAAAATGATTATTATTAACTAAAACAGACACCGCCTGTAATGTTGATAGATATTAGACTTTCTTTTATGTATTTATATTTCTGTCTTAAATTTTCCTGTTTTTTTATTTAATTAAAATGTTTGCTATATAGGCTATATATATACTATACATATTTTTTCCTTTTCAGATAAACTGTTTAAAATAAGTTTTGATCGTGACAATATTTAAAATTTATTTTCCATTAATGCTACCAGCATCATATTTAGCTACACACTCCGAAAAAAAAAAGTACAAATGCTGTAAAGTTAAATGGTGTGATACCCCTTCGGATGGTACTAATATTTAAGGTATTAATATGCACCCTTAAGGAGTAAGTAAGGTACAAATGTGTATCTTTTTAAAGGGTACATTTCTAGTGACAGCATTTGCTACCTTTTTTTTCTAAGAGATAATTAATAGATTTTATAAACTTGGCCGAATCTTATTTGTGTGCAGACATATATGCAAATATTGTATCAAAGTAATATAGCACAAAAAAAGCCATGGTCTCTCCTAAGAATTATGTGAACAAATCCATTGAGAAATATTGGGATCACAAACATCTCTGAAGAAAAGCATTTCTCTTATGGTAATCCTGAGCTGAACTTTGAGTTGATCATCGTCTCATCTTATTTCTTTTGATCTTGGGATGAAATGTGACCCTGTCATGCTTTCGTGAAATATATTCACTTGACGGACGCATGGAAACGTCAGAGCGGTCTGATTGTAAAGACTCGTGTCACGTGACTGCTGTGAACCGAACAGGTTTGAAGGGTTCAGAGATTCACCAGCTACTTCTTCAAACTACAAGTCCAGCGGAACGCAAAGCCTAACGTTACTTAACGCCACAGCTCGAGTGTTGAGACGTAAAGTTAAGTTGTGTGACCTAAGGAGGGTTGGTCTTGAATAAATCTCTACTTTGACGAAGCTCAGCAGCGAAGCCGAACCTCTAAATAGTATAGCTACAGACCTGAGCGCTGCACTGTTAAGAAGAATTTAGCCGTTATTTTTTTCGTAAGTCCTCGGGAGTTTTGAAAAAATAGGTTTTCATACAGTGATATCACAACGGAAAGGTTTATCATATGTATCGTAATAGTTTACCGGGAATGGTTGTGCGGGACTGAGAAGAATTTCAAGTCATCTTTCGGACTTCATCCAGGAAGAAAACACTTTTTTTTTTCATCGGAGCGGACAAGTAAACGTTTATTTCCATCCATCGTTGGACGACGAGCTTGTTCAACATCGCATAACTTCAGGTTAAATATAGCCTACATCGAAAATTCGGATCTCATCCATACAATTTGATGTCAAGGTTACTATAGGAAATTCTATATTGCCATCCAACACGCGTCGTGTAGTGCTAGTTGTTTGCTTGATGCTTTTGTAGATTATTAAACTAACAAGCGCGTGGACGACACTGGCATTGTGCTGTTGTGAGGCGTTTCATGCTTTCACGGGATTAGAGTTTGAATTAAAATCTCTGGATGGACGAAAACGACAATATCCCGTGCCGTGTGGATTACTGAGAGAGAGAGAGATACGCGTGGGAATCGAGACACCTGAGCCGGATACCTGTAACTTTTCTCTCTCTGTCGAAAGCTCTTCACCATACATGATATTGGGCTTTCTGTCTGTCGCTGGTTGACACGGTCTTTTTTTATTTAACTCCTACTGGTCTGGTAGAATGGACGTGATAGCCCTAGATAAAGTTCACCAGCATCACAATCCAACAGATTCTCGCTGGGAATTCGTCGCTGGACTGTAGACGTCGGTCGGGAGATATTTTGGAGGAGCGCTGTTGTTTATCATCACAAACGGGATTTATTCGTGGAAAAACTACGATGTCCGTTTTACGCTCTTGGATGGAAACTCTGTTGCTGTATATGTTCATTTCAGATGGTAAGTCTGCTTACGTTTTTTTTAAATAGCCTATTCATGATATGTGGGTGTTGTGAATGACTGCAGCGTATTTTATCCTGTATGTTGGGATGCAGTGGGTTTTTGGAAGTCTTAATTGGTCATTCAACACACATACACTAAAGCGCAGAGCTGAGATTAAACCGATTTTAATGCTTCAAGTTGTTGTTTTGTTGCTGTCTCCAGCCTTGGTGGGCAACGTAAGCTTCAAGTGCGCCTTTTTTACTTCATATAATGCTTTATGTTTTGTTTTTTAACACAACATACACTTATTATTCAAGCATAGCAACTGCCCGCAAGGTGGGAGCACGACTAAAGCTTGAGGCCAGTCGTGACAAAAAAATCCCCTTTAAAAAAACAAAACAAAAAAACAACAACAATGCGAAATCAGTTTTTGTGCCTGCTCTGTGAAAATAACTTTTTCTTATTCTAGTGTTGTGATGATGTAAAAGAAGGTTATGAATTAGGGAATGGGGAGTCTATTTAAGACTAACCCCCCAAAGTAGTCAAAACAAAATATGTGGTGTTGAGTGACTTGAAAAGTAGCCTACACAGGCTTGAACCCAAATCTATAACTTTAGGTATTCTAAGATATAACAATTAGGGAATCATGGAAGTAAGGGGGTTAATTCACCAAAAAATCAAAAATGATCCCATAATTTTCTCAGGCTAGGATGGCTCAATGGTGAAAAAAATATGGGATCATTTTGATTTTTTGGTGAATTAACCCTGCATTACTTTCATGATTCCCTATGTGTATACAGCCCTTTTCTTTCAGCCTCACACATTTCGTATATTAATAATATGAGGAGTGGGAGTATAATAGTAGTGAATGGTACCTTGCTTTTTGAAGCCTAAAAAGTGCATCCCATCATAAAATTAATCCACATGGCTCCAGGGGGTTAACAAATGCCTTCTGAAGCAAAGTGATGCATTTTTGTAAGAAAAAAAACATAATTATAACTTTACAAACTCTACTAGCTTCCGGTAATGTCCATCCGCGCGTTCATGAGTTCTGGAGGAAGAGTGACCTCTAGCCCAACACAATACATAGCTCAAGCTCCTATGACATTTCTCATAAAAAAATCTCATTTTAGAGTTTTATTGTGATTGGTATTTTGTTTTGCTTTATCCTCTGTTTGTCAATACATCATATGTTGGGTCATAGGTCACATAGGCAAAACTCAATAGAACATTCCATTGCAATAAACGCACCCATGAGCAGAGCTGCAGCTCCGCCATCTTGGATTGAACGCAACACAGAGTTTCTTTGTCATTGCTACATTAAACTACTATATAATGTTGAATATAATGTATAATAATGCAATGAGGGAATATTTGTGGGTCCTGATTCAAGTTACCACTATATTAAAGTAAGCATATTCGTCTATAATAATTCAGTGTTTTCAGCTTGAGAATCATGAATATATTTATTCTGCTGTAACTATTGTCCTGTGCATTGGGTTTCCAGGATCAAGTCCAAGCCTATTCATTTACACCAACAATGTAATATCAAATTTTACATTAATCAACAGTTAATTT
Organism: Pimephales promelas; assembly: GCF_988280905.1. Classification (NCBI taxonomy): domain Eukaryota; kingdom Metazoa; phylum Chordata; class Actinopteri; order Cypriniformes; family Leuciscidae; genus Pimephales; species Pimephales promelas. The sequence goes on along the minus strand of NC_142772.1, from coordinate 7,273,115 downwards.
TTTTGTTAACCTTTTATCATGTCTTGGAGTATCGCAATAATATCGTATCGTGATATATATCGAATCATGACACGAGGGTATCGTCCCTATTGGCTATGTATATTTTGTTTCATATGTAATGCACGCAAACAAAATGTAGCCTAGTATGGTGCTAAATTGTATGCACGTAAATCATTTATACGCAAAAGGCCATTTATGCATATAAAGAGCACGCAAAGCTCGATTGGTCAGTCACCTTCTCGTCTCCCTTTCTGTGTACAGTTTATCCCAGTTATAATTTGTTCATCATGCAGATTGTGTAGTCTTCATTTTTCTAATAAAATTCATAAATGATTCTTAGGTTGTTTTGTCTGTGTAGCCAGACTATGATGTGCAGTTTCCCAAAACACAAAAGCCTTTTTATGTTGCCTATTCCTATTGTAGAAGTTTGAGTGGTATTTTATTTACTGAATGAGATTGATCGGTATTGGAAACACAGTTGTTTTCTTTACAGAACAGTTATCACCCTTACATTTCCCCCAAAGATAAGTTAAGACGTCCTGTTTTGTATTAGTAGAAGTTCATGCAGTAAATGATTTGGGTGTTTCAAAGGTAAAAAAAAGCTTTACGCTGGGTCTACTCGCATAATCACATCCTTGCTTTATGAACCCTTGGAGCCATATGGATTATATGATGGATGCAGTTTAATTGGGCTTAAAAAAGAGGTACCATTCACTCCCATTTTACGGAAGAGCCAGGATATTTTTAATATAACTCTGATTGTGTTTGGCTGAAAGAATAAAGTCATACACCTAGGGTGGCACATAATTATAGGTTATTATTTTAGAGTCAGAACCATATTATGGCATCATAGTGTGACTAAGATTATTACATTGACAGTCATCAGTACGGAAGAGATATTTCTTTGAAATATCCCTTTGAGGTCTGATCCCATCCCTTATTTTCCTTTCATGAAACCCTAAGAACAAAGGCAACATCATTTGGGATTCATCAAAGTCCTGAGGGTTCGTTATGTGACTTGACTGTAATCTATGGTATTCGACAGAAACTTGGATACGAGGAACACTAGAAAGAGGGAGTTTCGTTTGTAGAAATGTTTTGATTTTTAAGTAATGAGTTATGCCATGGGAATTGTTAGTTGATTTCAATTTTGTTCAACTTGCTTGCGCATTTTACTCTTCCGTGATTCATACCTTGAACATATAGAAGGCAGGAGCAATGGAAGGTCAGACGTGCTCATTATGTCATCTGTCAGGCACTGTCCAATACAATCGCGCATGTTTTGACAACAATGCCATTCAGTCATGCGTTTGCATCTGTAATCCAGACAGCCTTCATCTGCGGTTGATACTGATGTACTTGGGCAATAAATTGGGCCAGCGCAAGTGTGTCTCCCCCGCTTCCAGTTACAGTGTGACTGACAGGAACCAGGCATTAAGATCAAGGAAAACATCAACAAACCTGAGACGTGCTGTGAGCTCTCTAGGAATGTCCTGTTTGTTAATCCACAGGGTTGCACCTGTGCGGAAAGCCCTGGTTCGGTTTCAGAGCGGCTTCCTCGTGAAACCAAATCATCTGGAAAGAAATAGCTTTGTTTTGTACTCTTGTTTTATTTAGTAGGCCTGGGAAGTAGCATCGGTGGAGCGATGCTACTAGTACTCATCCTTATGAAAAACAAACCTGAAATTATTTTCGACAACTCTTCTAATTGAATCCTAAATCATCTTTCATGGTCTTAGATGTTTAAGAAGTTTTATCATGTGAGCAGAACAAAGAAAAAGTCTCAGTTGTGTCCTCTTGGGTGCTGCATTTGCAAAATTTAATGGGATAATGTCAAAATCTTTCATAAATGATTCACTCTCATGTCATTTAAATCCAAAGTTTTTTGTTTTTCTGGTAACACTTTACAGTATGGATACAGTATGTTAGTTAAAGGGATAGTTCACTTTGAAATTGATTTTTGATATGTTTTAGCCTACCTCAAGGGCATCCAAGATGTAGGTGTCTTTGTTTCCACAGTATTTTCAATTTTGATAATTTTAGGTCAAACCGTTCCTGTCTGTCAGTCATATACGTATTTGGAGGTATATGGGGTCCACCTCAACGAGAAGTCCATATTAAACATAATTTAATGACTCGTAAAGGTAAGTACACACTGATGGGCTAAGACATGAAACGAGCCTAAAAATATCAAAATTGAAAATACTGTGCAAACAAAGACACCTACATCTTGGATGCCCTTGAGGTAAGCTAAAACATGCCAAAAAAATAATTTCAAAATGAACTATCCCTTTAACTACATTAGTTAAATTGAACTAATATTGAATAAGGGTGTCACGATTTCGATTGTAAATCGATATCGATCAAAATGAATTCACAATCTCGAACTTCGAATTAAAAAACGGAATCGTCGATGCTGCATACAGGTTTATGGCTCTTAATTTCCTTATATTAATTAACCACTAGTAAACTTATGTCCACCGTTTTTTTTTATAAATATAGGATTTGTATTACATCTTCATTTTAGTCGAATTGAGAATCAAATCAGGAATCGAGAATCGAAATCGAAAATTGAATCGAGAATCGAAATCGAATCGAACTGAGAGCTTGTGAATCGAAATCGAATCGAAAATGAAATGTGAATCGATACCCAGCCAGCCCTAATTTACATGCAGGCGCAGAACGCACATTCTAACTGACAGTCGGCAGTAGTTCTCTCGGTGTTTTCAAGTGCAGCTTTGCACCACGACGTGAGGCGACAATACATTCGGCTTTCATCAGCGCTAGTTCATCGGCGTCGGCTTAGTGTGTTCCAGGCTTTAGTGTGGAACTTGCATTTAGTCTGGAACTGTGCAACTGGGCTAAGTCACAGCAGGTGTATAAATCCTGGGAGATAATTGCCAGTCATTTCTTTGAACAGATGTATTTTAGAAACAGTTATCGGTCTCCCGTTCCTTTTTGGTGGGTTTGAAAGATTTAGATATGTGCAAAATTTAGGTGTGCCCACCTTTTGCCAGTTTTTGGAATGCCGGAGCACTAGAACACTCCTTTAGGAATGCGAGGATAGTGCCCGTTCGTTATCAATTGGCCCTGATCTACTGCTTCATGTGTAGTCCTTGACAAACTTGACAGAATTTGCACAGGTTCACCAGGTACTAATGAGATTTCTTAATGGGATTTAGGTCTGTGTGACATTTGTAAACTCAAGCAACCTAATTACCTACAGAATAAGGTCGGTTTGAACCGGAACGGACATGAAAAAAAAAAGTAAAATGTTTTAAATTGAAGCAGGATGTTTTTGTAGAATAGTTATTTTTGGCTGTCCTGGTAAAAGAATATTTAATTTCATCATCTCTTGGCTTACACGTACACCCACTATAATCTGTGGCGCAGCATGTCAAATCATTGATTAATGCAGTAATAGCATTAGCTGGCACCAACAGCGACACGACAATACGTCGTTCCTTGAGTTGGAGTAAAAGACAGGTTTGTGAAGTGGTGGTTTCTACAGATATGGGATGACTGAAGACCTCCCGCAATGGCCCTGAAGGCACTTTGGCCTTTCTTCTGAAAGCACGCAACTTGTTTACATTCACGGCACACTGCCCTTTGAAAGAAACATCTCCTCCAATCACAAGCACTGTGAGCAACAACTGCGCCAGGATAGCAACATCCTTTAAAATGTTCTTTTATTTCTTCAGATGGTGGGCCTAATAGCATGAGATGGCTTGTACTTTACCATCGTTAAAACATCCCTTTGAGTTTGAAGTTGACCCTTTGTCATGTGAGATAAATTGCCTCTCCCCAGGCAACCCGCCTGACCCATCTGTCAACCAATCAGGGAAAGAGACACTACTTGTATCCTCCCGACTCTTTAGTTTGGTACCTACTGTGTCCATTCATCACTTACATCCTTCACTGTCATCATATACAGTCATCATATAGCGATAGCTCTGAGAATCATGACCAGAAACCTCTCCCAGACAGCAGGGATGAGGAAAAATCACAAACGGACGACATTTGCGCCATCCCTACATTTTGTTTTCAGCCTGTGTTTTTTCTTTTTTGGGAACGGCTGGCTGTATCATGCTCTTGCTTTAATAAGACTGCAGTTTTGATTAAAGGGCTGACTCAGGAGACTGTAACCTGTATTTCCCACTCTTGTTTCTTGCCCGTTGTTGTATGCCTGCCAGCTGCACAGGATTAGTGTCTTGACAAAGGGAATGCTTATTAATAAGGAAATTGTCTGTAGCTGCAGGAAAATTAAGTAGATGGAGCATATTTTGTTAGTCTGAAAAATCTCTGTGAGGCTATTAATTAGCCAACTAGGAGCATTTGCTAGGACAGAAACAAATAGATTAGCTGGGAAAATGCCTCTTGCCTTTTCGAGTAGAATTATCATTATCGCACCCACTTTCAAAGGCTTAGCATGTGCCAACAGGAACAGACTTTGCAGTGGCGCTTAAATGGATGTGTTTGCGTGGCTATCGGTGGGCAGGACTGGTTTACACTAGATGTATGAGAGCACCGAAGAAATTAATAATTAAATGTTTTTGATTATTTCAATATTATATAATAATTAATGTGGCATTGTACATTTTGAGGTAATTCAGTCAATTTAATTACTCAATTTAAATGTTATATTTTTCACATCTATGCAGTTTTACACATCTTTAGACTAGAGCCAGACCGATATATCGGCAGACCGATATTATCGGCCGATATTAGGCATTTTCCAAACTATCGGTATCGGCAGTTATTATGGCCGATAAATGAATATTTCAAAAATAATATAAAAATGGACGAAATACGCTTGAACCATGTCATGAGTGTTGGAGTTGTATAGTTTGTCCACCAGAGGGCACTCTACACCGTTCCTGTTGGCAACACTCGTTGAGTTGGTCACAATACATTGTTTGAATGACAATTAAAAGAACATCCCCATCAGTTCTCTTAACTCAAATAAGCATGACAAAATTTGTGACTATCATGTCCAGTTTAAAATCAATCAATAATTAAATTATCGGCCGATATATCGGAATATCGGATTTTAAAACCCCAAAATATTTGTATCGGTATTGGCCTTCAAAATCCTTTATCGGTCAGGCTCTACTTTAGACTGCTGACAGACACACACGCACACACTTTAGGTGATTTCAGGTTTTACTATACTTGTGGGGACATTTGGTCCACACAATGTAATACAAACATGAACACACATCCCCCCGACACACACACCTAGGCTGCAGTTGGAAACCATGCTTTGGAAATTGTATGTAACATTACATTATAAATGTCTTTACTATCACATCACAGCAGAAAATGCAATTGAAGTGCTGCACAGTGTGTAAAATCTCGGTGCTCTTTGGTTGCTTGGATAATTATGCTCGAAATCAAAGTGACACTCCAAGGCACCCGAATTGTGTATACAAAAGTTAAAAAGCCTTTATTAGATCATGGCTTTTATCCATGTAATTGGTGACAGATACACCTACGCGTTACGGCTTATGCCTTCGTCAGGGTGTGTCATGGATAAAAGCCATGATCTAATAAAGGCTTTTTAACTTTAGTATACACAATTGGAGTGCCTTGGAGTATTACTTTGATTGTCTTTACCTTACTAAAAAGGCACAGATTCATTATGCATAACAATAATATTAATAATATTATTTTTATGTATGATTTTGTCAAGCTGTGGCCTTCCTGTGATTTTGATCCTAGTCCTCACCTGTATGTGAGAAAAAAAAAAAACAAACAAAAAAAACTGATTATTTATTTTCTGCCTGCTGTAATGCAAAAACAGTTGCTTGTTTTAACTGTCAGTGGCAAGAACATATTCATCCCCCCCTTAATGACTAAACTAATTCTGATAAGGTCATCAACATAGCATTGTGAAGTCTAAACGTTGTCAGCGTCCACACTGGACATCTTGCCTGTGATCACTACAGTGGAAGCTGAAGAAATATGGCCAGATTTTTGCCCTCCAGCATTTCTTGGCTCCTCACGTGGTCTTGTTTGCCTCCCCCCCTCCTCTCTTCCTCCATATCCGTGGCCGCTTCCCTCCCTCCCTCCCTCCCTCCATAGATGGCCCCTCAGCCTTTAAGCTTTGCTTGCTTTCTTTTTTCCTTACTTCAGTTGTGATATTTCTTACTCCTTATTCTGCACTGAAGACTTGTGCTTGGCATGAGGATTTCACAACCCAAAGTAAGCCCAGGTGGAATGATTAGAACAGCAAATTGGTTGAGTCTGCAGTCCAGATATTTAAATCAGCAGAGTCAGGCTGATGTGGGTGGTAAAGACACTGTCTGGCCTGCATCGTCATTACTTTTCCTAATTGAAGGACACCTGTGGCAGAAGAGGTGATGATGGCGACGAGGGCTGACTGGGTCAGTGTTGTCTCAGCGTGACTCATTAGTCTTTCTGCTGGGCTCTTGTGCTGCTGCTTGGGTGCTTTTAAAAAAATCCTCAACCAGTGACAGTAGCACAGTAACCTCAAACTGTGAGTGCAGAGCCACACTGAGGGGGAAATGTGTGTGGGTTGACTGAATGACTGTCACTGTGTAATATTATGCAACGGTTGAAATAAAGTATTAAACAGGGTCATAATATACATTTTTGCAGGCCAAAAGTATGCCACATTCGTATGTGCCTGCTGAATGTTGTTTAAAAACCGTAGCATACTGTTTTGTTACTTGCACTGACGCTTAAATCAGCTTTTATTTCATTTGGGGTGATTTTGTCAGGGAGTGCATCTTACTAAAAGAAAAAGGAGCCAAACTTTTTACCCTGGACTTTTTGAAGTGTGGAACACTTTTAAAAAGTGGGTGTTCATGATTGGATTTACTCTTTACAAGAACCAGCTCAAACCATAAAGTGAGGGGAAAAAACACCAACTTTCCACTTCAGTTTTTATAGGCCACATTTGCACTTTTTGACCAATTCAGTATGACTATAAGATAATAATAATTATGATTTTATTGTGATTATTATTAAACATTACTGTAAAACTATTGTACTGTAATTTGTTTTTTATTGTAAAATTACTATACATATATTTCATTCTTAATTTGGCACTGTATGTTGGTTTACACATGAGCATCTCAGTGTCTCATCGCCTCAAGCATCTTCATTCACAGTCGATGAACCAAGCCGTTCTGGAACTCTAAAAACACTGTATTATGAACTACATGCGTGCAATTGACGCACTTCAGTGAAACCGGTAGCACAAATATATCCGTAATTAATTAACCTGTGCAATTTCAAACTTGCACTAAGCATATATCATGATGTTGTCGTCGTGGTCGTCGTGCCATCCCCCGTCCCATATATCGCGCAGTCTTATTTTACTCCTAAAGCAAGGGTTACCCCTAGTTGGAACATGGCTGTGGGGATTTTCTTCCATTCATATGCAACTAAGCATCAGCTGATGTTGGGTGACGGGGGTAATTCATCCTAAAGGTGTTCAGATCTGGGATTTGTGGAGGTCAATCCAATTCTTACACCCCTTACTTGGTAAATCTTCCTTTATGGACCTTGTTTTGTGCACTGTGTCATTTTTGGGAGGTTGGAACAGAAGGCTTACAGCACATTGTACTTGTCGAAGCAGTACGTCAACTAAATAGTATGTTGTGCCAACATGGTGGATCATATGTGTTCATTTTGTATTCTACGCACATGCATACTTTGCAGAATGTACTTTATTAAAGGTGCAGGATGTATTATTGACACCTGGCGGTTCAAGTGCTTCAGTCCAAATTCAAAATATTGTAGAAAGTTGTTTCCCCCGCCCCCTTCTCCTCAGACTCACTCTCACGTGGGTTGCCAGATTGGGAACACGCAAGAGGAGCAAGCGCAAATGAGAATGGAAGGCAAGGAGAACTTACGTAAGTTGATTTAACTGCGTTACAATATGCTCCCGTTCATAGAGATTTTTAGATGGATGCCGATGCTTTTTAGGTCAGATCTGCGATCTCTGACCCAGTTTACTCTGTTTTCTGCCAGCGGACAACCTGTGGTGTCAATCTATTGGGTAAATTGGCAGTGGGCGGGATCACAGAGACCAAAACAAAAATAGACATTATGAAGTGGAACGCACATTTAAAAATAACTGGCTGTAGCATTGTTTTTAAGAGAAAAAGGTACGTAAACTTAGCATGTTCCCTAAATATCTGCAAACATATTATGGTATGTGTTAGTACAGTCAAAATATTACATACAGCACCTTTAGTGGCCGAGAAGAAGGTTCATCAAATTAAGTGTATGAATTTTGTTGAGTTTTTTTTTTTTTGCACCTTCAAGTAACAGGTGTAGCCAAAATAGCCTGTTTATAACCTGTTTCAGGGAGGCGTCCACATAGTTTTGATTATGCATTATATAATGTTAGTCAAGGTTCCTTGCTCAAAAAAAGTTTAGATTTCCTCACTTTGAATTAAACGCTACACTGCACAGCTGCTGTGCCTCTATAGTCAATGACCCATTTATAATTAGATATCCATGAACATTGCGATAATATTGTTATTGTTAGCAATCTGATATTGTGACAGCTCTAGAAATATTGCTGTAAATGCATTAATATGGTTGGTGATGCTAATTTTCTCATGGATGTGACATCTTAAGCTTAGACTTTCTGAGTGACCCAATTTTGCTGCTTGAGTTTCTTTAATGTTCTGGACTGGGGAAGGAGCTTTGCATTGTGAATGTATTTGTGAATTTATTTATTCAGGAGCAGGGAAATACTTATATTATGTGTCACATTTAAAGTAAGAGCATATTTATATTGCTAGGTAAGTAGGCATAAATAAAAGTGTGCTGTACTTTCTTTTTTTTGGAGGGATTCCGATTGATTGAGTTGAGATAATCGGCCATTATTCTCTTCAGGCCCTGGGGTGAACTAAAACCGAGGAATGAGTAAAGTTTACAGGCCATTATATATAGAGCTTTATTAGACAGTATAAGCTGTTCACAGGACATGCAGTTGCACAATATGGCCGGATCCTTCCACAACTGCATCTTTACCTCTGGAAGAACCTCACAGATGTCTGCCAGAGATCTGAATTAAAGATTACGAGGACAGCACAGTCGGTGTGTGATCCTGCACAAGCTAGTTTCTTCATTAAGGCAATAAGCTCTTTTTTCCTTCTGTATTCTTAACCCTTATTAGGTTCCCTCACAGGTTCTGCATGTACTGCCTCATCTCAACAAAAGAACGACACTTCCGTTCATGACAACCAACGTGTTTCCGTCAAACCATAATCATGGACAAAGATGACCGTGGGAAGGTTTGAGAAACATTTTTACATACCCAAGACTTTTTCCAATCTGCTTGTCACATCACCTCAGATAAATCCCTCCTGAGTCAGTTTGAAGTTGACTATGATGTTCCCTATATTCCGACAAGAATGGTTGCTGGTCACATGCCATATCTCGTAGCCATCATTCTGGATAGACATTAAAAGTCTTAACTACTGTATGAGAAAGAGTGATCCACTGTCTGTAGATATGATCAGAGTATATTTGCACCTGCTGAAGTCATTGAAAGTCAACAGTATTCAAAGTGCTGTCAGTTATTATGATATCAAAAGCCTTAAGTCTATTTTACAATACAGTATTTTTTGTGTCTAGAGGAGTAATAGAGCCATAAAACCCAAAATCTGTGCTCATTCTGTCACTGTTTTGAAGACAGTAGAAGTTGCCTCTCAGTACAACAATGATAGTCTTCCCTGGAGACCTCAGTGGTGCCTCAACATGGTTCTCTTCTCTATGACGGTCGTGTAAAAGTGTGACCCTGCTGTTTTTTCCACCTCCCAAAAAGATGTAGAACATGTTTGTTGTTGATGCACCTCTCCAGTTGGCTTGTACAGCAAAGCTAGCACTGCGGCTGGGTGTTTGTTTTCAGTTTCAGCCATCATATGTTGACATATCAGAGTGTCACTGACAGCCGTATGTTTCTTCCTGTTCTTCCAAGCTCTGCCGGAAAGCCTGGCAAAACTACCAGTCTGCTTGGCGCTGAGATCAGTGAACAGACAATCTTGTTTTCATACTACCTTGATGTGCTGCCATGTTCATGAATGGCAACCAGATATTCAATTTTGATTGTTCATTACAACAGCTTTATTAACCCCAAAATGAAAACTGTCATTTTTTACTCGTATGCCGTTCCAAACCTCTGACTTTTACAATATTTTTTTTGTCTCTACAATAACACTTAACAAGCTAACGCATGGCAGGAACATGTTAGCAATTTGCTAAAACATGCTCAGTTCACTTACTTAAAAAAATAGTAAACCCTTTGCTCTTTTAAAAATTATTAAGTAAATAAATGTAAAGAGCCTTTCACACAGGACGCGGAATGCGAAGCGCTATGAAACCCATTCATTTCAATGGCTTGCGCTGCACGAAAATGCTTTGTTGCTGCGTCGACCAAAGCGCAAGCGCATCGGTGCGCACCGTTGACGTCCTCGCGCACACACCGTGATCAAAGTTCAAAATAGTTCAACTTTTGCTGCTGCACTCTGTGACATTTGCCAGCGCGGCCAATAGAAACGGGAATCCAATCCAATCCAAACAAGCACGGAAATCAAAATGGATAAAAGGCAAGTAGTGTGTCGGAATTTCCTGAGCTGTACGGCAAGTTTGAGGTCGTATAGGGACAAATAACTAACGTTATTATACTGACGTATATTGATCTCCCACTGAAAAATCACATTGTATCTGAAGTGCAACACTGAACCCAACGGCCAGCACTGCGCATTCCACATCATATGTGAAAGGCCCATAATGCTTAATTTGAAAAAAAAAAAATTAAGTTATGTAAACAATTCCACAATTCTTTTTTTTTTCGATTAAGCATGACATGTATTTATTTAATAATTTGAAGGCAACAGGTTTCCTCAATTTTTTTTTTTAAGTTGAGTCAACTGATCAACAGTTTGAAGTTGCCAAAAAGTTTACGGTGTAGAAACTTCTAGAAACACCATAAAGAAACGCGTAAAAACGGATAGCTTAATTCGGATAGCTTTGGATAACTTTGTTAAATCTAGTTTACTCTCATGTCGTTCCAAACCTGCGTGACTTTTAACCGGTTTTGTCGGTTTTCTCCATACAATGACTTTCACTGTATGGAGATTTTTTTTTGACATTTCTCAAAATAGTTTCTTCTGTTCCATGTACAAGTTCTGAACAATATGAAGATGAGTAAAAGTTAATTTTGGGGTGAATTATCCTCCCTGTAAGTTGCATACTTTTAATGTTTCTCCTATCCCAGTTGAAATGAGCGAACTAACAATGGAAGCTGTTTTTTAAGACTCAACAATGCAATTCCGTTTGGTGACTCAAATGGTGTAGAAATGACACGCTTCATCTTTAACTTTCCGATTGTCAGAGATTTAGTCATTTTCTGTATTGACTACTATCTTGTTGCTTGCAGTGTTACAATACCCAGTAGGGAGCTCAGGAGAAGATAGGATACCTTGCAGAAAAATAGCTTTTCGGGCATTATAAGCCATTTTTATTGTTGACTAAAGACGAGGCACCAGTGAGATTGTGACACCTCCTCTGGTAGAAACGGATTAACCCAAGACAAGCATGTTGCCGGATGAGGGATGATAACACCAAATCCCTGAAATAAGCACTGGGACCTCTGGGAAATCAAACTCTATAGCGAGCGAGAGAGCAACATGCTTACAACTCAGAAACGCACTGCACATCATGCCCGTTATATGTTCCCAGCTGATGTCAAAACCTCATGCAAATACACATGCCCATTTATCTTTCTGTTTTTCTCTTCTGCACACAAAACAGTTGTGAACTAGAAGTACTTTACTGACTTGAAAGAAGTTTAGCAAAGTTTATTTTTGTATTTATGATGTGGGCAAACATGTCAAACAGTTATTTCATGTGTATGTGTTTATTTTTTCAAATTTATGTTTAAAGGGGTAATACTTATACTGAAATCTGAATTTAATACAATTTAATAATTGTGCATATGGTAATTAAAAAAATATAAATCTGAATTTTAAAGTGCGGTCACATTCAACCATGATAAAGTTATTCTTCAAACAAAAGTGTCCAATAACAACAGTTTCAGAGGTGAAGTTAGTATTTGACAGTAAGTTTTCATAGACTATTGATATGAATATGAGTTTTCATGATTTAAGCAATCGTCAAACAATGTTTTGTGACTGAATGTTAGCTTAGAAACATGCTACTGCTAAACACTTTGTGCCCCATATGGATATGAAAAAAAAATGCATATTTTCTTTATCTTTTTTATTTAGATGAATATCGGTAACCAGACATTTTCTGGTCTCATTGGCTTCCATAGTATATTTTTTTCCTACTATGGGAGATAATGAGACCAGATACTGTCTGGTTACTGATATTCTTCTAAATATCAGAAAATCGGCTGAATGGATTTGAAAACGGTGAAACTCAACTGTTTAACTCTGGGACAGTTGTACAATGAGCCTATTTCCAAAAAAAAAGTGGAGTATCCCTTTAACAGAAATCTCACTATGTTTTGGAGCTTATTGTCTGCCCACAGGCATGTACCTGCTTTTTTTTTTTGGTTGCAAGGGCAAAAAATCTATAACGATTAATACATTTTCTGAAGCACCACAATTCTAGTGTGAGTCAAAATGAGATTTGTATAATGGTCTGTGAAATGTTTAAGGAGCCTGTGATGATGAACAAAGCAAAAATCACATCTCCATGTTAGTTCTCCCTACAAGCCACTTCAAATGTGGCTAATGACTCAGGAAACATTACTGCATGGATCTAGTTGAGCTTGACAGTTCTGGCCCAAGGGATTTGTTTTATTTTTGCTGTTTAGGTTGTGTTTTATGCATTGTAAGGAGATTATTTGAAATATGAACTTTATTTGTCATTGTAGTTATACAACGAAATTTGTTTGGTAGCTCACAGAGGACAGCAGCCATAAAAGACATAACACACATGACATAATAAAAGTATAAAATATAAAAATAAAAGAATAAATCTTAATAAGTTAAAAAAGACACTTAGTATAATAAATAAACAAGATAAATATAATAATTTAGTGTCAAAATTAGTGTCCAATAAGAATATTTTTGTGCATTAGCAGCAAACAAGAGAGGGAAAAGAGAGAATTGTGAGATGTAAACTTGCTAGCTATTTCTCGCAATTCTGACTTTATTTCTTGCAATTGACCATTCGTAAAGACCCGCCCTCCATAGTTGCTGTCGCTATGTCCGTCAAGCTACGCCCGTACGCCGCTCTCACGTCACACCATGTTCTCACGCAGTGAAAAATAAATTGCGGAGCAGAGAGGCGACTGACAACACGCTGACAGACAGGACAGACCAGGTTACTTGTCGGATTACTTTTGATATTAAACATATTAAACAAAGTCTCACCTTTCAAATGTGTTATTTTTTTCAGTTTTTATGTGGCTCTTTAATGTGTTGTGACAGATCGCTGTAGAGCATCAGTTAAAGCTGCTCGTGATCCGATCATCTCTTCCTTCTAGTTCATTTATAGCATCAAATAAACAAGAATGAACATGAGAAGGAATGTTGCTTTAACCGCGAAAAGGCATCCGTACATTCTGTTTTTCAAGTTCAGATCCTCCCATGTTAATCTACTATCTCTCCTGACTGCTTTGTCAGACAAAATGGCGGATGGTGAAGTATGATTGGTCAGATCACCTGTCAATCAAGCTCCCTGCGAAGGGTCAATTGCAAGGGGCTTGTATACAACACAGCTTGAGAACAATAATGCCACATAATGTCAATGTCATAACTATAGAAAGGGGCATTTTGCTAAATATGCAGCACTATATCAAATAATCCTTATATTTTTACTTAACCTGTTGTCTAGATGAGAAAGAATGGATCGAAATGAAATTCAGCACTGCCCATATAATTGCTTGTGAAGAGCTCCGTTTCACTAAATTTACCTCTCAGATATTAATGAAGAAAAATAGATAGGGTGTGTGCAGGGCGCAACAATGTTTATGAGGAGGCCAAACTACTCATTTTCCAATTTTTGCTGACATTATTATGATCTGTGACACTGGTTCAGATTCTAAAGAATAATTATTTGTGACTCTTTCGTTCACAAATTGGAAAAGCAATTCAGTTCCTACTTTAAGTGAATCTTAGTTCCCAGGACATCCACAAGATGGATGAAAATGCTGATGCTGTAAAATGAGGGCAGATGTGATAACACATGACAAATTAAAACACATTTATTCTTTTGTGGGACTTAAAAAAATAATTTGGTGCCTTTTTTATGCTTATTACACATTTCTTTTCCTGGCCTTTCATGGCCTCTGATTCAGGATCGTTTCCTAGCATAAATGTTATTTTCAGCAGTGGCCTATATCATAATTTTGTCATAAAATAAACCGTGATCAGTTAAGCATGAGAGTGTTTCTCATTGTGCACCTCCAGAGCAGAACTATAATTTAATTTAAGTAACAATGGTCACACCTGGGGGATGTTCTCTAATACTTAAGAATGCCTTTAAATCGGGTTTCATCATTTTTTTGGAGCAAAATATTTCTAAACTGGATCAAGCTGAAATAGTCATCCGAGTATTTAATGAGGTTAGAGTCCTGGATGCTTATTGGTCGATACAGAGTCAATGCGAAGGCTATGTTCACCCTGCCAGTCCAGTTCTGATCATTTGTGCATCCGAATGGAATCTGATCTAAAAATTATTGACTGTCCAGAGTTCGCTCACAAAAATAAATGTTTTACATTTTTACGGTAGGAAATTTACTAAATATCTTTATGGAACATCGGATTTCAATCAGACATGCACAAAAATCGGATTTGGACTGACGGTCTGAATGTAGTACAGTCTTAAACGAGGCTTAGAATACATGATCTAGTATCAGACAGGATAATCCTATCAGCACTGTAGTTTGGAAGCTATTTGGGACAATGACTTTTGTAGGGCTGCAACAACTAATCGATAAAATCGATTATAATCGATTATGAAAATCGTTGTCAACGAATGTCATTATCGATTAGTTGGTCTGATTACGTCACGGGGATTGTTTACATGGAACATGCGCTTCTTACATGCGCTTCACGAGGCGCACATGCAGTCTCTCTCCCTCGCCGCTCTACCCTGTCTCGCGCGCGCAACACGGACGGTTTGGAGCACATTATCTTCTGTCTCGCATGCGCGCTCTTGATTCCGTGAGTTTGAACTAATTTGCGGGCATCAGGAAACCGCTATCAATATGCAGCATACACGAAAATCATTCACCTTTCGGTGAATTCGCCGTTTTGAAACCAAAATAGGTGACCTACATTAATCGTGTATACTTTATGAAGCCATGCTATAGTATAATGTGAGATAGAAATGTATATTTAAGTCATTAAATTCAAGTTAACCTAAGCTTTTCCCTCCACTGCGGCTGTCAGTCATTCTCTATGCGGTGTTCAAACAGCGCGTCGCGTTACAACAGTTAACATGATGATCTCTTTCCAAGATGATTCAATGTTGTTATTATTATAATTGATCCGTAGATAAAGGTCTATGATGGTTTTTCTATCTTGCTAGACTTTTATTGCTGTAACTTAATCACTTTCTACTGAGTGTCTGTTAGATCACAACACTAGAGTAGACTCGGCGCAGTATAATTGTTCTTCACTAACTGAAATTTAAAACTGTTAAAAGAAAAGGCTTAATAAACTATTGCAAAGATACTGTATAATACACAGTCAATATGTCTTTCTCTTTCCTTGGTGCTTTTAACTTTAATGCGGCGGACACTGAAGAGCTGCGCGCCGCCCTGTGACTCCGTGTTGCTTCAAGCGCATCATTCAGCGCTCGCGATGCGCATAAGCACTTTGTGCAGCTCTTTCATAATCATGTCATAATACTTTTGCGCAATGAAAGCTTATTAATAGCCTTTCTTGTTCTGTCCTATCTATTATATTTTGCTTCCTCACTAAACAGCTGTGCTTTACATTTAAAACAGTTGTGCATCTGATTTTTACGATGTTTTTCATGAATGTATAACAACAATACAAAGAGCAATGTGTACGTTTTACCAGAGTTAGTGCTACACTTATTGTCTCTTATTTGTTCCCCACTAAGGAATGTTTTTTTCACTAAATGTTCAGATTTTATAAAATTATTGTGCACTTGTGATATTTCTAGGCCAAGTTTTGCTGAGTTATCCACTAATCTAGTTTACAATAGCATTTTTGTCATAGGTTATGGTCATATATATTTTTTTTTATTTGTTGTTTTTCTTTATAATGAAGTTGTCTGTATTAAGTAGATTGTTTAACACACAAAAGAGTGTGGTTTTTAGGGTTTTATTTTGTTATAATAAACCAAAAAATGGAATATAATTTTTTATCCGATTAATCGATTAATCGAAAAAATAATCGTCCGATTAATCGATTATCAAAATAATCGTTAGTTGCAGCCCTAGACTTTTGTTTTTTTTGGGTGCAGATCTTAACCTAATTATAAATTAAAAGTGCAATTCATTATACAAAAACTTGAACACACTTGTTTTATTTTAGTTTTTCTTTATTTTGTCACAAAATCAAAAACTAATTTTGGCACAAAGTCAAAAAATGTGAGGGTGATACAACTGTCCTGATATAGTGAAGAAAAAAAACCCAATCCAATTCTTGTAAAAATATATATATTTTGGAATAATCTTATTATTGATATTGTCAATGAAATCAAAGTCATATGGTTAAAGTAAAATGTGAACCTTATGAACAATTACCAGGAATTTAATTTTAATAATTCAATTCAAACTTTTTTTTTTGTTTGTTTTAATGGTATGGAAGGTTTTTTTTTTTTTTTTTTTTTTAAAATACTGTATGTACTATAATAACCAAACTTTAATATACAGATTACATTTTAAGATATTGGTATGTGTTTTAAAACTTTTAAATGTGGTTTCCTTTTCTTTTTCTTTGACAGTCTTCTTTTTCATTAACCCATTTTCTGTGTTCACTAATATTTAAAAGAACATTTGATTCTGGTAATATTTAATTATACACTGACCTTTTTATTTTTTTATGTAAATGTAATTACAGTTAAATGGATTTCCGATGCTTCACAATGCATAATCACTACATTCACAGTATAGCATAGCCTCATATAAAATATTTTATATCCTCTCATCATTCCAGTAATATAAACCAGTTTCTGTAGTGTTTCATGGTAATTTTCTTTAACAGACTGTTGTTGTTTTTTATTTTATTTTTACATTTTCACACTCATTATTGTTGCATATCTAATGTGACATATAGGGCGCCGTCATCAGCTGTACCAAATGCTCAGGTGTAGAGTGTTCACACATCGAACAGATGGGTGACTTTAAATTTATGATTTTTCTCTTACTAATTGCAGTTGCATTTGAAGCTGTTAATTGCTCATGAAAATTTGTAATCTGAATCTTGAATGTAATTAGGAGACTACAGCACTCTGCATTAGATGCTAATGACAGCCCTTCTCTGTGAACCTAATCTTTTGTCATTTACGAAATTATTTTTCTTGTCACATAAGGAGTCCACTTCTTCACTTTTCCCCCCCTCTCAGCAGGATAAGGATTCTGTCATTCAATTTACTAAAAGTGTTTGCTTGCTATTGAAATGAAGTACTTTATATTCTTTGGTGGTATGGTTTGCATGGTTTTTGTGTAATTTCTGAAAACACTTGTAGGTTAAAATTAGAAATGTTTTAAAAAGGCTGAAATTTGTCAAGTAGTGGGGAAGGATGACACTTTGGCTATGAATTTACCGCCAAGTTTTGCTCTTACTGATAATCTTGTACATTGTTCACAGCTTCACACATATCATCATCATAACTAGCTTACTGGCAGTGTTACAACTTCTCATGGCAGAAAACTGGCAACACTGATTTAAAGTTATATCTCTTAAAAAAAAAAAAAAAACACTGTTTTTTGGAATAACGCATCAATGAATCGTTCATAATGATGCATAGTGATAGATATTACTCAACCTCATGTTTTTCTACTTTTTTAATCTCTCACCACAAACAATCTCTGTGTTTGTTTTATGTTTATGTGAATTTGTACACCACACCAGTGGGGCCCATTTTCAACAGTATGATGGCAGTTGTTTTACCATATCAATTCGAGCCCGAGTCCTCATCCTGTGGAAGTGCATGCAAATTGGATCTGCTTTCGCAGTGCAGAAAACGGTGTCTTCGTTCTCAACATGTTGATAACACAAATCACACTTTTCCAGTCTCAGCTACAAGTGTTTTAGGGTCAAAGTAGACGTTGTTTGCAGGCAGCCAATGTAGACCATAGACTGGCATTATGCAAATTTGTATACATAATGATGGACTGCTTTATTTTTATTTATTACTAAATTATTAGTTTTTTGTAAATTTAAAATGTATCAATTATAGTCATTATTAACTACTTGAATTGACTGGAAAAGAGCTGTATGCAGAAGTCCCCCTCTGGTGAATATCAACTTACACAAACCATGTGCAAATTCATAATTCAACACCATCACCGAGTAGGCTATTTTCTCTTTAAAACTGCAAAAATGACTTTCTCAAAGATGCAGTTTAAAATCGCTATTGTTTCTGACGTCACAAACTACAATGACTATGTTTACATGCAGCCAATTTTCGAGTTATGGTCGGGTTAAGGTCAATATTCGGGTTTCTGAAACATTAGGAATAACCCGTTTACATGCGTGAGCAAAGAGAGTTTCAATATCCCAATGTTAATGGCGACGCGCGGTTAGCGTCTAGACGTATGGACAACCTTAAGATGCAATATGCATCATTTCCGATTCTTCTTCCTGGATCCAAAGACAACAACAACAGCAGCACGAGGATGATGAATAGTTTGGGGTAGATAGCGATCTCCTTTGTATGCTGGGCTGCGTCTCGCCATGTTTATTTCCGGTATACTGCACACAGATTTTTGTATGCGGTGAAGTTTCTCTACCTCACAAATCAATGACTACGTTTACATGCAGCCAATTTTCGGGTTGGGAGGTCACTATTCGGGTTTCTGAAACATTAGGAATAACCCGTTTACATGCTTGAGCAGAGAGAGTTTCTCCTGTATACATAGAATTGCAATATCCCGATGTAAACGGCGACGCACGCTTAGCGTCTAGACGTACGAACAACCTTAAGTTGCAATATGCGTCATTTCCGATTCTTCTTCATGTATCCAAAGCGTCCAAAGACAACAACAAGAACAGCAGCACGCGGATAATGAATAGTTCGGGGCAGATAACCAACACCTTTGTTTGCGCTTTGATGCTGGTAACGTTACTGAGCTTGCTCCAAAAGTATGCTGTGCTGTGTCTCGCCTGGTCTCGCCATGTTTACTCCCGGTGTACTGCGTGCGGATTTTTGTATCCGCCGAGAAGTTTCTCTACTCAAAAGACCAAGATTCCTTGCGAATAGAACATGCGCAGAAAACAAATCACTATGGGGATATGCTGATACGTGTTTACATGACCAAAAAATCGGGTTAGAAAAGGGGTACCCCAGGTATAATATCCCGGTTTTTAAAATACGGGATATCAGCAATATTTGGGTTTTTGCCGGTGTTTATTACATGGCTTTTTGCGACCGGTTTATTGCTAATTTCCCGGTTTTGAACGGGTTATTGGCTGCATGTAAACGTAGTCACTATGGGGATATGCTGATACGCGTTTACATGACCAAAAATTTGGGTTAGAAAAGCGGTACCCCAGGTATAATATCCCGGTTGTTCAAATCCGGGATATGAGCATATTCGGGTTTTTGCCTGTGTTTACATGGCCGTTCATGATGGGGTTACTGCTAATATCCTGGTTTTGAACGGGATATTGGCTGCATGTAAACGTAGTCATTTTAACCAATCACGTCACACACGTCAACGTGTGATCCCTTAAAAAGAGCTGAGCTACCCTGAGCTGGTGTGAGTGAGTGGAGGTGGGGCTAATTTAAATATTCATAGAACTGCATATACTAAATAAGTTATGTAGAGTTATATTCACGCAATTTAAAGGCATGAAGCATTTTTTTTTTCCAAGGGAAAAAAAAAAATATTTTGGTGATCAAAGATGAGTTTTAAAGGATACAGTTATTGACTACAGGGGGACTTTAATAATGTGAATGGGGTAATTTTGATAATTTGTTGACTTTAATTACTGTGCAGTGCTGATAGAATGACTTGTTCTCAGGGCTCAGACTAGTCTCTCTCTCTCTCTCTCGTTCTTTTTCAGTTTCTTTTTCTTTGCATGAGAGGATGCTCACAACTGATCCTCTATTTGCTGCCGCACAATAGGTACCAGCGTTTTTGGAGACAGTACAAGCCTCTTTCTCTTCTCTCTCAACCTTCACCCTGCAGTCAGCGTTTGTCCTAGATTTATTGTGTTCTCTCTCTCTATGTGTGTGTGTGCCCTCCTCTCTTGCTCTTTCTCCTTTTCTTTCTCATTCTAAGTCTATTCTTTAGTGTCATTCCGATTTCCAAACGGAGTGAATCTACAATACTGAACTATAAGCTGAGTAAGTTCCCCATTTTACATTTAAATTATTCCCATTGGTGCGGCCACATGCCTGAAGCTAGACTTGCCACCTGTCACAGAAATGTCTTTTGCCGTTTTGAGTACTTGACCAGAATTGTATTTTCTTCTAATGTTTGTGAAAATGTGTCACTTTGGCTGTGATCTCATGCTACCAGTGAGAATTGGATGAAATGGAAAATAGTTCCAGCAAAAATGCTGACTGTGTGAAGCCCAGTGCACCGTTTTTGGCCACGAATTTGCTGTCTGGGATGAATTTCAGAAATTATAAATAAAAGGTATTCACCATAATCTGCAGTATTTTATCACATATTTTTATCACTCTTGACATTTGATGACATCTTTGAGTGTGTGTGAGAGGCATTTAGTTAAAAATCTTATTGTACTTATGTAGTCATTGGGTGACCACAGCGTAAGCTCATTATTTTGGTTCAGGAGGAACTGTAAGGGGCCGTTCACATATCGCGCATAAAAACGCGTAGAAAACGCTAGGCGCACGCGTTCTCCTTTTTCCAAAGAAGCGCTAGGGCGGTTGCACTCCGGAGGCGTCTGTCGTTGCTAAGCAACCATCAGCTGCGCTCTCCATTACATGAAGGACATTTCAGCAATGGATTTCCACCACCGAAAAACCCTTGCTGTAACTCTGTTACAAGATTTATTTACTCAGAAAAGTAAAAAAAACGCCGCAGTGTTTGGGTGCACCCCATAGGCTACTACAAAAACGCAAGAACCATGGGGAATTTCACCAGATGATTCAGGAACTCCGCCTGGACGATGGGAGGTTCAAAGCCTATTTCAGAGTGGACAAGGACCAGTTTGATTATATTTTAAGAAGAGGTAACAAAAATGGCGAGGAAGCTGATTGGTTGGTTCGTGTCACGTGACCTACGGTGCGCTTGCGGCATTCTGAAAAGTTGAGATGTTTTTATCTCGATGCGGCGCGGACGCGCCTGGAAAAAACGAGCGCGTCGCACCGCGACCGCATCGCTTCCATTATGAGCGCGCATACCGCGCGCCTACATTTGAAATAACGAACTTGAGCGCGCAAAAGACGCGATATGTGAACCGGGCCTAAAAGCGTTTTTTGGTGACTGACGTCTGTTTAACTCTCCATAGCATGAAACACACTGATGTTGTGTGATGTCTACACGAGGGTACTTTACATAAATTGACAGGCAGGTAGGACATTGGACGAACATTTTATGGTCCTACGCCTTCCCCAGACAATATACATATAAACTAGTGGTCGACCGATATATTGGCAAGGCCAATATATCGGACGATATTTGGCATTTTGAATCGGAATTTGCCGATGCGTTTTTCTGATTGGCCGATGTGTTGAAAGCGGGAATTTTATTTTGACTACTCCGGACAGTTATTTTGGTGCCTGATCACACAGTGCTCACTCACACTCACATTCTCCGTATTCATTAGTTTACGATCTCTGTCAGTCGTATCTGATACTTTTTTAGACACAACTGGCAAACAAAGAAAGTAAATGGTATGCGTAAAAAGTTAAGCGTTTGCATTTCTATTATTTGTAGAAAAAGCCAACAATCAGCCAACGTCAACTGTCAAATGAGCATCTACATCATTTAAACAAATCTCTGAACATCTAATAAACATTTAATTGCACAAACCTTGCAGGTTTATTCAAATCCAGCTGTGATATCTTGTGAATTGTGTTACTATATCCATACTAAATGAAGCTGCTGTGCTATATCCAGTTGCCCACCGTCATACTCAAATCATTTTCACTGTTTACTGTATGTGAAATTAGCGTTACCTTGCCTTTATTTGAAAAAATATGATTACCAGTAGTGCTGGGCGATATGACCAAAAATCCATATCACGGTATTTTTCAAATACATTGATATAAAACTTCAGATACATTGATATAAAAACACCTGTGCCACGTTTTGACTTTGAAACGTACAGTGCCCATGTTTATTCAACGATGTCAATGCCAGCCAGAAATAGATTTCCCAAAAGCCTGTGTTGATATTGTGAACCAATGTATGGGAAACACTGTAATAATTTGACATAGTATCAATTATAGTTTAACCTATCCATATTCACAATCCACTAACATAAAAATACATACCCTGCCTTTAGTACAGTATGCGGAAAAAAAAACTTTTGTCCGTCAAATCAGAGTCTTTAACATCTTAATGCGAATGTCAGAGAATGACGAGATTGATCACCAAGTCAAAGCCATCAATTTTAACAAAGGTTCGGTGATGTATATCGTACTGTCTGTCAAAAGACTGTTGATGTTGCACAGTCTGTCTTGATTGCAAGGTCTCACCCCAGGGTTGTATCGTTCAATCTGACAACGAGGACAGAAAACAAATTGCATTGTGTGCACTGGACTGGGCACTGAGTACACTCTTACAAATAAAGGTTTCAAAAGAGGGGTTTCACAGCAATGCCATAGAAGAACCACTTTTGGTTCTCCAAAGAACCTTTCAATGAACGTTTTTTTCTTAGTGTGAAGAACATTTATCTTATAAAATGGCAGAGAGTCAAATGCCAATTGCAGAGTCAAGACACAAAAATAGCAGAACTATGACCCGAGACCTCAGCTGTCCTTGGTCACCTGGGTATTGAGGTCACTTCATTATCTGTCCTCCTCCAGTGTAGCAGCTTTTTCAGACCCAATTTATGCCATTTATTCAGTTTGCGCTTTCCTCCACTGTTATACCATTACATGAGTCATTATGAAATAAATCAAAAGAATGATCTTATTCAGATAGATGTCACCCATCTAATGTCATCTAATTAAAGATCATCTATGCAACGAGTCCTTTTTTTACCAGAATGAAATGCACGTCATACAAATACAAAGCATAATTATTATTTTTTCCTTAAGTTGGAACAAATCCATTATCAAATGAAAAAGTTATCAAATGTTTTCTTTAGAACATATTTTCTTAAGCATAAAAAATAGGCTTTGTTGTCTGATTCTGTAATAACTTCATTTCACTATTAATGAGAAGTGTATTACTTATTGACCTTCTTAAGTAGCACATGCCTTGTGAGCTCATGAGATGTGTTAAATGAAATTAAAGTATTATATTATATTATAATTTTATCACTTTAAGTTTAAAGCCTAAATAAATTCACTAAACATCTTAGATTTTAGAGTTGAGACCAAGACCATTCCATCACTCAACTGGGATCTAAAATGTCCATATCTACTGTCTGAGAAATGTCTTATAGTATATGTAATCAATTAAAACAATTTGAATAATAAGACACTATAGGGCTGTTACCAATCAAATCACAAAATTAAATGTGTTCATCCTATAAAGCGATTGTGTCTCTTCAGGAAATTTGGATTAAATCGCTTGATTCATATGGATTTATTTACATTTAAGCATCAGATTTGGGCGAATAGACTTTCAATGGAGAGACGGAAATCTCTCGCATTCCATTGCAAATATCTTAATTTGTTTTCTAAAGATGAGCGTAAGGCTATGTTTACACGGAAACGATTCTGAAGAGAAAACGCAAAAGTGGCGTTGCGTCATCACTTTTTTTTCTGCGTTTAGACGAGCGTTTTGCGTAGAAAATCCGCGTGCAAATGGTGACACAAAAGTGTGTGAAATTCAATGTAGTATGCACTTCAGGCGGCTAGGAGTGCATACTACAACAACACCAAATCCATGCGCCTGCGTACAACCTTCACTGTCAAGCAGACTTTTGCGTTTTTACCGTTTACACGGGAACCCGGCGGTGGAGCGTTTTTAAGGTTTCAACTCTGGAGGGTGTTTTCACTTTTTTGCGTTTTTAAGCCTCAAAAACGCTGTCGCCGTGTAAACAAAAGGCACATCCGATAAAATATTTTTACGTTTTCAACCGGAATCATTCTCGTGTAAACGGGGCCTAAGTCTCATAGGTTTGGAACGAGTAAATGAGTAGGATATCTCTAAGTTATTTACGAGGAATTTGAACGTTTTCAGAAGAATTACTTTTTCTCAACATTTAGTCTTTTCAGGACTAAAATCTTAATATTTATAAATATTATTCTTTTATCCAACTTCATATTAAGAAAAGAAGAAAAAAAAATTATTCTTAAGATTTTTTTTTTAATCTGGCCCTTCTTCTAGTGGAAAAGGTTACTGGTTGTGATTCATGATGTAGGAAATTCATTTCCCAGTTGTGCCCTTGAGAAAGGCCTCTAGGGTGCTCTAGGGTCTCTGTACCGGTAAAATATGTACTGTCACTTTGAATAAGAGAGCATCTGCTTAATGACAGATTTGATGCATGTCTCTTCTCATTAAGCTAGGCAGGATTATATCGTTGAGACCATCCGGTCATGTCAAGGGGCACATTGAGATTCTGTTAATTCACTTTCTAAATCCCCAGACGTATAGCTCTATTGTAAATAACTTTATAAGGACATTGTCTAACCAGCCTACCACTGGGCGTTCCATTGACCCACTCACTGTGCATATGTTCCCCATGCAGCAGAAATTAGTTAGGCTACTAAAGCTTGATTTGCTCTAGCAAGATGGCAGTGCTCCCATAAATACCAGTGTACCACCCAAGGGTGAGTGTTAATGGACCGCAGTTAACAAGGTTTCGCCAACACCATTTCTTCGCTTTTGTAAGGAATGATCACTGGACCCTGCCCACATTGAGAGCTCTTCATTTATCTATGGAGGCCAGACTTCATGCTCTGAAAAGGACCAAATGATATACCCTACTACTCATAACCTTAGCCCTATTACTTTAGGCGATATAATAGCAGACGAATGTGCTGAACATAATATGAGTTGCACTCAGAACGATGCATGTAGTTTAGATTATAAAGCACTTTCTTCTATCCCAGCTTAATGTGTGGAGACATACAAGTAAGCCATTTGTATAAATCTATTTCATTGAAAAATGTAAACATTGGCTCTGTGGCACTTTCAAAACATTAATCTGCTTGAGCTGCCGGAAATGTCAACTTTTGCCTAGTTTCCACTGAGGGGTACGGTACGGTATGGTACAGTAAAGAAGCGATCGACGTCCTTTTCCCGCGAAGAAAGCGACATAGTAAACATACAATGGATGACAGACAGTAGATCTTGTTCTCGCTTCTCGGCATGTTTGTCACTAGAAACAAGCGCTGGCATTAGGCGTTTCCAAGAAGCCAACGCAAAGTCCGACTCAGGAGAATGATCCCGAGGACGCGAGTCCAGTATTCTGCTAATGGAACCCCGCGTTCTTGAACGCGGCCTCAGCTCGCTCTGGCTCTGCGACTCCGGTTGTCTCTGTATGTTCATTTTAGGCAACAATAAAACGAAATATGTTATAAAACACCACTCTGCTTCTTTTCGATTTCATTTCAATATATTTTAAACATTCTAAAGCACACAAATGTGCAACGCATAGCCTTGATTATATTCACTGCATGTAACGTTATTTATAACAAAACTAAATATAAAACAACCCTGCCTCTTTTCGTTTAAATTTAAAACTATTAAACATATTCCAGGCAATATGTAGCCTAATGTATTGCATAGGCTATCGCATTGGTACAAATGTTGCAATAAACAACATTACAGATGATCTTGTAATAAAATAAAATATGACAAAACTTATCTCTTTTTGTTGAATTTCAGTTTTATCAATAATATCCATTATAAAAGTATAAGTAAAAAGTACATAATAATATTATATATATAATACATAATATAATATAATATACAAGCTTAAATATAACATCAAGAAACAATTCAGTCAGTCAAATATACTCAGCGCTCAAAGATATGAAACTTCACGTAGCCTTCTGCCAAAACTATTGGCCAGGAAACTAACTATAGATTCACGAGACCAAAGATCACCTGTTAGGTTTATACAAGACGAACTATATCTCATGTTTAACCACTAAAGAGACGTCCGAGTCAGCGGCAAACATCAGAACGACTAGCTGAGGAAAGGCTGTTCCAGGCGGGGGACACGAGCGCGAGCGTCCGGTGATCACTTAGAATGGATCTCAGTCAAATTATCATAAATCTTTAAATAAACCACAGATTTGAGCTTTAAAAAACTACTGTCTCACCTGAAAAACTCTTAAAACTACATTTCGTGACACAATAACAGTAGAATTATATTTCAACTGTATGCTTCTAATGCCCTTGTAGCACGCGCAAGTGACGATACTCTGTCCACCAATCAGCTTTCTGCAGTGAGTCTAGCTCCACCTTTTAGTACCCTTTCACTGTGCTCGGTACCCCAACGGAAGGGTACCCAAAAAGTGGTACGATACGGTTCGGCTTTTTGGTACCATTCACAAGTTTTGACAGTGGAAACGCAAATAATTGCGTACCGAACCGAACTGTACCGTACCGTACCACTCAGTGGAAACGAGCCATTTATCTCAACCAATAGCCTAAGGCCACACTAATAAGTTTTCTTTTGAAAACGCATATTTTTCTCTTCGTTTTGATCTTCCGTCCAAACCGAGACAACTTTTTGAAAATGCACTCCCAATTGGGTACATTTGAAAACACCGTTTTCACATTTCATTGTAGTGTAAACTGTGAAAACAAAGGAATTCGAAAATGACGACGCATTTTTAGTCATGTGACTCATATCCATGTTTATACTAGGATCGTGCCTGTGCTGTTCACTTTCACACAGTTGCTAAAGATATGTTTCTTTGTACACTCTTCATATCACATTCCTGCAAAGATGACAGAAAACATGTATACGTACGTTAATTAAAAGACGATTGCATTGTGCGCTTGCTTCAAAATACAGAGGTGACACATAACACGTATAATCCAGTTATCTGATTACGCATTGTGTCAGAAGACTGCAGCTTGTCTACTCAAAACAGGCTGTAGACATAGTACTTGTTCACAGCAGCTTTAAATACTACTTCAAGGTAATTGACATCTTTTATCAAGCCTCATAAACTAGTGGCACGTGGGCCAAATCCCCCCTCGTCAATCATTTGTGTCAGCGTTCTGATGAAGATTAAATTTCTCCACTGCCTTATCAGAGCACTCGATAAACAGCACTCAGTCATCTATGTTAGCATTGAACACTCCATATTGGACCTCAGTGCGTGATTAATTTTTTTTCTGGCCATAGTTCAGCACTGGATTGCATATTTAATGTCTTGTTCAAAGAAGTTTCTTGTTCAATGAGTTTTAAAGTACCCGTATTATGCTGTTTTGGATATTACCTTTCATATGTGAATGTAAAAGGTCTGCAAAGTTTCAGAGATCAAACTGCACAATACATCTAGTTACTCCCGAAAAGAAAAAAAGAAATATTCTGATCTGCCTGAAACAAGTTGTCAGTAATTCCAATTTTACTTCCTACGCAGACCTAGATAGGTTTGTTAAAGAAATTGCATAATGGTCTTTATTGGCTGCCCGTGAAATATGTCTACTTTTACCTTTGATGCATATAAAATTATTGTAGTTGACAAAGTTTACAGTTTATTTTAATAAATAATTGCATTTAAAATGACAGTTTTTCATTTAACTTATAGTTTATAATAGAAAGATACTTCAGAACTTAGCATTAAAGTAGCATTTTTGGCCAGAGGCTAAAGACTACAGTCAGTAGTGTAGGGGCTGTCCCGCATGTTCTGAACCCGCCCATAGAGGGTGGGATCTCACTCGCAGAATGTACACACACTGTCAGCCATCTTTTTTTTGGAAGCTAAGCTAGCAGGCTCTTGTTCTGTAGAGAAAGCTGAGTAGTAGGGGTTACCATCCTCTTTTTCCAGGACATGTCCGGCCGTCGATGTCCGGGATTCAGCTTTTGCTTTCTGCAGTCGCCATTCATTGTTTACATGCACACCTTTTGTTTCAATCTAACTGAATTCATTCCGATTGGTGAATCTGAATGTAGTGTTTACATGAACGCTAAACAAGTAATCGGTTGATGTGCGCTTTAACATTGCTAAGAAAATTCCTGCTATTCCGTGAGAGATACGAGACCGGTGCGTCTCTCAGGGGTCGCTCATCGGTAATCACGCCACCTGCCTCGCGTTGTCCTCACTCGTCCTGCCCGCCACAGTAAACATGATGAATGGCGACTGTAGAACGCAAAAGCCGAATCCCGTTCATTTTGGGCGATCTCGAAACACATTTTCGGGCAGACTCATCACTGAGACTCAATAGTAGCCTAGACTTGTTGTTTAACTACTGTGTGCTGTTACCAGTAGGCGTGGCCTCCTAGGGCAGCGAAGCATTCTGGGAGTTGTTGTCTTTCATCCACATAAGCCAAAAATACATTTTCTGGCTTTTCTCAGTCTAGAAAACTCCAAATTAAAAAAAAAATCATTTCACATTTCTTCTACATAAATGACCTATTTTAAATACACATTCATCTTAAATCCCTTTAATCACATCTTTGAAATGCTTTTCCTTCTTAAGGTCCCCTAATTAGCAATGTTTTACCTGAAAAACGCTAAAATGTGGTAAAAACACATTAGAGGTGGCTAGCTTTTGTGTTTCACATGAACATGTTTCAATTATCTCAGATCTGATAAGTGCTCTGTACAATCCTTCATGTAGAGCTTGTATGCTGAAATTAAAAAAGGAATAATAGATACATAGAATAACAGAAAATACTTGGAAATGGGACAAAGAATAATGTTTTTGCTTTTGTCTGTTGCTAGAAAAGCACAAATTGCAAGAGCCACAAAGAGTGATGGAACATTACCACCATTAGAAACCCTGTTCACTTCACCTGATTTCACAGAAGCTCTTGGTATTCAAGTGTACTCACCTCACACTATAAAAAGTTCCTAGATCTTGCTTTCTCAGCTCAGAAATGTCATGTAGTATCAGAGGGTTGATGCATGTGCTGTGTGGAGCTGTCTGCTGATACAAGCCTAGGTAGAAATATCGCTTGATTCCTCCAGGGGCTGTACAGCTCATGTAGGCAACACACACAGGAAGAATGCACAAACCCCCCCTTTTCTTGTATTCCCAATGTGAAAAAAGTGATTGCCATGGCAGAGTTTTGGTCGTTTGGCGGATTTGTTAGTGTGAATGATGTCACCGTTGTTTCCTGTGACAGTTGATGGGGGATAATGTGCTTCTCACCATATAATTATTTGTGGATGTTGTCAGTCAGAGTCTGAAAATATATTGCTTTTGACCAGTTGAAACATAGGCTATGGGGACAGGAACTGGCTTTTTATAGTATATACTATTTTACATTTCACATTCGAATATGTTTGTCATATTTTATCACCTCAGAAACATATGCTAATAAGTGCTGTGTTTCGATTCAAATTTCAAGAATCGATTCGATTCCGATTCTCAAGATCTTGAATCGATTATCATTATTCGATCCGATTCGATCTGATCTGATCCGATCTTCGAGTATTTGTTTAGGTATTTGTTTTTGAAAAAAGCATTTTTTTCAATTGCAAGTAACCGCAGGAACCGTGATATTAACGTTTTTTTATAAGGCTATACCCTTGTTTTGAACTTCATGCATGTGTATTGAATGTTAGACAAGTTCATAATGATAACGAGACTGTTTATCGTGGTGATGTGTAGCCTACAGAGGGTTCGCACAGACAGTGAATGAAAGAGATCGGCAGAGCGCGTGCGATTACCTGCGTCTCTGAAGTCATATGTATTCGTGGAAAGCTTGCCGTGCCGTGTCAAAGAAACGCGAAATAGTTGTCGAATCATCCTTTTACTGTTCACTTTACAGGTATTTACCATAAATGCGCGTGAGCAGCAGTGCTGATCAGCATCCCACAGCACAACGAAACCGCGTGGAAATAATATCAGTGAGTCACGCATTGAATCAATGCCATTTGCCCATGCGACGCATTGCTGCTCAGCTGAGCCTTAAGTGGAACTCAAAGTTAAAAATAATTAACACCTTGAAATTGTTTCATTACATCTATTTTAATGAATCTGCTTTTTTGAACGTGTTCGTTGAATGAACGGTGTAATGAATCAAAGTCCATTGTCGTAACAATGTGCGCGCTGAGTGAAAGCTTTCAATGCGCACATAGGGATCACTCGCGGCAAGTTAAAGTTCACGGGGAATTTGGGAAAATGTAGGCCTATTAATAAATCGATTCTCTGAGCTGCGGATCGATCTTTAGAAATTAATATGAAAATCGATTCAGAATTGGTGAATCGATTTTTTTCAACACAGCACTATACTTGACACTTAAAAGCTTGTGATGCATGAATACATAATCTTGCCACTTAATTAAAATGTTTGTTTTCATTTCAAAGACACATTTTTAATCATGAAAGTTGTTTTATTATTTTTAAACGATCTTATGAATTTGATTTGACTTCTAACTTAAGCATGCAAGTTCCCAGTACAGTTCCCAGTAAGATCAATATCCTGTAGGAAACTCTAAAATTGTAATGCAATCTCACTGTTTACAGAATGATCGTACTCTTTGCAAGAATCCATAGTTCATTCTGATAAATTGTTAATATTGTAATATTATTAAAACCAAGTCAATTCAAACAAACTGGCTTGAACATTATTCTCTTCAATTTGTACTTATTATGCATGTGACGAATAGCATATATTTCATTCTGATTAGCAATATGTGACACTTGTGTTAAATAAGTACTTATAAAAATGTGTAACTTGCTACACATAATTCTCTCAAAGTGTGTACTGTAGGCTACACAAGACTAATTGCATTCTTTTTGTCCAGGATCCAGTGAGAAATGGGGCTTATTTTAGAGTGGTTCGGCACCTTTTTTTTGTGTGCGGGTTTATTGAAAATCTGTCTTACCCAGAGGAAGCAGTGTCAATAGACTTTTGTGAAAAACAATGCGATGTTTAGGTTGGAGGAAGTACTCAAGTAAAAGTAACCGTAATAAAATATTACTCCTGTTAAAGTAAATGTATGCAAGTACTTGCTATATTCTAAGCCTATAGAGCTTAAATTTAGGTTACAGCTCAGTTTGGCATCTTTATGAATTAGCCAGCACTAGTCGATAAGGAAGATTATGCAGACACTAAATATGTATTGATCTGCAAGTAAGAAGACATTTTATTTTATGACCATACATTGATAACTAGCAACTACTGATAATAACTGTTAATTCAAGAGTGAAAAATGACAATATATCAGATAGTATATAAAAATGAGGAAAAACAACGTGTTGACGCATATTTTATCATACAAAATAAAAATGCAATAACATTTTTAAAAAGAATCATAATCAAACATAGTTTAATATCATTTGAAATTGCTACGGCGGGGGAGATGCATGGGCATTCATTTGCATTATTTTAACGCTGTGTTTAATTTTTACCTAAAATCTTCCCTGTTCAGATGGTAATACACACACAAGCATTTGATTCAATGGGCTTAAACAGATCGCCCTTTTACAGCAGTACTAAATACTGAATGATTCTCATTTTTAGTAATATATCCCAAAATTCAGCATTAGTAACTTTTCGTACCATCAGTCACGTATTCACTCAAGCTCAGAGCATCTCCCGTTCTTGGCTCATTTTGAGTCAGAGAGTGTGTATTCAGTGAATTGTTAACTGGAGACTCGGTCTTAACCATGATCATTTGTATCCGTGAGTTGTTGATTCGAGAACAGATGCAATCGTTCACAAATGAATCGTTCAGTATTTAACAGGTTCATTGGAAAGATTCAGCTCATTCATGAATCGGACATCGCTATCAGGTCAATCAT
Organism: Pimephales promelas; assembly: GCF_988280905.1. Lineage (NCBI taxonomy): Eukaryota > Metazoa > Chordata > Actinopteri > Cypriniformes > Leuciscidae > Pimephales > Pimephales promelas. The sequence continues at coordinate 7,240,921 of NC_142772.1, read as the reverse complement.
GCTATTTATATCTAAAGTCTTTGGTGACGATTTCTTCAGTTCAAAATAACGAGCGGCAACATGTTTTTTAGTGGAGTAAAAATAATGATATTACGCTTTGGATCAATGTAGTTAAGTAAGAGTTTCGCAAAATAAAAATAAAATTACTCCAATAAACCACAGATATTTGAAAAATGCACTTAAATAAGTAACAAATACTGACTACTTGACAACAAAGATATTTGTCGACAATTTTTTTTATTGTTGACTAATCGTTTCAGCCCTATTTTAGCATTGGCTTTCATTTAAAGCTACATTTATATATCCACCCTTATAATGTGATTAAGTTGGAGCTCATAAACAGAGTACTGCAGTTATATTGATGTGATCATGCATGCTCCTATTAACAAAACATAATTCAAATAAATTAGTTTGGAAGTCTTTGCTTACATCCTCGTCATGAACGTTGTTATTAGCGTATATACTAACAGCAGCAAGAGACACACCCATAGACTGTAAAAATTATGGACAAAGCGTCTGTTGCGTCGCCCATAGACTTTCTGAAAAATGGGTTTGAGGCCGTTTATGCGGCGCCATACTGGAAAATCTTGAGAAATACAAAATACAAATGTTCAGAAAGGATACAGAGGTGGTATGATGTGTTGTGTCAGATCATGGCCGAAACGTCAAATTCCACTCGGCGCAGTCCATTATAAGCTGTCAATCAAAGTTAACCGCCCTTATTTGTCATACATTTTATATCTAAATACGATCTAAACTAACGAGTTAGAAAAAAAATCACCACCACCCCCCCCCCCCCTTACAGTTGTCAGGTACTCGGAACATATTGAAGATTACAATAAAAGTCCATGGGACCAAACTGTAAAAACATTAATTTATGCTGTGAAAATGGACATTTTAACATGGGGTATGTGGACATTTGCTCCCTTTTGGGACCGGCCTCTAGCGGATTTTCGATGTATTGCAGTTTTTCGGACTTCCGGGTATAGGCTTCATTTTTCAAATTAGAATGTTGCCGCTTGGACACACCATACTGTACTTGAATTTAATTGTATTTTTGTTTCGTTTAGAATTTTGAAACCTAACATATGCATATGTGCATTGATCGTGTACATAACAGTTTTTTTATGGCTAATTTACATGCTAGGTGAGTCACGCTGTTCTTTGATTTAATGTTGTAAGATTGTAAACTGGATACAGAGTTGTCTTGAGGTACTCCAGGACGTTTTATTTCTGCAGAGCTGTTTTGTAATGCTGACTCATTCGCAGACACTGTTGGACGTGATATTTTGCGATGTGCGGCTGTGGCCCCTTTCATTGTTTGCATTTTTAAGAGCTTCAGAATCCCATTGGATCATGGGTAAATACAACAATAGAGGAGCATTGTTCCTTCTCTCACCAAAGATGGTCCCAACCTTTGTCACGCTAGTTCAGGAAATAGAGGAGAGAGATTTTCTTCAAATCCCTTTGAGCTCATTTGTATACAGAACCTCCGCAGTTTTGTATTCTTTATGTCTATGTCAATATCGCTTTGCCTTTTGTTTGATAGTACAAGGGGGCGGAATATATCGAGACTCAGTTTCAAACCTGCTCAGAAACCATATAAAAAGTACGTGCGCGACAGTCTTTTGAGCTGTTAAAGGGCATTGGATAAAGGGTCTGGTGAGTACACATTGATTAGACCATGTTGATGAGTAGCCCCTTTAGGTTTAACACCCCTGTCTCACCTCCCTCTATTAGATCTCATCATATTTACCGATAGGTGGTCCATATGTCTCTCAGCACTGCAGGCTGTTGCTGTGTCAGTGCCAGTGTCGATGATGAGGGGCACAAACCCATTACCCTGTCATTGACTGGGCCGTTTAGTCAAGGGGAGCGATTGGGTACTGCATGTATCTATCCATGCATGATGTAATGATCTCCCTTGGAGCCTGTGCCAGACGTATGTCCTTTGCTGAGGGTTTAGTTTTTGTTGTAGTACTTTTGTACGTTTTTTGGGATGTTACTTCTATAGTCATTAAGCGGGAAGCAAGGTCAGATGAATGATCAATCCATTATTAAGTAGGTTTTTCAATAGGCAATGAAACATATCAAATTGTTGACACAAAGAGAATCTCACAAAAACAATATCGTTCAGTATGGTTGATTTGAACGTTTTTCTTCAGTGTATCAATTCATGTTGGAAAAATATCTAATAATGTATATCCATTTTTTTCGTTAATTTCCCGTTTTTACTTTTAGTGTTTTTACTTTTACATGTAATGTTTTTACTAATTTGCTCTCAACTAACAGTTAATCTTAAAAAAAAAAAAACACAAGCTATTTAAATTACTATTAATTACACGTATTTAACTACTCTTCAGCATATCTCTGAATGAACATCCATTTCATACTGTATAATAATGTTTTAAATTTTAATTTATTTATTTATTTATTTTTGACAATATTTTTAATTTATCAGATATACCTGGGCATAGGTTTGATTCCCAGGGAATGCATAAACTAATAAAAAAAAGAGAAAAGAAATGGTATATACTTAAGGAATAGGACAACGGCTCGTTGAAATAATAGAAGAATAATGCACACCTCAGGTGGTAATGCGGCCTTGACGTGAAGCGGAGTTTACCACACCTCAAAACATTCTTCATATTATGTATTTCAAGACATTTGTCAGGATTTTGTCCTTGAAGCACTCTTCTGGGTAGGACTAATTTCTTGCTCATCTAATCCCAAGCCTCTGTTGCTAATTCCAAAACGTCATATTTAGAGCTAATAACGGAGGCTTTAGCCATTGATAGCAGTCTAACGCAGAAATGCAGAGAGAAAGAGCGAGAGAGAGAGAAAGATTAAGCGTGTGTGAATTACCTGAGTCTGTGTCTCTCAACAGTGTAGCAAAACTGTCAGTTTATCTTCTCCAAGAACAACAACGTTATTACATCGCTAGTGAGAAATGTTATGTAGTTTTTAAGTTTTTCAACTATTTTACTGACAAAATCATCTGACAACATATTTCTGTACCAGTGTGCCTATTGTTTACTATATTTATTATATTGGTCAGTGTGTTGTGGGTGTTGGTTCTTTGGGACCTTTGAAATAACTAAAATCGGTGCAGTGATATGGAACTGTAATGGTGTCTAGACCAGTCTAGAACTACTTTAGCCGTGCGTTTCCCTGAATATAACTGCAGGAAGGTCCATTAACCAATCAGATTCAAGCATTCAACAGCCCTGTAGTACCACTTGCATTCATGTAAATCACTTTAGGTTAAAAACACATTTGACAAATGCATTAATCTCAGTGGTTATCTGCCATACATTTTTTTTTATTTTTATCATTGCATCCCTACTTGAATGTTCTGTCACTTGAACACTTGAAAATATTACAGCTGGAAAGCCCAACACAGTAAAGGCCCTTTCACACTAAGAATACATATTCCCTTATGTACGTCTCTCACAGGATTTCCCATCTGGCTTTAACCTCGTCCGCTGCACAACACACAACAGTAAATTAACATAAATAAAGTTTGGCACTACACCGAAACCATCATAGAGTGCATGTAATAACTTTAGACTGCGATCTCAAGTGGATTTTGATTAAATAACGGGCAGACGTGCATTATTTATTGTGTTTTATAATAAACTGAACGGTACACCTGCTATGCATTTCTCTCATTCTTTATTGTAATGAAAACCCCGAGCTGTATGAAAAACACATGCAGACCACAGATCGTCGTAATCATATGTTTATTTGGCTTCGTAATTCATCTGCAGAAACATTTTTTTTTGTTGTTGTTTATGCGTGGAACCGTGCGAAACTCCGAACGAGGAAATGAACACAGGAGTTATGATCATGTAATATGATTGACAGCTGAGCGAATTAGCTCTCTGACTCATAACAGGAAGAAAACAGCGCTCTGTTCGCTGTTTCAAGCTCTTCAGAATGCATAATTCAGTGGAAAATGAAATGATAAAGAACATGTAATAAATCTGTTCTCAGACACCAAAGATAACACCCGACATCCATTTTACAAAATGGCGCCATCACTCAACAGTACAGGCTCGGGTAAGCTCAAATCTAATTGGACGGCTCGTTTCATCGCAGGGCGACGGGACAACAAATCGACAAAAAACTATATCACCTTGTCGTGCTGTGATTGATAGGGATCTATTCAGTCCCTCCAGGATTTCACGATTTTTTTTGTGATTTTTGCGATCAAAATGACTGATTTTGTGGTGGTAATTTCCAATGTGTGAAAAAATGTGCAATTTATATATAACATTTACCATTAGGCTATAGTATTCAGTCCTTCCAGAAAAACGCAGAGTTTTTTGTGATTGTTGCGGGCAAAAATTGATTGATTATGCGGCCCGTTTTCTTTAAAAATGCGATGGAATATGCGGGATATTTATGAAAAGTAATTGCAGGAATTTGCAAAAAATTGAGGGAACTTGCAAAAATTGCGGTTTGATGAAAAAGAGAAAAAAAGTGATTCCCCCAACATCCTGTTCTCACTAGGCTAATGTAAGAGTCATTTCTTATTATTTCCTTTGACAAGCAAGCATACTACATCATAGAAAGTGCTGGGAATATTTAATTTCTCATCTTGTTTTATTTCAGACTGTAACGAGTGTAAATAAGGTGTGGCCCCTTTAAGAGCTGCGCGCTCCCTGTTGAACTCTCTGCAGTGTTATATGTGCGCCTCGAACACCCCATGTGTGCGGGTAATTTGTGTTTGATGCTACTTCTTTTGTCTCATGTTGTTTATTAAGTAACGATGTGACGGTAGAACGTGTGACAGACGGTTATACGAGTTCGATCTGTGAGATGTCAATCGCCTCCGTGAGTTTGTCTGGCGTCGCGTGATTGCGTCACTTCACAACGTTCCCATGGAAACAGGGGGAAATGGCTGCTCTTGTGTGACGCAAACGCAACATTTTTCAACTTTTTGCTAAGATACATGTGACTTTTTTTGCAACGAAAATGCGAGGATTATGAAATTATGCAAACCCCGCATATTTTGCACGGAATTCGGCAATTTATGCGGCGAAAGTGCGGCGTATTTGAAAAAATGCGGCCCCGACATAAATATGCGGACTTTGGCTGATTTTGCATTGAATTCAGCGATCGCATAATCGCGTTTTTCTGGAGGGACTGTCTATTGTTTTGACCCAAGGGACTCAGACCGTTTATTCTCGCTCCGTGTTAAAGGGCCTTAACATTGGCTGAGTTCAGGGCGAAATTTTCAACCAATAGCAGATGGGGGAGTGTTTGAGAAACCATTTTTACACTTCTCTCACTTTATGATGAGGTAGATGCTTTGCATTATTTCAAGCATCTGCCTTTGTATGGTATTGTAAATGGCCTTTTAATATTCCTGTGCAGTTGCGTCCCGTTTCTCTTGACTTGTAACTTCAGATTTATAGGTTGTGGAACTTGAAGATCTTCATGGTTAACTCATCTTTTGCACCATGACGTCAGACTCCAGGATCTGCAGTGGGGATTTGGGAGGCACTATACCCCAGGCATCAGGAATTAGTCACCTCTTATCTTCAGTGAGCAGATATTTCCCTCTAATCTTATCTCCCAGTCAGTGTTTTTTTAAGACGAGCTCTAGTGCGAATCCCTTTGCCTTCAGGAGAACACTGCATTGCACCTGACACTGGCAGCAATTTGTATCTTGGATCTACATAAAGACATAAGATGACACAGCTTCCTGGAAAGCAGAAGAGTTATTCTCCTTTAAAGACCTTGTTTTTGTTAATTACTCTAGAGTTGTGTGTAATTTTTTCTTTGTCTTGGTCTCTCTTATTTGACATTGCCCCATGCACATACAAGCATGAAACCATCCTACTGTACCATCATTGTACTATGTCTACAAACTGAGATGCGAAGTAAGACGTAGTGTTCTTGTTGCACTGTGAGATATGCATTCACAACATTTTGCACACGAACAAAACAATCTATCAAGTTGTATGGATGAAAGTAGCAGGATTGAAACGTTGTACAGTTTCCAAACAAAGCGCAGGGTAATCCACTGAGATTCCCCCTCAGTTTGCCCCTGCAAAGGGATTACGCGTCTACCTCGGATCAAAGCGGGGCTTTCTTTAATGTGCTCAGAGACACACGGCACATACACAACTCTTCTTCAGTCACTCTTTAGTCCGTGACCTTGAATTTAAGCAATTAGCTGAAAAGAGCTTTCTCTTTAGATCAAGTCCTGTCATTCTTGAGCATACCGAGGCTTTATAGACTCTCTTTCTCTAAAGGTGTTGTCTATTCAGCTTACTGGAGCTGTAATCTGCTTTTGTAATGTTTACACAGGCCTCACGAAAGTTTTTCGATCTCTTTCTAGGAACACCCTATTTCCTCTGGCACTAGTGGAAATCCTGTTATGTTGAGTCTTCCGATCAGTGCATTATCTGATTTGTTCTCGAGGATGGCAAACGTCCTTCTGTCATTGATTCTCAGTAGAGCAACTGTTCTGAGATCATCCACCTTTTTTGTTATACCATTGTATTTTTGTCTTTTTTTTAACCTAAATTGTATCAAGCCATGAAGAATTTGATGTAAGTGTTGTAGTCAGCTCTCTCTGCCCACACCAGGACCCCTCCTCTGTAATTAAGCCTGACTGATAAAGGACCTGAACTTGCTGACAGGGGGATGTGGATCGCTGCCTCAGCACGGGATGCCCCCTCCCAGCCCAGGGTCATCAGTTCGGTGTGTGTTTGTGACAGGAAGTGAGCTATTGTTGTGGCCCCTCATTGTTACTATAAGAGTTACAGAAGCATGATGAAGAGGATAAAGAACATACATTGTCGATGCGGTAAAGAACATATACGTACTATACCTTATTCATAAGAGTGTCATTGTTTCATTAGCTTGCATCTAATATTTGTAGAAATTTCTAGTAGATGCAGTTTATTTCGTCTTAGGCAGAACTAATAAATGTATTACTTTATGTCTAATTTTCTAAAAGGAATTGAGAAGATGAAGATATATTTTCCCTCGTCTTATTTATTATCGCTAGAGTTTTAGAGCACTTAAAGGCTGCGATTTGTCTTTATTTATTACATATTTAAAAACGTAGCTTTTAATTCTCTGCTGATGCATCAATGTTGTGGAGGGAGGATACTGAGGGTCAGTTTACACATAGTAAACAATGACATTGCAGTTGTTATGGATCCACCGAACAGTATCCTGCCTCATTAACAGTAACAAAGTACATAAAGCTCCCGTGCATTCTTTACACTGCTGTGTGCATTTGAGTGTGTGTGTGTGGTAACCTTGTTCTTGTGGGGACATATTTTGGCCCCACGAGGAAAACTGCTTATAAATCATACTAAGTGATATTTTTTGAAATTGTAAAAATGCAGTAAGTTTTCTGTGATGGGTAGGTTTAGGTAGCCTGACTACGTCAGACTTTGTACTTCCATTTATTTTCGCTTCTGTACTCTGAGACAGCGACATGTCTCTTCGTTTTCCTCCGGCCTGAAAACAGCCGGCCCAAACAATGAACAGAGGGCGGGGCGAGAGCCGTGAGTAGGTCTGTCGCGGTAACCGCAATATTGTAGTACCGCGCTTCTGACAAGTCAACCGCAGAGGATTGCACGTAACCGCAGCAACCGCGATATTCACGTTTTTTTTTTTTTATAAGGCTATACCCTTCTTGTTTTGAACCTAATGCATGTGTATTGAATGTTAAACGAGTTCATAATGATAACAAGAATGTTTATCATGGTGATGTGTAGCCTACATGCTTCACACAGACAGTGAATGAGAGAGATCGGCGGAGCGCGTGCAATTACCTGCGTCTGTCTTTGAAGTCGTAAAAAGCTTGTCGTGTCAAATGGAAGCGAAATATTTGTTGCATCACCATTTTAACGTTCTCTTCACGGGTATTTTCCCATAAATGCGCGTCAGCAGCGCTGGTCAGCATCCCACAGCACAAGGAAGCCGAAATAAAATCGGTGAGTCACGCATTGAATCAATGGGTCTCTAATAAGTGAAGCATCAGCTTCAGCGTTGCCCATGCGACGCATTGCTGCTCAGCTGAGCCTTGAAAAGTTGAACATCAATGTTAAAAATAATTAACATATTGTTTCTTTACATCTCTTTTAATGAATCAGCTTTTTTAAACGTGTTCGTTGAATGAACGGTTCAACGACTCGCTCAAAGTCTGTTGTCATAACAATATGCGCGCTGAGTGAAAGTCTTTCAATGCGCATATTCTGTCGCTGTTTAGTTTCGGTTACAATGGTTACTGAAAATGTCCTCGTTTTTGTCCACATCGTAAAGTTTATTTATATAGCAACAAAAACATATAAATTAAATAAATAAATGGCGGTAATACCGCATTTCGCGCTATTGAGCCACTCAATATTACCGCAAGGAAAATTCCATAACCGCGACAGCCCTAGCCGTGAGAGCCGCAGACGCTAAGCGGCGAGTTTAAGATTGGCGATAGAGATGCACTGGCGCATGACCAGAAGCGGCCGATCTTCACATGATCGGCGACCTGGCCGGTCATATACACTTGGATTAGCCGTCAGATGCACTCATGCATGATTAACGTCACGCAACATCAGTATCACTCGTGCACACGGAACGCACATTTAGGAAACCTCGTGAATTACGGCCATTTCACCCCTTATTTACACCGCAAACGTGAGCGGCGCATATTTTTTTCGGCTTGCATGTTAATCAGTGAGTGCATTCACACCGGTAGTGAAGTGGTTTCTGCACCATATCTATTTTTGCTGCCTTGCTCACACTCAATTTAAGTGAAAGCACACTTTTGATGAAAAATAAAGGATTTAAATGTGCCCAAAATGCACAGAATTTAACAAGAACTGGAGTAGGCTATGTCAGAAAAGAAAATGTACCCATTTAAACTTGTTTTTATTATTGAGTTTGAGAAAGTATATGGTGTTTTAAAAATATACGTATATTTATAGAAAATAAATATTAGTGTTATGGAAAATAAAAAAAGTGGTTAGAAAAATAAAATCGGAATCGGCTAAAATCTATATCGGCAGGTGAAACTCAATAAAAATCGGAAACCGGAATTGGCCTTAAATTCATTGTAATTGGTGTACCTCTAATTGGGGAAATCGAAAACTACCGCAGATATGGAGAC